>NC_041408.2:59701102-60301102 GCF_900747795.2 Erpetoichthys calabaricus
ACTTACATAAGAAAGGTCCCAAAAATTCCTGTAATTATGCAATAGCACAGGAGTAGTGTGTAGTTCTTGAATATGCTGCTATACATTGTATGACTACAGTCTGGTTAATGAGTCTGCCTAGTGACATCATGCTGAGATGGTCAAGTGTATTGATCAACACCTGAAAAGTGGTAACTCCTTTTGGGACAATTTCAAGATAACTTTGGCAATGACCAGTCATACCACTTCGAAATATAAAATAAAATAATCAACTCAGCATAAAAACTTAACCATGGATTTGCACTGTGTTTGTGTTACCGGCTTTTAATGTTTCCTTTTCCTTTTATTTTCATCAGAAATGATTTGAGATAATATTTTATTACAGGAATCCTCATAGTGAGGCAGTTACAGCTCCTGCTTCATGGATCCAGCACCCTGCGTTCAAATATCTTACCATAATTTTGTCTGTGTGGAACTTGTACATTCTTCCAGTGTTGGCATAGATTTCCCTCTGAGCACTTGGTTTTCCTTCTTGCATCCACATAAATGTGCAGGTTGGGTAAACTGCTGATGCCAAAGGTTAAATCAGCCTTGTAACAGACAGGCGCACAAGCTGAACAGGAATGCAGTGCATACTGGGAAAGCTAGAACACAAAGTGTTATTCTAGAGTGTTTCGTTTAAGTAGTTTTTAGTCCAAGAAAAATAACCTTGAGCAGGGTTTGGGGAGACATTTTTTAATTTTTGCTAATGACAATGATGTCCTTGTAGTTTTCTCTGCTTTCTTTTCTGTACATATTTTCAATGTGTTTTGGTTATTTGTAAAATGCCATCACGCACTACTAGCAGGGATCAGAAAGTGAAACAGGTTGTTAGGACAAAAAGCAACACTTTTAGAGAGTTTTCTCTCTGTCTCTCTATCTTAATTTGTATTGAGAATACATTCTCTGCAACAAAGGGTACTGAGCCACCTGAATGTTCACCAGCATCTTGCAGTTGCTGATGGGACTGCACACAGATTGTACAGTATGACTCTTTCTATCACATTGTACTTCCTGTTATTGGTTTTGGTGCAAATAAATATTGCTGTTGAGTTAAAGCTTAAAGCCAGTATCTCTGTCTGACTACTACTAATGGGCAAGGAGGTTAGATTGTTCATTCCTTATTCAACTGTAACCCCTTAAGGGCACAAAAAATGCTTTTGTGAAGCCCATTATTCGTGGTAAACAGTATTGAAGTAAAGGTTTGAAAGTACAGTAAGTGAGTTACCACAGGTGAAACATCTGGTGTGCAGCACAGACAGTGAAACAGGTAAGAGGTTACAAATAACAACTGCAAGATCGTTTTGACATTTCTTCTTATCCCCATCTAGAAAAGAACCTAATTAGTTGGTACCTTTTGTGTTAGATACATATCTGATAATATGATAAATCTGTTACTGATGTTAGTCTTTAATTGCTTTTGTGCATATCATGTAGCCATTCAGCACAGATCTCATGTTTCTCCCTGAATCCTGACATGAAATGAACTTGACTATAATGATGTGAGAGGGTGAAACAAGACAAATAGTAATTTTGAAAATTCCTGTAGAAGCTGAAAGAATCTTAATTAGATCCAATGGGACCCAAAGACTACAGAACTTCTGGTTTGAAACTTTGGCCTGGTCTGTCTGTGTAACATTGGTCTGTTCTCTTCCTTGCCCAAAACTGTTTTTTCCCCAGTAGTCCAGTGATTCTCCACACCTTAAAATTGTGTGTGAGATTAATGGACACATGTAAATTGTTTTTATATTTGTGGCATCTAGAATGCTGCAGCAGCACTACTCCTATGTTGTTATAATTTCCATTTAGTTACTGCACATCTAGCAGAATTTACTCAGGCTCATCCATAACGCCAATCTGCAAGTAAGTAGGGTGAGTGCAAAGAAAAGGGTGAGCACCACAAGGCTGGCAAAGAGCCAGCAGTTGTATAAGAAGCCCCTTTGTAGTTATTAGCCCAATGAGCCTTTAGCAAGTTATCCTTTAGCAAGTTGACTATGAAATATGGTGTTCCGAGTTCAGTCCCTGTAATTGCTACAGCCTCTTGCAGGACATGTGGAGGGTAGTAAGGGTAATGTCACCCTAAGCAAATTCCTGAGCAGAGACAAATGGTGCTGTGGGCTGAATTTGCGGAGCAGAAGCTGTTGTACAAGAGGCCTCTT
Organism: Erpetoichthys calabaricus; assembly: GCF_900747795.2. Taxonomy (NCBI): domain Eukaryota; kingdom Metazoa; phylum Chordata; class Cladistia; order Polypteriformes; family Polypteridae; genus Erpetoichthys; species Erpetoichthys calabaricus. Next base: position 59,703,280 of record NC_041408.2, read on the forward strand.
TGTAGGTAGCAGGTCAATCAGCTATTTACATTTACATTTAGATTTATGTTCTTGGCAGATGCTTTTATCCGAAGTGACTTATGAAAGAGGCAAACATAATTGAATAAAATTAGGCCTGCTTTTTTTTCAGTTGGTGTAGTAGGGCAGGTAACAAAAGTTGATTGCTACAAGCGAAAGTGGTAATAACTAATAATTTACAACCATCTATTTATATAATTCACTAAGCTGCTGACAAGTAGCCACCCATGGAAAGCATGCACCGTCGACAAGTAGCCACCTATGGAAAGCACGCAAGACAGCCACGCCCACCGTATATAATTCACTAAGCCGCCGACAAGTAGCCACCCATGGAAATCACGTAAGACAGCCACGCCCACCAACTCTAAGACCATTGGATATGACGACAACTCGCAGAGCCACGCCCACCAACTCGGACGCAGCAACTCACAACACCAGGCGTCATTCACGTTCGTCTCTGCTAGACTCCACATGCACCTCTGAGCCACGTTGACTTTTCATTAGTCAACCTCAGTGGAACCTCGGTTCACACAGAGGCAGCGCGAGAGAGAGACAGAGGCACACACACAAGCAGCGCGAGAGAGAGCCATGCACACACACAGGCAGCGCCAGAGAGAGACAGACGCACACACACAGGCAGCCCGAGAGAGAGAGAGCCGCGCACACACACAGGCAGCGAGAGAGAGAGCCGCGCACACACACAGGCTGCGCCAGAGAGAGACAGAGGCACACACACAGGCAGCCAGAGAGAGAGAGAGCCACGCACACACACAGGCAGCCCGAGAGAGAGACCCGCACACACACAGGCAGCCCGAGAGAGAGACAGACGCACACACACAGGCAGCCAGAGAGAGAGAGAGCCACGCACACACACAGGCAGCTAGAGAGAGAGAGAGACCCGCACACACACAGGCAGCGCAAGAGAGAGGGGGCTGGACTCATAAGGTAGGAAGGCAGTTAAAGAATGCACTGGGCTTGATTTTGTTTTCACTTCTGTTTACAGCGATCGGTTCGTAGTGTGCATTGTTGCAATGTTACTTTTCTTGATTTTTTCAAATGTTCATTTTTTCCCTGTGCTTAAAACTCATTAAAAAAAGTGTTTTTAGCCAGTGGTTGGTAGCGCTATAGCGCAAACTATTGCAGTGTTAGTTTTCTCTGTTGTTCAAGGTTTTCTCAGTGTTATTCAATGTTTTTACATTTAGTTTACTATTACGCTGTGCATTCTATGGTTTAATTAACTATATTTGTGCTTAAAAACTTGAAATATATATTTACATACAGTTCGTACAGTCTGGAACTGATTAATTGTATTTACATACAATTCTATGGGAGAAATTGCTTCGGTTCACGACCAAATCGGTTTACGACCAGAGTTTTGGAACGAATTATGATCATGAACCAAGGTTCCACTGTATTCTTTTCGCCATGGTCTTAGAGTTGGTGGGTGGGTCTCCGTGAGTTTCTCTTGCGAGCGGGCACATGACCAGGCGGTGTGTATGCTTCGAGAACGAGGGTGGACGCGGCAGGACTATCTAAGAAGAGGCATGTTTGTCACGAATGTGAATCGCTGTATGCGGCGTGTAAAACAGTTTCCGAGGGGTATCCCATGGTCTTAGAGTTTGTGGGCGGGTCTCTGTCAGTTGCTCTTGCGACCGGGCACATGACCAGGCAGTGTGTATACTTCGAGTGCGAGGGTGGATGTGACAGAACCATCTAAGAAGAATCATATTTGTCGCGGATGTGAATCACTATATGCAGCGTGTAAAACAGTTTGCGAGAGGTATTCCATGGTCTTAGCAGTGTCTATACTTCGATGTGAATCGCTGTATGCAGCGTGTAAAACGCTGTATTGTATGTTGCCCTCTCCAGAGTTACATCTTTTCATTCACCTACAGTCGTATCCTCAAAACCAACCCCATTTGGACAACTGCGTCTTTCAGGAAGTGTTCACCCATCAATACATAATTATGCGGCGTATGCTATGCCGCGGGTTGGCTAGTAGAGTATAATTGATAAGGCAATTAAAACTCAAATAACAAATAACCACCAATACAAAAGAACACAGAGCATAGCTTTTTTTCCCCTCTTCAATCGATTAGACAGATTTTCACAGAGCAGATGACCTTCTCAAATTCATTGAGGGAGTCAGCAACATGAGTAATTACAATAAATTTTATTTATATAGCACCTTACCCATGCTCAAGGCTCATAAAGAAACCGCCGGTATATGTAGCATTGGATACAGATGTTTCATGAACAGAACATTAAAACAGATAGATACAGGATATGCAAAGGCATTAAATAGAATGAAGGCCCTGTCACCCATAGAGTGCAGGTTAGTGTGGGGCACAACAAGATGGACAGAATCAGAGGACCTTTGTGGGAAAACAGGAGCAGATTGATGGAGAAGGTCACTGATGTAGTCCGGTGTGAGGCCATTTAAAGCTTTGTAGGTTAATAATAGAATTTTATATTCAGTCCTGTAAGACACAGGGAGACAGAGGAGGCGAAGCAGGATGGGTGTGATGTGCTCACCTGGTTCATGTCAGGACTCTTGCAGCAGAGTTTTGAATCAACTGGAGCTGTGATATAAGATTAGAAGGGGCACTTGCCAGCAGCGAGTTACAATAATCGATGATGGATGTGATAAAAGCATGGACAAGTTTCTCATCATTAGAAAAGGAGAAGAATGAGCAAACACGGGATATGTTACGGAGGTGAAAGTAGGAAGGTTTCTTAGCGTGGTTTATGTTAATGGAACAGGAAAAGGAAAAATCAAAAATGTCATCAAGATTCCTTGCATTAGATGAAGATCTGATGAGATCATTGCCAAAAAGTGATTGAAGAAGTAGCTCATTTTCTTAAGTTGCACTTTAGTTCCAATTTGTAGGAGTTCAGTTTTGTTGCAATTTAATTTTAAAGAGTTCTGCTCCATCCAGGTTTGAATTTCACTGAGGCAAATTATAAGCTGAGAAAGCCCTGATGAAGTTTCACTTTTAACCTTGAAATAGAGTTGAGTATCATCTTCACAGAAATGATAACCCAGTCCATAGCTATGAGTAATATGGCCAAGGAGAAGCATATAGATTCAAAAGAGCATAGGGCTGAGGACATAACCCTGAGGAACCCTTTGTGTGACCAGCGCTGAGCTGGTTCTGGTGTTGCCAAGGCTAACAGACTCTTGCCTGTCAGTCAGATAGGACTCAAACCACTGGAAGGCAGTGCCAGAGATACCCAGCATGTTCTCCATTCTGGACAGTAGACTGTCATGTCTGACAGTGTCAAGTGCTGCATTAAGATCTAACAGAGTGAATATACTACTGCGACGAGAGTCTGTTACCATAAGCAAATCATTAGTTACCTGAAGCAGAGCATTTTCACAGCTGTGTTGTGCCCTGAAACAATACTGAAAGTGTTCCATCAAGTTATTAAAAGTTATGTAATTGGTGAGTTGAGAGGCTACAACACGCTCAAGAACTTTTGACAGAAAAGGTAAGTGAGAAATAGGCCAAAAATAGTTAAGACTGTCAGCATCAAGACCAGACTTTTTCAACATTGGGGTTACAGAAGTGATCTTAAAAGTGGCTGACACAAAGCCAATGTCAAGGGATGTATTTATTATTGTCATAACAGTCAGGATTATGGCATGGAGGAAGAATTTAAGAAGTGTGGTGGGCTCCAGTACACAGGTAATGGGCCTCATCTTACAAAGCAGATCATTAACAAATGCAGATGTGACTGGTGAAAATTTATTAAAAAGTTGGATGGAGTGGGAAGACGGGGAAAGATATAAATGGATGATGAATTTGTTTTAGTTGAATTATTTAGATCTTTAAATTTATTGCAGAAACAATGAAGGAATTTTTCACAGACTTCGGTAGAGGAGGTAATTGGGCCAGATGCAGGTTGAAGTAGTTTATTAACTACAGAAAACAAAACCCTTGAGTTATCATGGCCACATTCTATTATATTATTAATATGTGTTCTTTGTTGCAGTTAGAACATCTCTTTAAGCCCTCTGATGGTCAGAGAAAGCCTGGATGTGCATGGTGAGGCCAGTCTTACGTGACATTCTCTGATGGTGTCAGCCAGGTGCTTTCATAGACTGTAACTCTGAATTGTACCATGGAGCTGAGCGCTTAAAGGAAACCTCCTTATGCTTTAAAGGAGTTATTTTATCTAGTGCTGAAAGAAGGGCTGTGTTATAATAGTCAACACAAGTATCTAGTGTTAATGGAATAGGTGAAGACAGAAGAAGATCAGAAATGTAACTAGCAAGGTTAGGACAGATATTTTTAAGGTTTCTGAAAAAAATTTGACGTTTACAGGTAAGAGGAGGGAGAGGTAATGAGACAGTGAAAAGTACTGCTTTAGGATCAGAGAGTCCCAAATCACTGCTATAAGTGTTGCTGACAGATAAGCCAAATGTACAGATCAGGTCCAATACATGTATATAATCACCAGAGTGAGTAAGAAAATCAACATGTTGCACCAAGTCAAAACAGTCCAGTAAGGATAGGAATTCATTTCTCAGCTTACATATAGTAATGTCAATATGAATGTTGAAATCGCAAAGAAAAATGAAATGACTCTCTGCAGAAGGTAGTGAGAAGTCAAGCAAAATGACACCTTTTATTGGCTAACTAAAAAGATTACAATATGCAAGCTTTCGAGGGAACTCAGGCCCCTTCTTCAGGCAAGATGAGAAGGGAAATTAAGTGAGTTAATAATTGAGTCAGATCAGATAAAAAAGACACAATGTATTTTGGGGAACGATAGAGAACAATGAGTAAGACAGGATGGAGATGGGCAGCCTGTTACACCAACATAGGAAAAGAGTCTGGATTGAGACTTGATGCCACATAGTGGTGGCATCACCAGACACTATCCACTTGCAGACCTGAGTGGGTGAGAAGGATCATAGCACTTCACCAGTGTCTCCATATACTCAGGTGCTGACCCATTGACTACTCTGTAGGCAAGCATTAGAAATTTGAACTTGATGCATGCTGCTACAGGGAGCCAAAGTAGCAACCTACTGGTTAAATAAAAGAGGTGCCTCTGCATTCTTCATCTGCAGCGGCTTGATAGAACATGTGGTTACTCCTGCCAAAAATAATTTGCAGTAGTAAACACAACAAGACCTGGACCAAATGTTGTGCTGCATACTCTGTCTGATCTTGCAAATGCTGTACAGTGTGAGCCTGCATGAATAAGAAACAGTAGAAATTTTGTCAGAAAAAGATAGCTGCTCATCAATCATCACCCCAAGGTTGTGTATTGACTTGGCAGGTGTTAGCAACAGTGACCAAGCTGTACAGAGATGGGGAGTTGAACAGACTGTCTGGGTGGTATCACAACAAGCTCAGTTTTTGCCAGGTTGAGCTATAGTTGATGGTCCTTCATCCAGGTTTAGATATCAGTAAGACATGTAGAGACTCTAGCAGATGTGTATCATCCACATAGCACTGATAACAGAACCCATAGGATTGGATGATGGAACCCAGTGGAAAGGTAGAGGACTCAGCACTGATTCTGGGGGTACACCTGTACATGTCTGGTGCACCCTTGACAAGTCTTCTCACCAGTGGGATCTTCCGGATATGTTCATCTACAGTGAATCTGCACAAAAGGCAGCATTGTGATCCAGGGGCCCAGGACTGATCAACACCACTGTTGCTGTCCCAGGGAGGATATATGGCTAAGAGAGGAGGTGAACAAATTTCTAAACAAGTGAATCCAAATTGACCCATGCATATACAGGGTGAGTCAAAATTATGTTAACATTTGAATGGTGGAAATGATTTATTCACAAAACATACTTCATATGTGCAAAATGATTTACAGGAATGTCTCAGCCTGTTCACCATCATGTGAACACACAAAAAAAAATGTGTAATAGTACCATTTAAAGCCCGGCCACACATTTCGTTGGGAATAGATGATACCGCAGTCCATATTCTGTCCTTCAGGTATCATGAACTTTCCTACTATACACGCACTCCTTCACCATACCTCATAACCAGAAATAACAGGGTGTCAAATCAGGGGAGTGTGGAGGCCATGGCAATTGTCCACTGTGACCTATCCATCAACCTGAAAAGGTGTGGTTAAGATAAAAATAATCCATTAGTGTTAACATAATTTTGACTCACCCAGTATAAATTTGTTCTACAATGGACTTATTAGCCCAACCAGGCTTGGTTTTTTCCTTGTACCCAGTCTGCTGGAATACACTCCAGCTTCCCATGACTGCAAATGGACTGAGTTGGTTGAAGAATATTCCATATCATTTTAGACATCATTTTATATGGGTTCTTTAAAGCCAACATCAGATCCACCCTCAAAACCAGAACACAGGACAACTATAGAAGCTGAAGATCGGTATGGAAAGCAAGTGAGCAGCAAGTCACAAGTCAAATGCTTCTTCACTTAGTAGGTAATGAGTGTGATTAAAAAAAAGAAAAGCGATCTTTGGAGATGAGAAAGGGAGGTATCGCTGAGCTGACATATGCTTTGGGGCCATTGAGAGGTGTGAAGTGCTGGCCCCAAACATGTGATGAGGAGATAGCCTTCCTGAGTTGGATACACACTTGTGACTCTGGTTAGATGAGTCATGCTTTCCATAAACTACAAAGCCCCAATCAATTCCCATTGTGCTTGTTTCAATGCCGCCTGTTTCCTTTGTGTGTATGTGTTTCTAGGTTTACTCAGCCAAATCCATTTGCCACAGACTAAAGGCAGTTTTAAAGAACACACAACTGTCTGTCTTTTAACTTTGTTAACTTTTGAACTTAAATCTAAATCAGTGCTCTGTTGCTAAATTAATCTCAAATGGACAATCCCTTTCACTTTGTTTCCAGCAGCTTTGTAGCCTTTTCAGACTTTTAAATGGTAAGGAAGTAAAGAAAGAAAAAAGAGGGTGTCAGAGGAGCTCAACTTTCAGAGGGTCAGGAGATCTTTAAAAAGTACACATATGACTGGAGTATATTTCACTCAATGAGGATTGTATTTATACAGCACAGCATGGAGTGAAAATTTCCACAGAGTGAATTTTCAAAGGCTTCCATTCACTCTTTGCCCCTCTCTTCTTGCTGTTGGTTTTGAATTTTTTCCATTTGTCCTGCCCATTATTATTAATATTCTTGACCAAAATTTTAATAAGGCTCATTTTCATTGGTCTCTTTATTGGTAAAAATAGCTGGTAAGATAAAATTTAACTGAGGGACAAAGAAAAGAGAACTTAAAGACAAATCACTAAATTAAAGAAATTTTGTGAAAATAAGGAAAATTAGCAGAGACTACATTTTTTGAGGTGACTGAACTGAGCGAGCCTCACATCTCCCATTCTCATTACGTTTTCCATAATCTAGAGTGTTCTGACCAGCTGCATTGCTGTTTGGTATTGCAGTTGCAGCATGTCTGACCGCAACAGATTGCAAAAAATAGAGACCAGTAGAGAATATTATTGGGGACCGTCTACCTTACCTGGAAGACAGAGTTTCTCCAAACTCTGTGTCCATCAGGTCTGCTGCATCATGCAGGACCCTTCTCACTCCTCTCAAGAAATCTTTATTTTTTTGCCATCTGGAAAAATATATTGCAGCCTAAGAGCCAGTCCTGTCAGGTTATGTGATACATTCTACCCCAGGCTGTCAGAATTCTCAACACAATGTGGGCCCCGACCCAAGATCTTCCATCTTACCTTAACATGTTACATCACCGTTGCTAAAGTGGGCCAGTACTCACCCATACACAGTAACATCACATTTTCAGTTTTTACCGTATGTAAAAAAAAAAACATGTATTTCCAGTATCGGCACCTGTTCTTAGCATGCTGGTGAGTACCTGCGGTGCTCAATGCTTTTCAATTGAATGTTATTGTATTGTGCCACTCAAGGGGGAACCCCCTACTTGTCAATCAAATGCTACCGTATCTCCAGAGTACGCACGAGATACTACATTATTACATTGATCTGTTGAACTTGCATATAATGAATCTTTGTGTAATCGTGACATTTTTTAGTCACTCTTTTAAACCATTTTGCTTAAACAAATCTGTTTTTCTTGATGAGTTTTGAATGTGTGCATAAGTTCTTTCACACACACCAATGCAAATTATCCATTCATTTATCTGAACTTGCTCAATCCAAGTTCAGAGTCAGGGAGAGGTGGAACTTATCTTTGGTAGTACATTAAATCCATGCTATCCATGGATTCTGTTTTCCTGGATTCACTTATCTGCTTCTATGAAAGTGTAACCCATTTCATGAAGCTTGCGGTCTAAGAAATGCGTATTAGTAAAAAAATTTAGAGAGGCTTATTGTGCAGCAACAAAAGGCCTGTGATGACCTCAGATGTCTGGGGTTGTATGCACGGTACAGTGAATGAATCCATATGTGTCTATCTAGCACAGAAAGGCATGGGTAAGTTGTTGAACCCCATTCATAATGGGGACCAAGGCTTGTATTTGTTCCCAATGAACAAGGAATTCCCAGTATGCACACCTCCCATCCTACTACCGATTGAATGGGGGTCCTCTGATCAGCCTTGCCACGGTCACTCATGGCCTCCGGCATAGCACCAGGAAGATCGAATTTGACTGTATACAGGGTGTAAAAGTAACAAAATGTCCATAGGTGGACCTGCAGAAGGATATTTGCTAAGCCTTGACGGGCAAACCCAAGGGCCAACATGTCAACACCTTTCTCCTCATGCCAGCCCTGCCCTGACATGCCACTTTCCCATAGAGTGAATTGAATTGGTGCATGCCAGGATCCAGTCCTAGACATAGCAACAACCCATTGGAGGGCAGAATTACTCATACTGGGGCAAATACAGAGCCATCAATAACATAAGACACATGTTTGTAGCTGGAGAACAATCCAGGTAGACACTACGAGAACTCCACAAAGACAGGGACCAGGCAAAGGATTTGAACTCAGTGTTAAATCATTGGCTAACTCCATTACCCATTACAAATGACAAGATAAGGGCACAGAATAATTATATAAATTCACATTTTATAGTCAGAGATGCAGCAGTTTAAATGACTTGAACAGGATCACACAATAAGTTGGAGACAGGAACTAAATCATCAGCCGGTTGGAGTGCTTTTCCTTTCCTACATTTAGCTAATATGTTTGACAGGTAGCTGCATTTAAACATTAGATACAGTAATTTATCCTTATTTTAAGCCCTTTTCAGACAAAATAAGCTTTCAGGACATATACAGTTAGGTCCATAAATATTTGGACAGAGACAACTTTTTTCTAATTTTGGTTCTGTACATTACCACAATGAATTTTAAATGAAACAACTCAGATGCAGTTGAAGTGCAGACTTTCAGCTTTAATTCAGTGAGGTGAACAAAACGATTGCATAAAAATGTGAGGCAACTAAAGCATTTTTTGAACACAATCCCTTCATTTCAGGGGCTCAAAAGTAATTGGACAAATTAAATAACTGGAAATAAAATGTTCATTTCTAATACTTGGTTGAAAACCCTTTTCTGGCAATGACAGCCTGAAGTCTTGAACTCACGGACATCACCAGATGCTGGGTTTCCTCCTTTTTAATGCTCTGCCAGGCCTTTACTGCAGCGGCTTTCAGTTGCTGTTTGTTTGTGGGCCTTTCTGTCCAAAGTTTAGTCTTCAACAAGTGAAATGCATGCTCAATTAGGTCAGTTAGGTGACTGACTTGGCCATTCAAGAATTTTCCACTTCTTTGTTTTAATAAACTCCTGGGTTGCTTTGGCTGTATGTTTTGGGTCATTGTACATCTGTATCATGAAACGCCGCCCAATCAATTTGACTGCATTTAGCTGGATTTGAGCAGACAGTATGTCTCTGAACACCTCAGAATTCATTCGGCTGCTTCTCTCCTGTGTCACATCATCAATAAACACTAGTGTCCCAGTGCCACTGGCAGCCATGAACACCCAAGCCATCACACTGCCTCCACCGTGTTTTACAGATGATGTGGTATGGTTTGGATAATGAGCTGTTCCACACCTTCTCCTTACTTTTTTCTTGCCATCATTCTGGTAGAGGTTGATCTTGGTTTCATCTGTCCAAAGAATGTTTTTCCAGAACTGTGCTGGCTTTTTTAGATGTTCTTTAGCAAAGTCCAATCTAGCCTTTCTATTCTTGAGGCTTATGAGTGGCTTGCACCTTACAGTGCACCCTCTGTATTTACTTTCATGCAGTCTTCTCTTTATGGTAGACTTGGATATCGATATGCCGACCCCCTGGAGAGTGTTGTTCACTTGGTTGGCTGTTGTGAAGGGGTTTCTCTTCACCATGGAAATGAACCTGCGATCATCCACCACTGTTGTCTTCCATGGACGTCCAGGTCTTTTTGCGTTGCTGAGTTCACCAGTGCTTGCTTTCTTTCTCAGGATGTACCAAACTGTAGATTTTACCACTCGTAATATTGTAGCAATTTCTCGGATGGGTTTTTTCTGTTTTCGCAGCTTAAGGATGGCTTCTATTACCTGCATGGAGAGCTCCTTTGACCGCATGTTGTCTGTTCACAGCAAAATCTTCCACATGCAAGCACCACACCTCAAATTAACTTCAGGCATTTTATCTGCTTAATTGATAATGACACCTGCCCATGAAATAGCCTTTGAGTCAATTGTCCAATTACTTTTGAGCCCCTGAAATGAAGGGATTGTGTTTAAAAAAATGCTTTATTTGCCTCACATTTTTATGCAACCATTTTGTTCACCCCACTGAATTAAAGCTGAAAGTCTGCACTTCAACTGCATCTGAGTTGTTTCATTTAAAATTCATTGTGGTAATGCACAGAACCAAAATTAGAAAAAAGTTGTCTCTGTCCAAATATTTATGGACCTAACCGTATCTGTAATCTCGGTTACCACACAACACAGGCAATTTTTAGAATTATCATTTACTGTTATGCAAAGTCATCACCTCAAAACAGGCACATATGTTGTAGCTGCAGAACTATTGCCTCTCCCAATACCATGAAAAGAGTCATGGTGGCCACCAGGGTAATGAAGAGCTGCAACTCTGTGCCTCATCTCTGTTTGGGGTGATATGCATTATCAAACCCAGTTTGAAGAAATGATGCATAATGATTCAGTTTGGGAGAGCATATTTGAAGAGTTGTGTGGGAAATGTCATCCTGTCGAGAAGAGACTGGACTTTAATTTTGAGAATGTATCAAGTACTTGAAATGACAATACAGAGGCACAACAAACACAATGGAGTTGGCCCTTTTTTTCAACTGCCTCCACGTTTTCCACAAAGTGGGAAATATTGTTTTCACAGGAAATTATGGACTTTTACTGACATGTTGATTCGTACAGAAGTAGTTTAACCTGGGGTTATTTTTTATTGACTTTTTATAGAAGGTGAAAGGCTTTGTAATCTTTACTGAGACATGCATATGCAGTCCGAAAAAAAGTTACAGAACTGAGGCTATAATGACAACGGTCCTTCAGTAATAATTACTTTACACCACCTCAAGGTGTAAAACTAATCCCACCTGAATAGGGCTATAGAGTTGGTTGTACGAAAGCTTTACAGTAAAAGCAATACATTACATAATCCTTTTAAACTAGAATGAATGAATTTTTTTTTGTTTGTTTCAACAACCACATATACATCATTTTTCTACAATGTGCATAAACATAAGGCTTTTAAGATAGGGAAACCCCAGTGCCAACCTCCAAAATCCTTCCCCATTTTTTTTAATTTCCCACTTGCTTCCAAGGTCTCCACCCACTCCTCGGCTAAATACTTTTTCATTATCACATTCATTCTCACACAGCTTTAGGTATTTCACACCATCAGTACAACAGTGAATTTGATCTCTGAGGGAAGGTTTTTTATTTTGGTTAACTTCCCAAATTAATCTTTGTACAGGCTTAATTATTTTCCATTTCATGAGTTCAGAAGGGAATGCTAAATATTTCTGTGTTATGCTTATTATGTTCTTTCACCTTTCTATTTAAAATATCAGTGGTGGAGTGGGTCAGCAGTATTGCCTGACAGTTCCAAAAGACTGCGTTTGAATCCTGTACCTGATCACTGCGTGGAGGCAGCATGTCTTCTTGTACTGTATCTGTGTTGCTTTTTTCTGGGTACTCCAGTTTTATCCACGTAGTGACATGTTTGGCTTTTTAATGAATGATTCTAAACTCAGCTCCATGAGCAAATATGAGTGTGTCCAGCAAGACAATCATGTCATGGTTGGTTTCTACCTTGTATTCATTGCTTCCAGGATAGGCTCCAGCCCATGCAATCCTGAAATAGATTATGCATATTGATAATGGTTGATTGTATAGATTTATAACAGCTAAAATAATCAGCATTGTTTTCAGGTAAGAAAGTCTATGGCTGTTAGGATTATTACTGTATCTTTACCCTAAAGTGTTTTTTTGGTGAATTTTGTAGTTTCTCACTCTTTACTTTGTGCTGTGTTCGTATTTTTATATTACTTGTGATTTTGTCCCTGACCTTTTCTAATGTCCATACAATTAAAGTGTTCTTCTACTTCCTAGCTTTTACTCTGCACTCATGTAGGGTTAGCCATTGAGCAGGACTTTCGCCACCTGTTTCAATCGAGGGCATCTTCGGAGGCACCATCGACTTGTCGCATATCTTCCTTGATTCGGTTGAGCTAAGTGGGCTTAATTGTTAAGCTGTCTTGGCCACTGAGTTGTCGCCACTGTGGATTTCATGGCCACATCATTGGAAGTGTACACTGCACCTCTTCTTGTCAATTGACACCACGGTCATGATCTTCTAAATGTCTTCATTCATGTTATGGTCAAATTGAAGTGCTCAAAATTCTGAAATGAATTATTCCAGTAGTTTGAGACAGTTACTTTAAAATGAGTTCATCAACAACATGGGGACATACTGTAGTTGGAAACTTATTAAGGGTAAATTTGACCATAGACACATGGAATAAGTTACCAATTAGTGTGATAGACAGTAGGGACCTTTATGGAACCTTCAAAGCTAGACGCAATGTTATTTTGGAGGAATTAAGTGGGTAGGACTGGTGAACTTTGTTGGACTTTATGGCCTGCTCTCTTATAAATCTTTCTTATGTTCTAATATTCTAATTAGGATCTTCAGGTGTACCCCAAAGTACCCTCTTAATCCATTTGTTTGTCTCAGCTCTGGCCTGAGGTATCAGCACCTGCTTTTGGTGTTCAACTTCCCTTTGTCACATAGATTTAGATTTTGGATTTGAAATTTGTAATTGATATTTCTTGATTTTATGGTTTTGGGAATCTTTACAATGTTTAAAGATTTTGGATTATGGATTGGTTTCATTTTGTTTTGGTTTGCGTTTTAAGGTATACCCTTATAAAATTATTTTTTGCTTTACTTCAGTTGTAGCTTTTGAATCATTTTTTTAATAAAATATTTAAATATTAATAATCATTGTTTTTGGCATTTGGGCCAGGTGTTTTACTGTTACCCTTTCCCTTCAGATACATATAAGCTTTAGCTCCCTATGGGTGTGAATAGAAGGCAAAGCCTGTTTTAAGTTTAGTGAGCTGGCAGCTTGTTAACATGAACTATAAAGCAGGAAGTTAAAAAGATAAAAACTAGTGCGGATGGAGGATGAAATGTGTTATGTTATAAAACCTTGGGATTAAGTGCTTTTTCACCATTTGCAAGGATATTAAACGATTAGTCCGGCCCTGGAGTTTAACTGTGTTCCACTCTTCTTGCATACTGTGATAAAAGGCTGATGCAGTTTGAGAAGTATGCCTATACTTGAATTTTAAATTAACCAAATATTTTGTAACTATACACATACCAGTAACGCAGAGGAGGTGTACACATTGTCATTCAACAGGAATAAGAAGAATCTCTTTGAAAGGTGGCCTTCTTTGTAATGGCTCATAATCCAGAACTCACACAAAGCATCTCAGTTCAAAGATGTGCACTGTGATGAACTGCTGGTGATCAGCAGCAAACCCGTATGAAATGGTTTAGAAGCGAGCTCCTTTCAGCAGGAATTAGATGGAGAGCTCCTTTCAGTTAGCCATGCAGGGTCTGTTTCTGAATACTGCGAGCACTGTTCTTTCTGGTGATGTCAGTAGATCTCTCACTCTGCGTCAGTCTCCACTTTTTCTGTATAGCATCCACACTATACTGGTGAATTGCTGTGGACTCACACCATGAAGCATTCCAGTTCACTGATTTGCTCTGCGGTAAATGCCAGTGGACAGAAGCAAATCCCTGGCTTAGAAGCGATCTCCTTGCAATGTGAGCCACAGGAGTATCTACATAAGACGGTCACACTGAGACCATTTCTGAGCACTGTGAGGGGTGTGCTTCCTGGTAATGTCAGCCCACACCCTTTCTGCGCAGCGTCACCACTACACTCCACCCTTTGAAAAGTGCAAATCTTCAAATCAAGATGATTTGTGGTGTGTTTATGTAGAGAAAAGCCAAGCAAAATGACACCTTTTATTGGCTAACTAAAAAGATTACAATATTCAAGCTTTCGAGGCAACTCAGGCCCCTTCTTCAGGCAAGATGTAACATCTTGCCTGAAGAAGGGGCCTGAGTTGCCTCGAAAGCTTGCATATTGTAATCTTTTTAGTTAGCCAATAAAAGGTGTCATTTTGCTTGGCTTTTCTCTACATTCATAATGACTAACACGGTACAACACCCTAGTACTACTGGTGTGTTTATGGCAATTTATAACCATATCCTATACTGCTTACTGTATAAAGACTAAAATACTAGGCTTACAGATTTTAAAAGTCATTTGTTAAATCCTATAAACTGTTGCTGACATTTGGTGCATAGTTGCAAGTTGCTTGACTTTTGAGTTCTTCATTTTCTGAAAACTAGACATATTGTGCAAGAAATAGAAATTATCAGAAGGAAGCCAGGCACAATCACAACTATTTTTTAATTTTCCTTGTTGAACTCATTGAATTTCGTGAAGTCAGTTTTCCATGTTAGGAACTCATATCTGGTCTGGGTTGACTTTTGACAGGATTTTAGTAGTACAAAATGCACCCCAGCTTATATATAAAGTATGGCACATGGATGTAAATATTAGCATGAAGCCAGAAACAATAACTAGCACTTGTTTACTTATATTTTGAAGTAACTTAACCTTTCGGTGAGTCAGTTCTTCCACACAGAAAACTCATATGTGGTCTGGGTTGGGTTAGATAATATTTTGTTGCAATTGATAGACAACAGTGGCAGATCCAAACCATGTGTTCTGCTTGGTGTGAATAGAGAGCAGGTTTATAGTACAAATGTAAATCTTCAGATTTGATAGCATTTAACAGAGTAGGATTTGATCTTGGACCAATACAGTGTAAATATGTAGAAAACCATCCTCAAATCTACTTTGTGTCACAGGGCATCAGAGCATATCCCAGATGTATTGGGTACATTGCTATATCTGACCTTGGACTGCATTCCAGTCCAGTGTAGTGTCAGCTCATGCACATCGCGACTGACACTCAACCAAAGGAAAATCAGAATACTTGGAAAAAAACTCACTCAGAACATAATGACTCACAACAGACAGTAATAATAAATAATAATAATAATAAGTTACATTTATTGAGCACCTTTCACAAACCCAAGGTCGCTTTACGTACAGAGTAAAAACAAAATGACACAGATGACAAAAGTTCGTAGAAGAGGAAAGTTTTCAGTTGCGATTTAAAAGTGCAGAAACAGGAGCAATCCCGAAGAGACTGAGGAAGAGAGTTCCAGAGTTGAGGGGCTATAGCACTGAAGGACCTCCCTCCCAAGGTGGAGAGTCTGGTGCGTGGGACAGTAAGGAGATTACTGTTTGAGGACCTGAGAGATCGACAAGGAGTGTAAGGAGCTAGTAGCTGAGTGAGTTAGAGGGGGGCAAGGTTATGTAGGGCTTCGAAGGTGAGAAGCAGAATCTTGAATTTAATCCTTGATGGAACCGGTAACCAGTGAAGCTGGGAGAGAACAGGGATGATGTGAGCAAAACGCTTTGTCTGGGTGAGGACTATAGCTGCAGAGTTCTGAATATACTGTAAGTAAAAAGGAAACAAGAATCTAATTTTAAAAAAACTGGTCAAAGGTCAAAACCAGGAAACAAGGAGGTCTTTTTTCAAAGCCACAACACAACTGAAAAAAAAAATACATAGCCGGGATTCATAAAACTTCGAAGGACTAAATAAATATCCTTTAATGCAGTGAAGTATGGTTTAACCATTAAGCTTGGATACCCCAGAAATGCTTCGGTTGACTCAGGTGAAAGTTCCCTATGGAGACAGCAGAAAAATAAACCCAGCACAGCGGTGCCTAAACAGGGAACATTAAATTAAAGAAATTAAATTAATAAATTGGACAGGTCAAGAATGTGTAACCAGCGCGGGTCTATAACACCAGGACTGGATACCCCCTGATGAGATGACGCCATAGACAGCTGTTGCTGTATGACAAAGCCGGTCCTCACCATGCTGCTCATGCTGTTGAAACGCAGACTGTGAAATCTTAGAACATCCACTGTGTACCCCTGACCTTGCCACTGGCCATGAGCTGAATTAAGTTAGGTACATGTGGCTTGCCATCTGGCCAGTGACCACTAAATCCTGCCTGACAGGCTATAAAATTGTGGGCTTATTTTAAAAATGCAATTGTGAAGTCTGTATTGATACTGGGCTAATTTGAATGACTAAACCAAAGCCTATATACAATTTGTTATTCTAATCAAATATATTTGAAAGTGGTAAGCAAATTTTACTGTTTTTGACCTTTTGAATAGTTTTATATTTCACCACATTTTCTAATCCTGAGACTGCTTTTACCTTACCAACAGACAACCCATCAGCTTTCAATGTAGGAAACAAAAATGAATGGGATGCTATTTTTTCACAAGGCACACACAACTACCAGACCAGACCAGAGTAGCCAAAACCCATCATTGAGGTGGGAGAAGAAAACAGAAGGATACCGGTATTCTGGAAAAGTGAGGAGAACATATAAACATGACAAGGGCCTTGAGCATGGAAAAAGGTGCTATATTAATAAATTGTATTATTATTATTATTATTATACTTTAACCATGTCTGGGCATTCAGGCAACCAGGTAAAGAACTCACAGTTCAGTCAATCCATTACATTAACAGGATTTATTTAACAATGGTTAAATATTACAGGAATAGTCTTTTGCAAACCATGACTAAGATATATTAAAGATAAATTCAAATATGTAGCTCTTGTAAGTGCCACATGGGTTGGATGGGCAACAGGAGGCTTCAAGAGGTCAGTCAGGCATCCCGATCAAAGAAGGGAAAGGGGCCATACCCAAGGGGATGAACTGACAGCCCAGACAGAGAAGAAGATTCCTTACCCGGATTGGAAGCCCCTGACAGACGCACAGGTGTTCCAACCGGACATATCTACAATACCTTCCCTGGCCAGGAAGAAATGAAAGGACATGGAAGAACTGGCTGTTCATTCCCCCAGGACACTAGATGACAGCAGCCCTGGAGTGGTGACTCTGAGGCTACGGATCTGCACTGGCAATCAGAAGGTTGCCGGTTCGAATCTCGTAAATGCCAATAGGAACGCTGATCTGTTGGGCCCTTGAGCAAGGCCCTTAACCTGCAATTGCTGAGTGCTTTGAGTCATGAGAAAAACACTATATAAAGGCAAAGTACTATTATTATTATTAACCAGCCAGGAATGCTGGGAAATGTAGTCCAGCAGAGCAGCCTATTATATGAAAATTTCCATGTTACCCGAAATACTTCCAACGGACAACAACCCTGGCACAAGAAGTAGTCCCAGGTCCTCAATAAAAGGGACCGCACTCCTTTATGCAGACGAATCGGAGCTGGGAGGAAGGAAGGCAGCACTTGACTGGAGGAGGGCAGTGTGATGAAGAGAGGAGAGGTGCATTGGAGGAAAGGTTACTTGTGCTTTTGTTACTTTTTGGAGGTATCGTGTTTAATCAACTCACGTTTATTTGAACCCGGGATTGTATTTGTGTATTCCTGCTGGCACCCCGGTTCCATCACACTCCAGACAATTTAACCTGCCAGGTGCATTTAAAACACAACGTCTCCTATACAGTATGGGAGCCTTTCGTAATCTACATTGATGCTGACCTTTATGCCATGCTGACAAAAGATTTTACTTCAGGTAGCTAATTGGCCCTTTATCTAATGAAAATAGCTTGCTTTGTTTGTGGTTTCTTCTATGCAATATCTGTAATCTTATCTTTTCTTGAACCATGTTCCCCCACCCCATGTCCAATGTGAATGCATGTTATAAAAGAAAAATTAATACAAATGTTTTCCAAAACAAAAAGCCTGTCTTTTCACCCTTCCACATTACAACAGCAAACCAGTGTTTTTAGAAGCATACAGCTCTGGAGGGCGTTTTTATAAGTTTCTGTTTTTGATGGGGGGTGAAAAATGCCAGAATGGTGTGGATGAAAGGCAAAAACAGAGACTAATGTTTGGATTTTTAATGAAAACATACTAGAGTGGATAGATCCTAAGTTGCATTCAAACTGTGAACAGAGTGTGTGGAGACTCATTACAAATTTCAGAACACTTTAAGCAGTCTTATTTCTATTAAATATACAGCTTCAGTGACAACAAAATGCCAACATTAATACTACCGGCCATAATATTAACATTAACATAACATTAACTACCATTAGAGGATGGAAAATACACATAATAAAACTGGAAGGCCTTGTGTCCATTTTTAAAGACACAAAGTCAGCTTAGCCATGCCTCTTTAAAGAGATCCACTTTCAAATAAGTGTTCCACTCGAATAAAGGCACTAATGTATTCAAGAGGAAGTCATTTGAAAAGCAAAGATTAGGCTAAGCAGGATCTGCTGATCATTGACAAGGGGGCACATGGCACCCTTCAAATAACATTAAATAAAATCAAAACTAAGACTTGCCAGCTTAAAATTTCCAAGTCTTACAGATTTAACCTCAATTCATTCTTCTTCCTGACCTATTCCTTGACCCGCTGAAGGCTTTTTTTTACCTTAGGGATTGAATGCTTGCGCAATTGGAAGCCTCCATTCCACCCTCTTCCATGGCAAGAGTTCATTTGAAGTATCGCCTTAATGGTTGACCCAAGCTGAAAAAAAAAAACCTTGGAAGAAAAAAAAAAAGCTGCTGACAGACTGAAGGACCCCACCTGAGCACCAGCAGCACCGCTTCCACCGCACTGATTTTCACTTTAAAGGCACACCAGTTCTTCTCTGATTAAAACCAGCTGGAGATTTAATTCACACATTTCCACTTCATGAGGTATAGGCCTGCAGAGACTTGTCTTTGAAACAAGCCCAGGGGAAACTCAAAATTCATTTATTGATAAGCTTACAAAGAATAATGGGCTCATCATTAACCCCTAAGGCTGGGGTAGGTATTCCCCCAGGTGATAACAACCGATATATCCCACCTCTTCACTTTCAAGATGATAGAAGTCTTCAGATGGCAATGGATACTTTTGAAGCCATGCTATGCTACATTTTTATTAAAAAAAAATCCTTAAATCTATTTCAAATAATAAAACAGAAAATCAGGATCTAAAGTAAAGATGATTCATCATAGACCTGACCTTTTTACACACCACAATAATGCAAACCCTCAATCAGGTTTTGCAGTGGATGTACGAGTCGGTTCAGCTGACTTCTAATAAATAGCATGCATTAACATCCGCACAATCTTTTTTATGCATATTACATCCCATAATAACAAGGTACTATACCTCTTTCACGGATGGTCTAATGTGAGTTCAGACACACAGCATTCGAGGCATAAGCAAAACCACCAACCACAGCAGCTCTCATGTTACAAATCCTTTTTGACAGATTAGCTTGTTTTGGGAGAATTGTTGAAAAGTAAAAAGGAAACTTTAAAGAACAAAACAATTAAATATTCAAATGCTTTTTTTGGTGTCTCATAGATTTCTACAGATTTGGCATGGCAGAAAGTACACAAAGTAAATATGGAGGCATACACATTGAAATGTAATGAAGCTTTATAATTCAATTTGCTTTACATTTGTATAGCATGCTGTTCACTGAGTGCAGATGCAGAGCACTGTGACAAGTTCTCAGGTCCAATGCAAATATAAACTTTAATGATTACTAATTACATAATGAGAACACTCAAATTTGTTTAAAGATGTGTATAAATGTGAAGTAGAAACTGAAGAAAATACGATGTTTTATATGGTTTTATCTAGAGTATATCTATATACAGTAGATGTGCAGCAAGTTATCACACTGAGCTTACTTCAAGTTTCTAATTCTAAAATTGCTTAATTCTTTTGCCTTCAGTATATGTAACTATAGGTATTGTGGCTCACTGGCTAACGCTACTGCCTAGCAGAGCCAGAGACCAGCCTTTAACTCCTGGCCCAGTTACTGTCTTTGTCATATCTGTAAGTCTCCACTATTTTTAATATGGATATTGCCAGGATTTTCTGCATTTCTCCCACATTCCAAACACATGCATAACAATCTCAAGCCTGCTAATCCAATTCACGGTCATGGTGGCACTGGGAAGGGAGCCAGTCCATTGAAGAGCCCATTCTCACATACACTCACACAAGGTCAATTTGAAATCTTTACTTAACCCAACATCTTTGCTCAGATGTAAGGAAAACTGGAGTACCTAAAGGAAAATCCAAGCTGACACAACATGAACATGTAAACCTGAGCCCAGAAATCTGTGCAACAACAAAATTATCCTCTGTGTCACTCCCATAGACATACATATTGGATGAATATTGTGCCTTATTCAATCAATGTATCTATCTAGCGAGTATAGTTTATTCGATATCAATCTATAACTCAATCTAGTTTTTAAATAAACCTTTCTTTGCAATTATACAACAGACAAACTGTATTTGGTTCTTACATAGAAGCAATTACAAGTCTTTCAGAAAGATTCCAAAATTTGACATTCAGATGTTCATCTTCGACAAAGCATAAAGCATCATTAATTTCTCTACATTTCTTGAAAGTCTTCCAGTTGATTGGCCATTTTATAAATAAGCAAATTCCACTTTTCCACTTCTAGTCTGCTGTGAATAAGAACTTTAATCATTAACAAAGTGTCAGTGGTTGGTGTGTTCTCCATCTTATTATGCCTTGTTTTCGAAACAGGCAGTTTAGCTTGGCCAAGTAAAAAGTTACTAAGTAAAGATTGCTTTTTGTTTTTTTTTCAGAGATATCAATTCCAAAAATAAAAATAGTTTCTGAAAATGCAATCTTATGTCTATCTATCTATCTATCTATCTATCTATCTATCTATCTATCTATCTATCTATCTATCTATCTATCTATCTATCTATCTATCTATCTATCTATCTATCTATCTATTGTATATATACCTTAGTGCCTCACATTATCTATTGTCACACATGCATGTCGGAGGATCATCTTCCATGTTTATCTGAGGTAACACTGTTGTCTTTTTTTTACACCCGTAGTGGTGAGAAGACGTCCAATGAGAGCAAATGACTCTGCCCTTTCTGGACGGAGTCCTATAAAAGACTGGACACCCCAGAGAGAGGCATCTTAATTTGGACCCAAACTGCTACCAGTATGGAGCTCCTGAGGAAGACTGACTCTATCGAAATTCTAGTCTTAGATGAGGAGAGAGTCACAAAGACTACTTTCACTTCTGTTTTTCTGCCTTTTGTGACATCGAGCACTGAATTTGTTTGATATTACTTGTGTGGGATTAAAAGGGGCGACCATGAGTGTCCTTCCACCCATCCACACTATCTATCTATCTATCTATCTATCTATCTATCTATCTATCTATCTATCTATCTATCTATCTATCTATCTATCTATCTATCTATCTATCTATCTATCTATCTATCTATCTATCTATCTATCTATCTATCTATCTATCTATCTATTACATAGTGCCTTTACTCTATCTATCTATCTATCTATCTATCTATCTATCTATCTATCTATCTATCTATCTATCTATCTATCTATCTATCTATCTATCTATCTATTGTGGCACCCAGACGGGGTTCACTCCCGGCCGGGACGCCCAGGAGGACAGGAGGAGAGCTCATTCCTCCTCCAGAACACGAGGGGTCGTCCGCCCTGGTTGTATTGGGGGCCACGGGTACAGAGCTTGGAAGCTCTACCCTGCAGGGGCCCGTGGCCACCGCCAGGGGGTGCCCTGATGCCTTGGGGACCCTGGACCCCAGCGCTTCCGCCACACCCGGAGGTGCTGGGGGGAAGAGAAGAAGGGACACCCGGAGTGCTTCCGGGTACACAGCCGACACTTCCGCCACACTGGGGAGTGCCGGTGGAAGATTGCCGGGGAGCACCTGGAGCACATCCGGGTGTGTATAAAAGGGGCCGCCTCCCTCCAGTCATGGACAAGAATCGGGAGGAAGTAGGATGACGTCGGGAGGAAGACAAGGAGGTGGCCTGAGGAAGGCATTGTGTTGTGGCCAGGACTTTGGGGTATGTGGGCACAGGAACATTGTAAA
Source organism: Erpetoichthys calabaricus (assembly GCF_900747795.2). Taxonomy (NCBI): domain Eukaryota; kingdom Metazoa; phylum Chordata; class Cladistia; order Polypteriformes; family Polypteridae; genus Erpetoichthys; species Erpetoichthys calabaricus. The sequence goes on from NC_041408.2 coordinate 59,725,812, forward strand.
TAGTCAATTAAATAAACGTGTGTTGGGTGACATGTACGTGTCTGCCTGTCTGTGTCCGAGCCAGTCTTCACACTATCTATCTATCTATCTATCTATCTATCTATCTATCTATCTATCTATCTATCTATCTATCTATCTATCTATCTATCTATCTATCTATCTATCTATCTATCTATCTATCTATCTATCTATCTATCTATCTATCTATCTATCTATCTATCTATCTATCTACATATTTGTACTCTTCTATTTTCAGATTATTTTGTTGGCTGACTGGGTATGTCACAGATTCTGGTGTTTAATTTATGCAGATACTCTGATATGACAAAGAACTCATAGCAACCTTCCACATAAGAATAAGAGCAAGTAGGCCAAACATGAAAAATGTTGAGTTCACTTGATTAAACACACAAGGAATTTATGCAAAAAAGAAAAAAGCATAAACTAAAGTGAAGGAAATCAAAGGCTGCTCCTCTTCAAACCAAGTTTTGCACCCTTCAAACTTGTGGGGTGACGTGCCATCTTCCCCATCCCCATTAAACACTCAAGTTACTCACCTTCTCTCTGTCTTTCCCTCTGTCTAGTCTTCCCATCAGTATGCCAGTGACTTGATGTGGCATCAGGATAACTCCCAGCGACTCCCACCTGCTGCATGCCTGGAATCACTTCAAGAATCAAATGAAGGTTTATAAAGTCTAAACTGTTGTCTGGAGGTCTTTAAAATCGTTGCATCCTTAAGCCTGTTGAGGTTCTTAAAAGGCCAGCTCTCAACAGAATCCTTTGTGATACTCTTTCCATTCATGGCCCATGTTCTGTGTCTTGACAGGTAGGAGGGCAATACCTAGTCTTCAACAAGGTGACCACCTAATGCAGTACTTTGATCAGGGTGGCATTTTCATACATTAGTATTTATGTTTAACATTGCAAAATAATAATGCAATAAAAAATTAAAGTTATGTATGAATCTCATTTCAAGGGTTTAACATATCTCAGAACTGCAATTCCTACTGAGAGCTTTCAAGCATTAAAATGGCGCATGTGCATTTCAAATCTACTTGTAAGTAATTGATAAATTTTCATTGATTGTCCTTATTTTTGACATGTCAATTGGTGTATATATTGATGTTTATTTCATGAAATGTTAAATTTGGTTAAATTTCTAAAAAACATTCTTAATGTGTTTGCCCCGTACCTGTTTAATTAGAAATTTCAGTTTGCAGGACTGAGTCTGACATATTTACAGATATTTACATTTAATTTTGCATTCATTTTTGTCATGTGGGTAAGCAGCAAAAATGTGCCTTGCTTCAGGTGGTATTATTTAATGTGCTGGCCCTATCTGTCTAATGTGGCATGCAGGCACAGTAGTTAGCATTAATATCTTATGAGCCTAGGTTTAAACCCTGCCTGTGTGGACTTTGCAAATTCTACCCAAGTCAGATTTGTCTCCCACTATTCCAATTCTTCTTCTACATCCAAAAGACATAACTAAACACTGAAGATTCTACGCTATCACTTTGGATGGTGCTACTATGTTTGGGAGCCCTTCTGCATCTTCAGCAGGTATCTCAGGATCACAAGCATTTTATCTCTTAACCTGAACGCCTTGCCTGAGTGGTGCAGCGAAGACAACATTAGCCTTCACTTGCAGAAGGATTCCAACTTCAGACTCCTGTCAGCCATAATCTTGAGCTGGTCTCAGAATCCTTGGCAATCTCCCTAGTGACTTTCTTCAACTGCTCGGGGTTTCAGCTCTCCACCACCACCTGATCAAGGCACCATGCAGTCCCTACATTGATGGATTGAAGGCCAGATATTCACATGAGCATCATCATCTAATTCTTCCATGTGAAGCCTGAAAACCATGAGGACTGATTGAGATCACTGATGTTAGGTAGAATGCCCAGTGGGGGCTGGATGGTCTTGTGGCCTCGGAACCCCTGCAGATGTTTTTTTTTTTTGTTTGTTTTGTTTTTTTCTGTCCTCCTGAAAATCTGACTAATTTTATTCTTTGTTACTTAGTATTGCCTAATCTTATTTTTATATTTTTCTTTTTTCTTTCTTCATCTTGTAAAGTACTTTGAGCTACATCATTTGTATGAAAACATGCATGCTATATAAATAAATGTTGTTGTTGTTGATCTGCTTTTAAAAAAATTGTGTACTGATATTGCTGGAAATACACAGCAAGGAGATGTGATTGAGAATAATGTGGCATACCACCCTTTGACAAGAGTCTCATCAATGAAATTCTAATTATTTCCTGATGCTTTTCTGATGTAAGTTCCACTACCAGGATAGATTTTGTAATCCTGGACAGCAGAATCAAATTTGCCTGGAATGTAGGTACTGCTGCTTTTACTGGAAAAACAAATTTCTTTTTTAAATTCAGTCTATCTCCCAATCTGAAGCAAGATACTAAATGGATGTGGGGATCTTGACAGTTGTTCTTACACTAGGAACCTTATATCGTTCCCTTAAGGATCTAGTATGTTAGGCTGATTGGAGATTCCAGATTAAGCTCTGTGTGTGTGCATGTGTGTGTGTGTGTGTGTGTGTGTATGTGAGTGGGATAATTATTTACTGACACTCCATCCATAGAGGGTTCCTGCCTTGCAACAAATGTTGCCTGGAAAGGATCCGTTTTCCAATGACTTGTTTAAACAGGTTGGTGAATGTTTTCTTATGTTTGGTTACTTAATGACTAAAATGTATGAGCTGCTCAGCAGTCCCTAGTGTACTGGCTTTGATCACCTAGCCTTGAATATGGATATGGAAACAACAGGCTTCAAGGTGCTTTGATCTGACAGGGAGGCCTTCTACCCAGCATGCCTAGCACTCAACATTGTTGCAGACATCAAAAAAGAGATATGCACCATGACTGAAATCTGTGAAGACAGCTGGGTTTTGAATTCTAGCACTGATGGAAATGCCGGGTTGTATAAAGTGAGATTTGCTCTCACCACTCAGAAGTGAAGGAGGCCTCAACTAGCCATTGCCAGTGTCTCCCCTCCTAGAGAGGAGGATTCCTTAAGTATACTGTAACCACTTTTGACACTTTCCTGTTGCATCAGCTGAGCCCCTCTCTATGGCTCAATTGCCTCTGATCTCTGAAATGCAGCCTGTCATGTCACTATACAAGATATATAGATAGAGAGACATGCAAGTAAGAATTTCACTCTACTTTGTACTACCACCACCACGACTACTACTACAGATGGCTGGTTACCACAGTATCTTTGGTTAAACAGTCTCTGATACAATGTTGACATTCTCATCTGACATTGCATCCGCTCCTTGGCCCTAACTCAAACCTGCCCCCAAGACTGTACCCAACAAGTGCTGAATAATGGCAGGTTGTTTTGCTATGGGCAAGTAATTAATAATTCTAATATTCATGTCATGTACAGCAAAGAAATGCTCTTGAAACCTTACTGAAACCAGGGTGATGCAAGAAAACCAGGAGTAATGGAAAATGTACTGGGCTTGGCCATACAGAATTAGTATTATAAACAAAACAATCAGTCAGTCATCCTCAAACTCTCTTAATCCAGTTTTGGATGCAAAGCAAGAACAGTCCTGGACAAGATACCTATGTATTATAGAACGTCGTCATCTACCTGGGATGATTTAAAATTACAAGTTAGCCTAACTAACATGTCTATGGGGATGCAGGAAGAAAATAAAAGAACCTGGAGGAAAATCTTGACCTACACAGGGAGAACATATAAAAGCCACACAACATCTGGGAGTGGGATTCAAAGCCAGGATTCTGGATCCAACATGTAGTAGTTCTAACTAATGCACTACCATGCTGTCCAACAAAACAAAATTATAAAGGCTATCAACTCTCTAGGATTACCAAAACACACAGAGTGTCCCTATTTAGTTCCATGGTGATGCTGGTCCACTTCTTACTATAAAATTCACCACAACCAAAGCACTCCTTCCTATATTCTCTTCTTTTTTCTTCTACCACACTGGCCACTCTATCATCCCTCCAGTCCTGAGCCCACAATAACCTTAAAGGGTCCTGCCAATCCCAGGACACGTGTCCATTACAAGGGTCAGAGAATTTCACTTTCCCCTTGGGATTAATAAAGTATTATTTTCAATACTGCAATCCTGAAACATCACGTGAAAGACAAAAAACATCCAAGGAAGTGACATGAGTGTATTGAAGCTGACATCCATGCATGAGACAACCACACTCACTCAGAGAGGAACAATTCAGACTGAGCTGCAAGTCTTCAGGATGTGGGAGCAATCCAGAGTACCAGAAGATAACATATGGGGGCATGGAGAGAATGTAAAAACTCCATGGTGACAGCTATGTGGTCTCAGGTCTGGAGATGGGATGCAGGAGCAGTAACGTCAAAAGAGTATCTATCTATCTATCTCTATCTATCTATCTATCGACTTGTGGGAGCTGTAACTTCTCTAGTGCTGCTCACGGCTCTTCCTTCCAATATCAAACTCTGGATATCTTTCCATTTTTCATAATACTAACATTATTACTCTCAGATATTCATTTCTGAATGCATTTCTTTTAGTAAATAATCACTAGGGAGCATCATACCAAAAAGTACCAAATGTCACATTAATAAAACAGTGAACTTTAAACAAATGCCTTATGCCTCTTCTTTCTGGGGAACAGCTAACATGTTTTCCCCTCTTACTCCCAGAAAGTCTGCCATTTTAACTCCTTCTCACTTGCTGAATCTGGCCACTCTCCCCTGCCAAAAAGTGGGCTGCCTCATCCTTAGAATTCTGAGTCCAGACATACCTGGGAGGAAAATACAAAATGGAACAGCCAGATAAAGAGAGCAGTAGAAGAATGCAGACACTCCACACAGATAGTGAGCAGATCAGCAATTGGATATAGTGTCTTGGGACCACCTTAAAAAGTATGTGCCACCTTAAAAAGCTTCCAACATTCCACCTGTCTTCCGTCCATCCGTCCATCCATTATCAAACTCCTCAACCTTCCAGCACTTGGGTGCAAAGCAGGCACCAATCCTGGATAAGGTACAGGCCTTAAAAAGCTGTAACTTAAATCAAAAGCATAACTTAAGGAGTACAAATGTATGTGTTACATAGCAGAATACGCATTTAGACAAATTAAGGGTATGCATACAGTTTTAAATGGAGTGGCATGCCAGAAGAAATATAAATGGAAGAGAAGAAACAAATATGACTTCCCAAAAGGATAAAAAAATATCATGATTTTATGGTGAGATAAAATTTGAAGCTAATTTTGAAATGTAAGGAGCCTTATTCAGAAACTATCACCCTATACCATACATTCTAATAAGGCTTTTACTGATTCTCTGTTAATTTGTATCCCTATGGTGCCTTCATGTCATAGTATAGTATAATGAAAAATACACAGACAGGTCAAAGTATTGGGGTACCACCTGATGAAAACCTCATCTGCTAGGCAAGCTGGAACATTAAATACAATAAATGGAATGATCACAAAATACTAAAACACTTCTGGAGGCTTGTAGTGCTTCCATCAGACATTAGTTCTTCAAATAAATGTTGTGTTGGTGCTTAAATTTAATCCATGACAGAAAAGACACCACTTCCAGAACTGGAGCAGAAGTGACATCAATACTCCTCCTCTCTTGAAGTCATGAAATGGAAGAAAGGAAAGTAACAGTGCTTTAAATCTCTCTGGAGAAGAGTTAGCTGAATTCTGAGAGCCTTACAGATACCCCCTAAGTGTGCATACCTGACAACAGAAAGGAGCTATATACACTAGATAGATAGATAGTGTGATATGTGGCCGGCTTTTCATTCCGGCCAATACCCCCAGGCCGCCAGGTGGAGTTTTCCCTGCAGCATGGACATGCCCCAAGTTCCAGCAGAGACTCATGGACTATGTAGTTTTTATGCACAGCCTTGCTGGATGCCTTGGGGACCACCAGGAGTCGCTGTAGGGAAGCCCGTGGACTCTTGTATGCCCTATAACCCGGAAGTACGTCATAATCCCAGGACAGGAGAAAATGGTGTACTTCCGGGTTGAAGAAAAGGACTGTTTACCCTGACCCAGGAGGAATAAGGACTTGTGGGTTGTGCCAAGAACCACTTCCGGGTCAGGGAGTATAAAGGACTATGGGAAAGCCCAGTACGCCGAGCTGAGCTGGGAGGTAGGGTGGCGACGTGTCTGGGAGTGGTGGTTATTGTGTATTGATTATTGTTTATTGATTAGTTATATGAGTGTTGTAGAGTATAGGGTGCTTGGTGCACATATTGGTCTAAATAAAAGTAATATTTGGACTTTTATATGGTGTCTGACTTCTGCTCAGAGGGTTCAAGGGGTCACGGAGACCTCAATCTTTCACAATAGATAGATAGATAGATAGATTCTTTATTAATCTCACATATTAACAGTAGTCAGATATACAGAAAAGTACACAGAAAATAAATGCATTTTTCCATAAAATATTTAAATTAATATACTAGGGGTGCCTGATGGAAAGTAAGCCAACCTATGAACGAGTAACATGAGGTATGTGAAATTATTTTTCTTAAGTAGATCAGACCTTGTTTGTTATTCTCTCCAACCTTCAGCCTAGCAATTGTTTCTCTTGCCTGCTGTTGCTGAAAAACATTCTGAAAAGTTGTGTCTCTGAGTCTTTTTTACCAAGACAATGCTCCAAACACAAAGCGCACGTGAAAGTGTAAACATTGTAAGAATGCACCTTTGAAGTGTTGCCGCACCCTCCTTATTCACCCGATTTGGCACCTTCTGACTTCTTTCTCTTTCCTGAATTGAAGAAACACCTGCGTAGTTGTCATTTTGACACTGATGATGCTGTCATTGATGAGGTGGTACAGCGGAGTAACTCACATGAAGTTTCTTTTTTTTCCAAGGCTTTGCAGAGATTTAAAAACCAGTGGAAAAATCCTAAAATGTCATTGTGCTCCGCTATTTCCTTCCCAGGGAAGCCCACTTTCCATTAGACTCCCCTCGTATTATAATTGACAAATGTCTTGGAATTTCTTATATTTTTGGAAAGGATTGCTAGTTTCATGTTTAATTACATTTTCCAGCCCTTATTTCTCTAACATATTGCACCATGTGCCTCGATGGTAATGCTCATTCAATATGACATATATGATATATATTCAATATATCATCTATAGCAGCATCTTATTGCAGATGTTGAAGGATGCCAGCCTTCTAAGGAAGTATAGTCGGCTCTGTCCTCTCTTGCACAGAGCATCAGTATTGGCAGTCCAGTCCAGTTTATCATCCAGCTGCACTCCCAGGTATTTATAAGTCTGTACAGATGGCAGTATGAAGCACTGCACCAGCATGCTGTCGTCACATATTTTAAATTATTTACTTTTATTTGTACAGTATATCTTAAATACAGCCTCCAAGCACGTCACTTCTACCCGACTCCTCAAGTGATGATATGTTGAATGAGCAGCCTCACATTTATGGCCAATTGGTAAACTGTGCTGAATTACTGCATTCTTGTTATAAAGCAAATATCTCACTACCAACAAACAGGGTTGTTCTACTTTGTTTGCAGTACAGAAATGTGCTAACAGCACTCCATCATTATATTCAGAAGTTACATTTGGAGTTCCACAGGACTCACTACTCAAAACTTTACCGTTTTCATTTTACTTTTATTGGGTACTATCATTAAAAAACATGACATTCATCTTCACTCATATGCTAACAATACCATTTCTTTCAGACCATATGACATTTCCTTGATAGTTTCCTTAATTAATTGTGTCCGTGAATTAAAAGAGAGGATGGATGAGAACAACTTATCTTTGAATAAAGAAAAAACAGAAATGTTATTTATTTGGGAGTGTGCAGAACACAACAATATTCTGTCACTTTTTAACTCAGTTGGTCTAAAGATTAGTTTTACTGAATCAGCACGCAACTTAGGCGGTATCTTTAACACCCGTGTGTCTTTTAAAACACACACTACAAGATCATCTAAAACCATGTTTTTTCCTGCTTCAAAATATTTGAAAATTATATGTATATATATATATATATAATTATAATTATATATACATATATATATATATATATAATATTAAAAATCCTGTGATGAGATGAGACTTTTTTGAAGAGATTTTTTCAAGTCCCACAAGACGAGACTTTTGACATGAGATTTTTTTCAAGTCATGCCCTCCTCTCAACCATATTCAAACATGCACATGGTCCACTCACATCTCATTCGTGTGAATACTTTTGACAGACACATTTCCTGCTCTCTCAGCTCTTATAAATTTTTAGTTTTCCTCATTTTAAGTTCCCAGTTAAAGAAGACATATTACAGTATATCCAAATCGTATTGATGAATGTCATTCCAAAGGGATATCAACAGAAGAAATGAGTACACAGGCAATCCTAGCAACGAGAAGTGATGAAGTCAAATGAATTAACGCGAAAATTGTCAATCAGTTACACAGCAAATTGGTTAAAAGCGTATCTTTAGACTATGCTGAAACAGTTGGTGGTGATCATGCAGAAGATGAAAACATCACCTCTCAATATTCCAAAGGATAACTACAACCATTAACACCGTCCGGTCTTCCAGTGCCCAAATTACTTTTGAAAGAAGGATGTATCCAAGAAAGGTAATGTAGTACATCTCCCATGGATAACAATAGACATCAAAGGAGATCTTGAGATGCCATTTGTATTAAAATGTTAACTGTTTTCCATTGGAATAGATTTTGCAAAGACGACTAACAAATCACAGAGACAAACATTCGAAAAAGTCGGTTTATTTATTAGAGAGAAAGACAAAAATGTAATTTAAAAAATTGTTTTTACTGAAGTTTTACAGTAAAAGTGTAAGTTTAAAAAATATTTGCGTGTTAATTTCAAAGCCAAACAGAATGAAATCGTATAACGCAACGAAAAACTCGAACGCAACATGAAACATAATTTACTCTCAAATTATTAAATTTTACTATTTTTTAATGGTTAATTACTCGCTGTAATGTAAAATAGTTAGTTCTATTATGCATACAGTATGTAACAATTCCCATGAAAATAGCAATCATTTAAATTGTACATCTGCATCCTCATATATATATGAAGTGATGGTTTCTAAACATGGAGGATGTTCACAAATTAATTCTTCTTACATACAAAGTGTTAATTGATGAAGGCCCTGCTCACCTCTCATTCCAAACCAGAGAATGCCTACTAAAGATTCCAAGGATTAATAAAGTAACAGTGGGAGGTTGAGCTTTTAGTTACAGAGCCAAAAGCTCATAAACAATCTACCTGCTTCAATAAGAGATGCTCCTGTGGTCTCAGCTTTTAAACCAAGACTCACCCTGACAAGAGCTGCTGATAAATTGTGCATTTTGTATCTCTATTTGTTAGCCATTTGTACAAAAATATAAGTAACATGATAATTATGAACTGCTACAAAGCCTCCCATATTATAGTTCTTTTCTTGGTGTCCAGCTACAACACTTGGTGACACTACTCTGCTGCTAAGCTGTTTTCCTGTGATAATGAGAGCCTTGGGATCAATGGATGAACAGATTCTGTCTTTGTATTTGACAGCCCAGCACAGACTCCACTGTAGAATGCCCAGGCAGGGTTGGGTAGCCATTTGGCCAGAAGGTCTCCCAGGACCGTGACTGTGTCTGACTTGGTCTTTGACTTTGTCTGTTATAACTGATTATGGAGCCTGTAGATATTTATTTTCTCCAGGGATGGTGTTGACAATTTTTTATTTTCCTCTTCTTCATTGTCAACTGGCCATAGTTCAACAATAATGTTAATGGACACATATTGATAGGTTTCATTTACGTTAATCAGTTTGGAACTTCTTTGTGTAGTGTATTTGCAGAAACTTGCATCTTTATGCATTTGCATTTTGTAACTAGTAATGTATTAAAGTCCATCCATCCATCCATTTTCCAACCTGCTGAATCCGAACACAGGGTCACGGGGGTCTGCTGGAGCCAATCCCAGCCAACACAGGGCACAAGGCAGGGAACCAATCCCGGGCAGTAACTGCATTTTACCTGAGAACTTGTTGCAGCACTCACTGAAGAGCCCTATACAAGAATAAACTGAATTGAACTGAATTTGTAAAATTCACCAATGTGATTCTACAGGTATCAGTCACAATAGTGAAAGGTAATACAGGCAAGATGGGTGTAAGCTGGCAATAATTTCAAAATGCTGTATGCTCCACCTACCAGCCCTGCTTAGCTGATTTGTTTACAGTCCATTTTGAAAATCTACACACCCATTGCCTACCTCACTTAATCCAAAGTGTGGTGGTGGAGGATTGGAGCTAATCCTGGCATCACTATACACAAGGTAAGTCCATCACAGGGCACATTCATCCTACACCAGAGGCACACTTTGTGTTGTAGATTTAATTTTGAATGGTTAAATTTGCTATTTTTGCTCATTAATATACACTCAAAAACCCATAATGACAAAGTGAAAACATGTTTTAAGAAAGGTTTCCAAATTTGTTAAAAATTCAAAACTGAAATTTTTCATTTATACATGTATTCAGACCCTCAATTCAGTAGCTTGTAGAATCCTCTTTGGCAGCAATTAACCCAAAACACTCAAAGCTGTAAGTCTCTATGACCTTTGCACACTTGGATTTGGGAAGTTAATCCCATTTCTCCTGGCAGATCCTCTCAAGATCTGTTAGGTTGGATGGGAAGAATCAGTAAACGGATACTTTCAGGTCACCCCACAGATGTTCTATGGGGTTTAAATCTGGGCTTTGGCTCAGAGACTTTTCCTGAAGCCACTTCAGCATTATCTTGAATGCATGCCATGGGTCATTGTGGTGCTGAAAGTTTGCATGCATTCTGGAGAAGATTTCTTCAAGGCCCTCTCTGTATTTGGCTGCATTCATCCGTCCCTCAGTTTTGGCCAGTTTCCCTGTCACACTCGCTGAGAAGCATCCCCATAGCATGATGCTGCCACCACCATGCTTCATCATTGGGATAGTATTAGGCAGGTGATGAGCAATGCCTGGTCAACTTCAAGTTGGCTGTCATACATTTAGTCTTGTCACTCTGCCATAAATGCCTGATCAAACTGAGTGTTGCTGAAATGACCATTTTTCCAACAGGTTCTCTCATCTATTCTGAGGACTCTTTAAGCTCTCTGTTAGAATGACCATTGGGTTCTTGTTGGCTTTCCTGATCAAGGCTCTTCTTCCCTGGTTACTGAGTTTGGCCAAATGGAACTCTATAGAAAGAGTTCAGGTGGCTCAAAACTTCATCCTTTTCACAAATACTGAAGCCACTGTGTTCCAGGGAAAACTCAAAGCTTTAGTCTTATACCCTCGCTCTGATCTTGGCCTCACATTAAATTTGATCACAGAGGTCTACAAAGAGTTCCTTGGACTTCGTGGCTTGATTTTTAACTGTAATATGCAGTATGAATTATGGAACTTTATTTACACAGGTGTGTGCCTTTCTAAGCAAAGTCCAATCAATTGAATTTGCTACTGGTGGATCCCAATAAAGTTCTATAGACATCTGAAGGATAAATAAAGCAAACAGAATGCACCTGAACACAGTTTGGAATGTCACAGCTATGGGTCTGAATACTTTTAGAAGTACTGACTTTTAATAAATTTGTACACTTTTCTGTCAGTTATAATCATCAACATTAAAAGAAATAAACATTTGAAATACATCAGTCTGTGTGTAATGAATGAATCTAATATACAAGTTTCACTTTTTGAATGGAATTACTGAAATAAATCAACTTTGTCATGATATTCTAATTTTATGACCAGCACCTGTATATATATATATATTGTGAGATTTTCCCGGACACCACCAGTCGGAAACCACATCTTTATCAAATCCACACGTTTATTATTCAGAAATAAACACAGTCCCACAACACCACACAATGCACAAAGCAATAATCACCCCAAATAAGTCCTTTCTCAGTCCTTGACCACCTCTATTCTCCTCCTGGGAGCTTCGTCCTGCTTCCACTCCCGACTCTGGCTCTCAGACTGTAGGAAGGCGGCGCCTTTTATCCCTGCCCGGATGTGCTCCAGGTGTCTGATGACGTCCATCCGGCAGCACTTCCTGGTGTGGCAGAAGTGCTGCCCTTTGCCCCGGAAGCACTCCGGGTGTTCCTAGCAGGTTCCTCTGCCATCTTGACGAGTGTGGCGGAAGTAACTATTTCCAAGTCCAATGAGGATTGAGGCGCCCCCTGGTGGTGGCCACGGGTCCCAACAGGCCAGAAGCTCCTTGTTCTTCTCCCGTGGTCCTCTCCTGCTCCAGGGCGGTTGCCCCCTTGTGGCCTGGAAGCTATCCCTGCCACCTTCCAGTCCTTTTTGGCATCCCGGCCAGGTAATAACCCCGGCAATCTGCCACTATATATATATATTCATAGACTGAATCACAGCATTCTATGATCTGCTTCTCGCAACTGAAGAGGGCACTGTGGCGGATGTTTGCCGACTTGCTGACCAACCACAAGCGTTACCTGGTAGGTAACCACCCATACAATCAGATTGTGATTCAGACTACGAATGTCATGAATGTAATTACCGCGATCTACATGCTGTCAAATAAACAAACCACACACTGTGGCACAACGTAAAGAGGCTTCGCCTCTGACGCTAATATCTGAGGTTCGATCCCCGAGAGGGGGTGCAGTGAGTGTGTGTGCCTGATGAGCCCAGAATTAGGGCGAAACACGTGTCGTGTACGCTTTGCATTATTTGACAGTAAAACTATATACTGTATATGGGGCGGAGTGGTGGCTCTGAGGCTAGGGATCTCTGCCAGCAATTGCTAGGTTACGCTCTGAATCCCATAAACGCCAGAAGTGACTCTACTCTGTTGAACCCTTGAGCAAGGCCCGTAACCTGCAATTGCTCAGTCCAAGGTATGACGTTAATGTGCATTCAGCCCTGCAAGCAGGTTCTCCAATTTACCAGGAAAACATGGGGGTTAGTGGCAGGATTGGCACCTCACACCATTCCAGTGTGGTGCTGAGGTGTCACCCGCAGCACTCAGGTCCCAATCCAGGTGGTTCGTTGTATGGTGTCTGTAATCAGAGCACATACTCCCACCCACTAAAAAAATGCATTCATTTGACCAGCTGCATTACCGTGTGGTACGGCAACACTACTGTTATGGATCGCAAACGCCTGCAGAGAGTGGTAAAGACTGCTGACAAGATCACCAGGACCCCACTGCATTCTCTGAAGAGCAGGAGAACTGCCTCGATCCACAGGGACCCCACCAACACAAACTGTTCACACTTCTACCCTCAGGCAGGAGGTATAGAAGTATGAAATCCAGGACTTCTGGGGATAAAGAACTCTTTCTTCCCCAAGGCCTTTAGACTCCTAAATAACTGATTGGATTTTATAACCCTGGTCCACCTCATTACATCTACCTCACATAACTGTATTTGACTTGTCCATCACACACCTACCTGCACAATTACACTCTATACTTCTAGTCTGTTTTTATACTTTATGCTGCCTTTGTTACTTATTATTTATTTGCTAAAAGTTGGTTTGTTAACCATTGGCATTTGGTGTGGACAACAAAGAAAGAATTTCATTGTAGAGAGAAACATGTTTCCTTACTGTGCAAATGACAATAACACTTTGAATTAAATTGAATTGAATTCACTTTGTCGTTATAGGTTACTGTAGAGTAGATTGATGGGCAAAAATTGGAAATGTAGCCACTTAAAATAAAATCTACAACACAACAAAGTGTGCAGAAAGTGAAAAGGTCTGAATGCTCTCTGATTCCATTGTAGACAGCAAAATCAAGTGTTTAATTAACACTTAATGTGTACAGTATGTGTGGAAAGACTCTTTTCGTTTAAATGTTTATAAGGATTACTATACTGAGTAATTTAACACTAACAATTTGATGTATAGAAGTAGCTACAAAATCATGCAGATACATGGAGAACATGCAAACTCCACACAGAAAGTGATCTGCCCACTTTACAACTTCCTCCTTAACCATTCAGCCATCATGCCACCAACTATTTAACACAGGCAGCATTGGTGCTAAGGTGATGGCAAGAAACGGAGATTTTGCTGTTCAGTAGCACGCAGAAATTGTTCCTAATGTAACAGCTGTTCCCCAAAGCTCCCAAGAAAGATCTTTCTTCCTTCGCAACAAAAAGCCCCTGAAGAACTGCCTGCAGCGTGCAGCAGGTAACCTGCTGCTCCGAAGTGAATGCTCGTCTGCGGCGTAACACTCCTCGTATTGTTCATTCACTTCACACATTTGTCTTCAAGCGATGTCAGGGAGCTGTTCCGTCAAGTAGCTACATTCAAGTGGCTCAACGGGGATGCTGGTTTCCTGGATCCATTTCTCTTGATGCGCCTCTCGGAGCAGAGCGTTTAAACGCCAGCTGCTACTCAGTTTTTCTTTCCTTCTTTCCTTGTGCAGTAGGAAAATGATGGGCTTTGGGGCCGATCGTTTCCTGCAGTGACAGAGCTTCGGGTGAATTTGCTCACCGGTGAAATGGCCTGACGTTACCGCACATAGGTGACACAAAGGAAGGTGGGGGTTTGGGAGAGGAAAGAATTCGCACGTAGGCGTCCGCGTGTTTTAATCTTTCATTGTCTTGTTGTTTCCTTCTGTTTAAATGAGTTTACGGCGCTTTTGTTTATGGATCATAGTTATTTGAAAAGTGGGCATTACGTCACACGGTGGCCAAGACCAGGCAGGATAGCGTGTTAGGCGATAGCTCAAACATTCATGAATCCATTACACTCGCATCTGTGGGATGAAAGAAGAGAAAAGCCAACTCAATCGTGGGATTAACATGCGAACTTCACACAGGCAACGACCGGCCGTCTACTCGATCTCACCCGTCACCACCGTACCGTCCACAGATGGATACGTCAATTCATGTCGCACACCATTCTCAAATTCGCTGGAGCCCTTTCTCGACAGCATTCGTCGCAAAGCAGGAAACTCACAGGTTCGCCCATTCTGGACCAATTTAGAATCACCGATTACCCTGTAAATCATAAGGGATGTACGATTAGGAAACCATGCGCATCTAGAGAAAAAAAATGTGAAAACTAAGCACGGCCCATATATTGAGGATAAATTGGAATCTCATTCTTCCATTCATTTTCCAAACTCGATTATCCAGGTGTCCCTTAAGGGAAATCGACAGCCTTCACTGGTTAACATTTTTATTTTTCATTTCATTTCAGAACAGAGTGCGACGCGGAAGCTGGAGCCAACATCAGCAAGGGCGGTGCGCAAGGCAGGAACAATTTCAGTCCATTGCAGGGAGCGGCACACGCACACATCAGGGGCCAGTTTAGAATGGCCAGTCCGTCTAACCCGCATGTCTAATGCCGAATTTAAATTAATTTAACTTAATCGTGTTAAT
The DNA here is from genome assembly GCF_900747795.2 of Erpetoichthys calabaricus. Classification (NCBI taxonomy): domain Eukaryota; kingdom Metazoa; phylum Chordata; class Cladistia; order Polypteriformes; family Polypteridae; genus Erpetoichthys; species Erpetoichthys calabaricus. The sequence goes on from NC_041408.2 coordinate 59,741,215, forward strand.
TGGTATTATATCGCCCTTTCTGGCTACGTTTTGATAATTCTGATTTTTAAATACGACAAATAATTTATTACATTTTTTTTTAACAGACGCATGATCCACCTCAGGGTCTGTTGTCATTATTTTATGTTAATCTTGCTCAGAATGAACCCTTTTAATGCTCAAAACATAACATGTCAATTTTCACTATGTATACTGTTGAATTAAAATAAGATTTATGTACATGACTGGCCTGTTTTTGCAGCAAGTATGAAATTTTGTATAACGAACCAAAATACGTCGCCGCATGCTTAGAGGTACCCCCACATCTCTGTAACAGTTGAAAAAAAAGCTAAAAACTTAGAAATTTGAGTTTATTTTTTCCGAACACCGGTTGTGGATGCTGATTTTAGGATACATGGGCAAACTTGTCGCCCACCCTGCATCACGAAGCATATTTTTCTTTGCTTCCAATAGAACATAATACTTTATATTAAAATGACACAAAAAGTGCAAGTAACCTATAAATAAATGAAAAAAGTGTTTTATATTTTTTTTTGCTTGTGTTGAAATAGTACAAATGGATTTTTAAATTAAATTATACCCCATGTACCCGGTTAGACAATGAATTACGTTGGAGATTATTATTATTTATTGAAATGTTAAAGAATTGCATACGTGGATTAATTAGTTTAATCCAATTGAAATAAAATAACTGTTTAGAACAAAAACATTTATGTCTGTAGCACATTTTCGGATGTAGCTCAGAGTGCTTCAAAAGACTTCAAAGAAACAGTTTCAAGAAAAGAAAAACAAATTAAATTAGATAAGAATAATAATGAAGAAGTCATAAAAAAGCAAGTCAATACAAGCTTACATATCAAAGACGTAAAATCATAAGAATAGGAAGAGTCCTTGTATATAATATCGTATTCAAAGTAAATACTACATCTTATTTTAAGTAGGATGTATTTAATTTGTCTAGGTGAGAAAACTTGACATACAATAAGTGAGTCCGAAGATTTATTACTATTTTTTAGAAGGAAAAGCCGTGTATCCAGGAGAATGTGCAATCTCCACACAGGCCACGATCGGCCGCTGGGTCAGCTCGATTTATATGTTAAGATAATTTAGAATAATGTGCTTAAATTTCCTCTAAAAAGAAACGGAAAATAATACACGATTCATTAATTAAATCAGATTGTGTAAAAGTATTAACCTAAAATCGACAGGTATCGCTTTATAGAAAGTTATTTCAGAATCTTGGCCACGTAATTTTCTTTTTTTCTTAGTAAAATAATAAAAAATCAAAAGCAGAATCTAAGGATTAAAAAAAACAAAACAGCAACATGGCCCCATAACGCCTGCTTAACGCCGATCAAAAGCGGACCTCCGTGGGCCGACATCTGGAGAAGGGAATTCACAGTTCGGTGTCCCTTGAGCGAAGTCGACATCCTTCACTGGTTAACATTTTTATTTTTCATTTCATTTCATTTTGCAAGCGATAATGTGTGCTACCAACCCCGCTGATCCAAATAGAAATGTGATGGAAGAAATCAGTCTCTGTGTCATCTCTGTCAAAGACCACTTTCCGTTTTATTGCAGATTAGTGATTAATGATTAACATTGAATAAATGGTGTCATTTCCCCATTAGATGATACAACGGCTACACAGAAAAAACCGCAACATTCTAATCTGCAAATAACCAAGCGAAAATGCTATTATTGTTCACGAAACATGAAGAAAGTCCCACGGAGTACATTTTTTTCTTCCTGCCTAAAAATAACCCATCTGTTCACTATTTGAAGGCATCAGCTCCGTTTTGTCTCATTCTAAACCCAAAACAGGGTTATCTCAGCTGTGCTGTAATGAGTAACCAGGCTGTAATCAGATCCTGACTTCAGAGGAGATTTAGACAGCAAGGCTTGGATTAACCGTGTGTAAAGTGAAACCACTCCCTTTTGAAAACCATACTTTTTAGCTGTGCAAACAAGCCTGCTGAGTGACTCTTCTATTTTTATTTTATTTTTTTTTAGTGTTTTAGTTGCTCTCAGAGGCAAACACAATACTTTACACCTGCATGGGATTGATACCCCAAATACACGGAAAGATGTGATCTTAATTCAGTCTGCCTGTGATTTATTTATTTATAACATGATACCATATTAAACAGTTAAAGGCAACACAGTAACTGTCTCAAAGATCTAGCATTCTGGATCTGAATCCTGCACCCAGAAGCCATCTGTGTGTGGAGTCTTCATATCCTCCCCATGTTCAACATCTCAGAATCATGCATGTTGGTTTAGTTTTAAATGCTAAACTGACACTAAATTGTGTGGGTGAATTTATAACTGGGCACTACGATGGACTGGAATCTCATCTTGGGTTGTTTGTACCAGATGCTGCTGGGATAGACTCAGGATTAAGCAGGTTTAAGAATCTTATGTTATGTTACATGATGACTAAAACCTTCAAGTGGCTCAACCTCCCTGTGAATTGTATACTTGAACGTATTGTGGGTGTAAAATGCTTGCATTATGTAACATTTTTTAACTCGTTTATTCCAATTCAGGGTTTTAGAGGATGGGGTCTTTCCTGATAACACTTGGTGCAAGGCATGAAGATGTCCTGGACAGGATGCCAGTCTATCGTATGGTCCATTCACACAATCACATTGTTAATCCACCAAAACCAGCATGTTTTTGGGTATATAGGAGGAAAAGTCATTCCACCATCATGCTTCCATATAATATAATATAATATAATATAATATAATATAATATAATATAATATAATATAATATAATATAATATAATATAATATAATATATAAACATCTACATGTGGAAGTGTGTGTGTCTGTCCGCCCAGAAGTGAGAGGTAGAGTCGGGGTAAGGACTTCTCCTCCGAGGAAACAGAGAACTCGCTTAGCTGCTAACAACACAAGCGAGGCGAGCACCTCAACAAAATGAAACCTCAGAAGAAAGACAAAGTCGTTTAGCCGCTAACATCGCTAAAATGGTATCCCTATTACTTTTTCTCCCGGCACTAATGCACAAGCAATGTGAGCACATCAGCAAAAGAAAACCTCCTAGGAGAGGGGTGCCCAGAGTAGTTCCTTTCAATTACCTGACATCTCTACATTTCAATTTTTTTTCAGACAATTTCAAAAGTTTCTAGGACCCCAGTTTTTTTTTACAGCACAAGCTTACACAGCTAATATAATATAATATAATATAATATAATATAATATAATATAATATAATATAATATAATATAATATAATATAATATAATATAGGGGCGGCACGGTGGCGTAATGGGTAGCGCTGCTGCCTCGCAGTTGGGAGATCTGGGGACGTGGGTTCGCTTCCCAGGTCCTCCCTGCGTGGAGTTTGCATGTTCTCCCCTTGTCTGCGTGGGTTTCCCCCGGGCGATCTGGTTTCCTCCCACAGTCCAAAGACATGCAGGTTAGGTGGATTGGCGATTCTAAATTGGCCCGTTTGTGTGTGTCCTGTGGTGGGTTGGCACCCTGCCCGGGATTGGTTCCTGCCTTGTGCGCTGGGATTGGCATCAGCAGACCCCCATGACCCTATGTTCGGATTCAGCGGGTTGGAAAATGGATGGATGGATAATATAATATAATATAATATAATATAATATAATATAATATAATATAATATAATATAATATAATATAATATAATGCACTTTCCAAACCCACTTATCCAGAGAAGGGTTGTGAGGAAGTCATATCCTATCCCACTATGTATCGGGTACAAGGTAGGAGCAGTCTCCAGACAGGGTGCCAGTGCACTGTAGGATGAAACACAGACACATCTCTACCCCTCTAATAATATAACATAGGATGGCACTGTGGTTAGTAGAGCTACATGGACCCATCCTCACCACCATTGATGTGGAATCTGCGTGTTCTTGTGGCGTCTACCTGAGCTTTCACCAGAGGCTACAGCTTTCCTGCTACATCCTAAAAGTGTCCATATTCAGTTAATTTGTGATTCTTACTGGAGTGCATGGGTCCTACAATCAACAATGATCCCATATATTGATGTCTGTTATTCAGTCAACGCTGCTGGAATAGGCTTCATCTTACTGTAACATTTAATGTATGAATTGTATTAAGAGATGAATAAAAAAATACATTTTCTGCTGTTATTATTTTTCATATTGACATCTAAAGATGAAACTGAAAAATTCCAGGTTCATGTACAGTGGTTTTTTTTAACAGCTACAATTTTGCTTAACTCCACAGTCAACCATATTACAATTTTTTTACAATGATCTTGGATAAAATTATGGCTAGGCAGTATGGTGGCTCAGTGGTTAGTGCTGCTTCTACAAGGATCCAAGATCCAGGCCTTGGTCCACGGTCGCTGTCTGTGTGCAGTATGCAAGTTCTCTCAGTTTCTGCGTGGATATCCTCCCACATTTCCAAGATGCGCATGTTGGTGAACATCCCAATTTTGAGTGTGAGTGTGGTTGCGTTTTAATAAACTGATCCTTGGTCAAATGCTGGTTCCTGCTTTGTTCCCAGAGCTGCCATGATAAGTACCCCACTACCCTTGGATAAGTGTTCTAGAAATTGGATAGATACAACAGAAGAACTGCCAGGGCTTTCCCACATATCTGATGTTTTCTGTACTCCAAATCTTTGTTTGACAAGAGAGTTCTACTACCCGGTCGTCTCATGTGTTGTCCACTTAATAAACCTCTCCTTCTCTTTATAATTGAGCAAACATCCCAGCCCATTAGCTAGACTAATTATCCATCTTATACGAGCTGCAATTTACAAATAAACTAATTAATCAAAATAATGAGGCTGAAGACAGGCATTGTTTCTTTCTGTGACCATATACAGATATTAACTTGCCCATGGTGACACTCAGTCTGCTCTCTGCATTCAAATCAAATTCCAAACATGGAAGACTATAAAATACACTCCTTTTTTAACTTTTACCAAAGTAATATCACTAGCATTTAGTTTTGATCTTATTATAATCCAAAGCTAGAGCACAACTTTGTTTTCTTTGACTCCATAACTATGTTTGGCTTTACATTTAATACAGTAGATGTCAAATGCATTATTTTAATCCTTCTTCTTGCTCCAGTCTTTTCAGATGTACAGCACTCTACTTACTCAAATTACGTTGTGACCACTAATGAAACAGATACTGCAAGAAGGAAGGCCAAAAGAGATCTCCCAGACCAACAGATGGCTGAAGAGGACACCCATGCAGAAGAGAAGTCATCAAGAGTGCCTGCTGGTAAGGAATTCAAAGATACCTGGTCACTAGAAAAAATGACCCATCGACTGCCGATTCTCATAGACGTAACCCATTTGTGTAGTTTTGAATTCCACTACCTGCTGTCACAGTGGTTTAGAATGGTTCGGGAATGGTCAAGAGAAGGTTTTGTTGTAGAAGCAGAGTAGTCAGACATAGCATGGGTTACACTTCAAGGGATAAGAGATCAGCAACCAACAATAAAAAGGCTGAGTGAAACTTATCACTACACAGGCAAAAACTTTCCATAACACATTATTGTTTGCATTATTTTGGTTTTGTTGATTTTGTTATTATTTATCTTGTTTTTTGTTATAGTTGTCATATTTATCATTAGTTTTGTCATAACATAGTGCCATTTTCGTGTGTCATTTTAATGTTATTGCCCTCATTATGTGTGTGGTTTTTCATGGATGCCACCATATTGTATATTGCTGCTGCTCACATAGGAGAGATGCATCATATCACCTCTAAAAAGATGTCAGTGCACTCAAGAAGGTGTCTAAATATTTGATCTTCTCAAAGAAATTACCTCTCTAAAAAAGTAAGCAATACATTGGAGATTTTTTTTTAATTTTTACTATCATTACAGATTATGCCTTGACTTTGGTTGATAGTCTCTTGTTTACCTTGTTACAACCTTTGCCCGAAGTTGACACTCCTTTTTAATATCCTTTAAGCTACAACACCACTTCAATCATTGAGGTTATGCACTAGTGATCCCTTTCCTGGAGTTCTATACAAGCTATATCCTAACACAGGGTCACGGGGGTCTGCTGGAGCCAATCAAAGCCAACACAGGGCACAAGGCAGGAGCAAATCCCCGGGCACACCAAGCACACACTAGGGACAATTTAGGATCGCCAATGCACCTAACCTGCATGTCTTTGGACTGTGGGAGGAAACCAGAGCACCTGGAGGAAACCCAAGCAGACACGGGGAGAGCATTCAAACTCCACACAGGGAGGACCTGGGAAGAGAACCCAGGTCTCCTTACCACTGCACCACCATGCCACCCGAGTTCTATACACAATTTTTACAAAAAAAGACACAGGCGCAGTAGAGGAAGAACAGGCAAGAACAACTTGGCTGATTCCAGGATTGAGAATTATGAGCTATGAGGAACTGAAGAAAATGAAGATTAACAGGTGACATGATCAAAGTGTTCATTGTTATGAAAGGAATTAGTACAGTAGAGCACAGGTGTTACTTTAAAATAAATTCTGCAACAAGAATACAGGAACATGGTTGCAAACCTCATTAAGGGAAATTTCACAAAAAAAAGTTAAAATGTTGTTGACTTATTCTTCTTCCACTTCTTCATTTTTCCAAGTTCTATGTGGAGTCAATGTTCCTAATCAACCGTCTCCATATAGCTCAGTCCTGTACATCCTCCCCAGTTAGACCCTTTTCCTCCAAATCATTTTTCATTTTATCCATCTAGGTTCACTTTGGCCCCTCCTACTTTTGCTTTACGTGTTCTTTCATTTCCATCACTCTTTTGTACACATTTGTATTGTCTCTTGTCATCGCATGTCCATACCACTAAATCTATTTTCCTCTACATTCTTTGATCTCTCTCCTACTTTTGTTGTGCCTCTGGTTGTCTCCTTTCTTATTTTGTCCTTCTTTATAACTCAACCTTTCTATCTTTAACCCAGATAAGTAGAGAGGGTTAATGTTGGGCTTCTGGCTCTAAAACTTTAGCCAAGATCTTCGATAACACAAAGAACCACAGACACGTAGAATGAATTACCAGGTAGGGTGGTGGAGAGTAGAATTTTAGGGACCTTCAAATCTCGACTTGATGTTATTTTAGACCATCAAAGTGAATAGAATGAATGAGCTGGTTGAACTGAAATGCTTGTTTTTGTCACAACTATACTAATGTTTCAAAATTGCATGAGTTTACAATACATGTTGAAGCTCCTATCACCCAACACAAACTTAACAAAAAGGTAAAAACACAGCTTAAAACTAAAGAAACAAAGATATTATTTTATTTACCACAACGATTGAGTAAACTGTCAATGTACAGCTATAAATTATAAAGACTACACCAAAACATCATAAGTCACATTATTTTGAGTGCATATGTTGCTTGCAACAGTACTGTAGTAATGACCCAACTAAACAAAAGCATAGCTGATGGCAACATCAGTTTGCCACTTGACACAACAAAAAATAAAGAAATATAAATAAAAAGTGAAATGTCACCATTTCTCTTTAAATCCTGACTCCTGCCAATGGCTTATTAAGTTTGGAGCTGGAAGAAGAGATTAGGCAAAGAATCAACCAGAAAGAGGAAATAGAAAGAGTAAATGTGATAAGTACAGATAGTTTTATGTACTTTAAGCCACCCTTTTGGAGTCTGTCCATGGACTGAAATATTTTCTGATTTACATTAATAGCATAGATTTTGGTAAAGTTAGTAAGCTTGTGAAATTTGCAGACGAGACCAAAATTTGAGCAATCATTGAATCTGAGGAGGCACTAAAAACTATTCAGAATTACTTGGACGAGCTTCAGAACTGGGCGAATACTTGGAAAATGCAGTTTAATATAGAAAAGTGTAAAATTCTACATGTGGACAAAAGATCCATCAATAATAAATACAAGGTTGAACACACTGTCCTAAAGGAAGCAAACTATGAAAAGGAGTTAGATGTTTAGGTTGACACAACATGTTCATCATCTAAGCAATGTACAGAACTGATTAAAATGGCAAATAAAACATTAGGTTATATCATAAAATGTTACATATTAACCAAATTACATTGTACTCAAACTATATTATGCTCTAGTGAGACAATATCTGAAATCTTGTGAACAGTTCTGGTCACCTCACTGCAGAAAAAGACATAGCAGCACTTGAAGCTTTGCAGAGAAGATCAGCCAAGTGCATCCTAGAGCTTAAGGAGTTTTTCTACTCTGACAGACTCAGAAAATAAAATCTGTTCAGTCTCAAGCAGAGGAGACTATATGGGGACCTAGTTCAGGTCTTCAAAACCCTCAAACACGTTGATAAAGTAGATCCAGCAGAATCTTTCCAACTTAACAGTGAATCAGGTACTTGAGGACACCAGTGGAAGTTAAGGTAAGAGCATTTAGGACTGAAGCCAGGAAGCACTTCGTTTTGCAAAGAGCTGTGGAGATCTGGAACAAACTACCAAGCCACGTAGATAAAGTAGAAATCTTGACAACATTTAAGAAGTACCTGGTCGAGATATTGAGACAGCTTAGCTATTAGCTAAACAAATGAGCCTGATGGACTGAATGGTTTCCTCTCCTTTGTCAAACTTCCTATGTTCTTATTGTATAAATGGTGAAGATGGAAAACAGACTTGTTGTTTTGCTCTCATTTCATTTCTACTTTGTCTTTTCCCTGAGTCCATCCTGTCTTATTCTGTTTTACAATAAAGGTGCCATTTTGATTTACTTTTTTGCCTTTTTCTCTTAGTATGCAGGGTGACCTAATATCATTAATAATACTAAGCTTAGAAGATAATGTGGTCCATAATCGTGAGATGATTAAAATATTGAGAAACCTTGTGGCTTTTTTTTCTTTTTAGGTGGGGGACACAGACTTCTATTAGCAGAGTATTGAGTTACCAGAATATGATGAAAAAGAAATTTTGAACATTATACAGAAAAGAAAGTCCTTTAGTATTTAACTCCATTAAGAAAAATGTCTAAAAGGGCATCAACTTAAATAAAGCAAAGCAATGTAAGGGGTTGGACAGGTACCAGCAATCCTAAACTGTTAAAGTGGACTAGTAAATGATGGCATTGTAAAAATGTTGCATTGAATTTCAAAATCTCAAGATTATGGAAAGATTTTTATTGTGGTTCATCTGCAGTTTGAAGAACATAAACCTTACACCGTGGACAGGCCAGTATTAAAAATGAAGCAGCGGTCTTCATTTGTGTGTGGTTAGATTGTCCTCTGAGAGTGGGCAACATTTCTCTGATATTTTAAACTCAGAAGGATCTAATTCTCACCTTTTCACATTCCTCTGGATGAGTGATAAAACAAACACATTACAAGGGAGATCCCAAAACCAGGAATGGGGTATCCTAATCTAGGTAGGCTATGAATGTGAGACCGCACCTCTAAATGATTATCTACCATTTACTTGTACATTTCATTTACAGCTGCAAGGTAAAGCAAATGAACACTTTGAAATAACCAGGATTTCTGCATTGATTACTAATAAAATTAGGTGTGATCTTCATCAAAGTCACAGTTATAGACAAACACAATCTGATTAAACTATCAATACACAAACAGTTGCAGTTTGTACTGTATGTCTTTATTGAGCACACTGAGTAATCATTCACAGTGTATTCAACTTGTAGCTCTTCCTTTAACAGCAGACATTTCATGTAGCTGCTTATAAGACTTGCACAATATTGAGGATACTTTTTGGACCATTCTTCCATATAGTTCTGCTTCCGATCGTCAATATTTCTGGGCTGTCTTGATTGCATAACCCTCTTCAGTGCACACAACAGTGTTTCAGCCAGGTTAAAGTCAGGACTCTAACTTGGCCATTGCAAATCACAAATCTTGTTCTTTTTCAGCCATTCTTTAGTTGATTTACTTGTGTGCTTTGGGTCACTGTCTTGTTGCTTCACTCACCTTCTTTTAAGCTTAAGGTCATGGACTGCTGCCCTTACATTCACCTGTAAAATGTCTTGATACGCCTTTGAGTCCATTGTTCCCACAATGATTGAAAGGTGTCCAAGGCCCTGAGGCAGCCTAAGCAGGCCCAAGCCATGATGTTCCTTCCAGCATGCTCTACAGCTGGGATGAGGTTTTGGTGTCGGGGTGTAACTTTTGTATCATCTGTCTACAGGACATTTTGCCAGAAACATTGTTGAACATCCAGGTGGTCTTGGACAAACTTGTGACATGCTTTAATGTTTTTTATTTTTTATTTTATTTTTTTTAAAGCAGTGGTTTCCTTTGTGGTATCCTTCCACAAACACCATTCTTGTTCAGCATTTTTCTGAATGTGGAGACATGAACTTAGACTTTCACAGTTTGTAGACTTTTTTTCCCTCTTTCAGGATTGTTCTTTGTCCCTTGGAGTGATTTTCACAGGATAACCACTCTTAGGGAGAGTAGCCACAGTCCTGAATTTTCTCCATTTGTAGACAACTTTTCTTACCATGAATTGATGTACATCCAGGTCTTTAGCAATGCTTTTGTAGCTTTCTGCACATCTGTAATGTGTCTTCTAAGATCCTGTGACAGATGTTTGGATTTGAGGCATGGTTCACACTAACCAATCTTTCTTGAAGAGAACAGATTTGCGACTGACTAGGCTTTGTGTGCCTTTATTGAAAGGGTGATGTGCCTGTGTAACCCACACTTCCAATCTCATCTCCTTAATTGAAACATCTTCCTCCAAACAGTTTTTGGGGAACTCATTAACACAGAGGTCCATTACTTTCTACAGCCAGCGCTATGAATGATTACACAATGCACGCAATAAAGACATGAAAAGTACGACTGTTTTGTATGTTATTAGCTTAGTGAGATTGTGTTTGTCTGTAATTGTGACTTAGACGAAAATCATACCACCTTTTTTAAGTAAGCGATGCAGAGTTTGGTTACTTTTTCCTGTAACTGTACAACATATTTCATTGCACTCTGTTGCTTATGCACTGTATGTAGTGTGATCCATCCTATAGAATCAGTCATCTTTACAATGATTTTTATGAAAAAATACAAGAAAATGTCTCACTACAGGAAGAAAAGACTAATTTAATTCTCAATAATTCTTCCAAAACTGCTTTCTCTTTTAAAGTATCTGGTATAATGCAGAAACAAACCCTGGATGGGGTGGCAGGCAGTCTAATTAACAATTAAAAGTTAGCAATGCACTTGATGGAGTAGCAAGTGGGAACTGGACTACCTGAAGAAATTACACACAAACAATAGAGGAGCCTGCAAACTTTCCTCAAAAAGTGACCAAGCCAGGACTTGACCCCAGATCTTGGGAACTGTGAGCACTGTGACACTTATTAATGCTGTAAAAGATTAAATGCGGTATTTGCCACAATACACTTTAATATTCTATTTCTTAATTTCAGCATGTTTTAACAGGACATATTTAAAATTAATTATCACATGTGTCTATACCATAATTATTTAGGAAGTAAGCACTACAGAATGAGACTTACAGCCTTAGAGGCAAAACACTAGACAGGTGGGGCTCATAGCGTATTAGGTTAATGACTATCAATACACATGTCAACACCTTGGCCATCATCTCGTGTGGCTTCGACTACCTAATGCAGCACTTGTCTGTGTCATCTTAAGGACATGCTGTTGAGGAGACTTTGTCTTGCTTCCACTGGAAACCCCTAAACCATGTCTTCATCCATTAAGCAGAAGTCAGTTAGATTGGGATATCACCAGTTGTAAATGTGAAAGCTTCTTCTTTCTTCTATTTAAATTCCAAGATAACATATTTCCTTTTTTTTCCCCCCAAGAAGCCAAAGTAATTGACACCTATGATTGAAGACTGATGATCTCAACAAACCATTAGAGTTAAGCTTTGAACTCAACTCTCACATGCAAAATCTTTCAGGCTCCTGCCTACAGGGCATACCTAAGGCATGTTCTGGCATTGGAACTTTAGATAGCTGAAGTCACATTATAACAGACAGCCATTATTCAGATGTGTACAGTGATATGGAAAGAAGAAGGAGAGTGTGAAAATATCATATACAGTAAACACTGCAAATCTATATCTGATGTTGGAACATCAACTGGAATTATTCCCATTTTATTAACTTTTGCTAGAGTGGGTTCAAAATACAGTTTTAAAATAACTTTTTAGAAGTATCTGCCATAGTTGTTAGTACTAAGTCTTAGTAGCTGGGGATCGGACTGCCAAGGCACCTGCTTTCAGCCACCACCAAAGCCAACACCACCAAAGCAAACACCTTGGTATCCATCAAGAGAATTTGGAGAAGTTGCTGGAGAAAAAGTGTGTCTCGGCATCTCTGTTTAGACTGCTGCCCAAACAATCTGTGCCCAGATAAGTGGCAGAAAATGGATGGATGGATGGATGGATGGATGGATGGATGGATGGATGGATGGATGGATGGATGGATGGATGGATGGATGGATCGATGGATTGATGGATCGATGGATCGATGGATCGATGGATCGATGGATGGATGGATATTATTGCTGCCTCATAGATATAGAGGAATGGGTCAGAATCACAACCTGGTCAGCATCTATTGTATATGGAGTTGACAGGTTTTCTTCATGCCTTCATGGTGTTTATTTATATGGGTACTCCAATTTATCAGCCACATCTCCAGGATGTCTCTTAGGTTAACTTAAGGGATTTAGCAGCCAATCCCAGGAGCATCAAACATCAGTGGAATCACCAATTAACCTAACTTGGTTATGTATATGGGAAAACTAGAATCACTGAACTTGAAAAAAAAATATAGCACCAATCTACCAAACTGCATGGAGATGTCTGAGAGAAAATTAATTATTTTCTAACAATGTTTATTGACTTTTGACTACTGGGTTTTAGTTTCATCAGTCCTTCCTTTAAGATCCTCTGTTAATATAACAGCTTTCTTGACAGCTGCATTAACACCTAAATTCTTTCTAGCATTTTCATTTCCATGTATTTGCTTACCAGAACCTTTTATGTAGAGCATCTTACAAAAGAGGTCAACATACGTCTGGGGGACTGTTTGGGATCAAGTGTTACATGACAAGGTTACAAAACTGGTCACCATAAGTGAAAAGCTCAGAACAAATACAAGTGAGTTAACATTCCTAGGTTACCTAACTGTACTGTATAAGTTAGACAGAAATTCACCAAACTAGAGAGCCTTCAAACACTTCTTAAACACATCAAGGTAGTCAGAAATTCAAATGGAAGGCAGCTTGGTATACCAGTTAGGAGCTACATGGAAAGATATTGGATTTAGGTTTGGTTCCATGCATAGTTGGCATCATCAGGTGCTGTTCATCAGCAGACCTGAGTGGATGAGAAGGCCCATAGGACCTCACAAGTGTCTCCATATATATAGGTTGACTACTTTGTCTAAGTATTTGAAGTTAATATGTGTTGCTACTGGGAGTCAATGTAGTGATCTGAGGAGAGCAGTGTCATCTGCCCGCCACAGCTGGTTGAATCATCTGCAGTGGCTTGGTGGCACAAGCTGTACTCTTATCTTGCAGTGATGCCTTCCACCGTGTCCCTCTGAACCTCACTCCGAATCATGTGAAGTAAATCCATTAGCATTTGGATCAAGATTTGGACTGCTTAGCTGTACACAACTAATTCTGTGCAAAATAAAAGATTTGTATTTAAGCTGTGAATGATTTTGTCATCAGTGAACTTTTGACCACTTGAAGGTATCTGTAACGTCCCAAAGAGAGCCTAGAGCTTGTCAATTCTTGTCAGGCAACTAGGCTTTTGGGCAAATAGCAGGTGCATTGGATCAATCCTGACTCATAAATACTGGAAAAGACAGTGTGTTCTCTTTCAGTCCCCCTCTGTCTCTCTTTGGGCTCCACACAAATCCCCTTTCAAGTAACCAGAGTGAAACATGCAGTGCAGAAGGTGTTGCTGTATGGTCTGTGCTCCCCACAGCCAAATGACCCTGCAATCAAACACCAGGCTGGCCATTCACATGCGGGAAATGGGAGATTCCTGCCTGGCTCTATTCATATGTACAGTAATCCCAACAAAGATCAGGCAACAGAAGGTTTCCCCTTTAAGTACAGAGGCTCAGAATTCAAAGGGGAAGTATAACAGATTAAAACGGCAACACCTATCACCGAGGAGATAACAAAGCATTTGAAGGAAATTTCTTGCCCTTGCCATTGCCTATTCACTGGCAGGCAGCGTACTAAACATTTCATTGGCTTAAAACAAGGGCTCTGTTACTTTTCAGCTTTGTGCTAAGTTTAGGAATTAGAGCCTTAACCCAGCCTTGCTGTCCACATTTAAAGCTGAATGCATTTTCATTTTGCTTTCCAAATATACTAGTTTAAAAAAAACAATCTTGTGTATATTTACTATTAAAAAATTAGAATATAAAGAAAAGTATTTAGTGCAGCTGTTTCGAACACAAATTTTTAAAGTAATGCCGCACTGTTTTTAATAAAGTAATTATAAATCGCAGCAGCAGTTTTTCCTTCTAACAAGGCCATAAAAGAAATGTTTCTAAGTCACTTCAGCAGCTCATGCAAGTGCGTATGTATCCTGGCATCACCAAGTGGGGTATAGAAGCTTTAAATTATCTTCCAAAAAGTAACAGAAATGAGAGCTATTTGTTTTAAAGTTAATTTTATGTGAATGGAACAAAGAGTTGGAAAAGTGGAACAATGAATCATTATTGAAAGTGATAAAAGGAAAAGTCTGTAAAAGGCACTGACTGCAAAAAATTCAGATTTCTGTTCAGTGTCGGAGTTTTTGGAGGAATAGGTGTGGTGGTTGTGAAATAATTCTGGTTTCTGACAGTTTGAAAAGCAGAAAAGGAATTGTACTGGGGTGCTTAATTTGTAAGGTAGATCAGACCCATTTAGGATCCATTCAATTCCAAATTAAACTATCGAGGCAACTACACTTTTGGCCAACATTTTCTACAGATACGGTATCTCTAAGAATTAGATTTAATATTCTTAGGCTACGTCCACTCTATTAAGTTTTCATTTAAAAATGAAAAAAAAAAATAAATAAAAAAACTTGCCTGAAGAAGGGGCCTGAGTTGCCTTGAACACTCGCATACTGTAATCTGTCCAGTTAACCAATAAAAGGTGTCATTTTGCTTCACTTCTCATTAAAGACATGTGTGTGAAGTTTATTGTGGAGTCTTGATTGGTCCTGTGTGAATGAAGGGGGTCTTGTGATTAACTTATGTCCTTTCTCTAGGGCAGGACCCTCCCTTGCTTCTAAATGCCAAATTCACAGGCTTCAGTCCCCAAAAACCTTCAACTGGGTTAGTGGGCTCGAGAATGTTTTTGATGCATCCCTTTAACCTAACTTTCTTATTTCTAAGGATTCATATTTGAGATGACTGAGTTTTGGTGATGTGAAATAGATTTGCCCTTTGCAAAAAAAAAAAAAAAAGCTATTTGCAAGGTAACAAGCATTTCTTAAACTACCATTGACACACAACACAAATGCACAACAGAACATTTGTTAATACTGTTTATTCTACACAAATAACCTTTGTCACTACCTATTTTTTTCCCATGTAAGCGAGAATGAATTGAGTACAAATACAAACATCTTCCTACTTGGTGCAACCCATCATAACCCACTAGCATTATAAACAATAGAAATTCACAACCCTCCAGCAGCAGCCTGTAGACCCAGTGGTTGAGAAACACTGGTTTTAAAGAACGACTTTCCATTAATTCCTAACTTGTGCAGTGGGGATCAAGTGCACTGGCTTCAAATCCAACTACTGACATTCTCAATGTGGAGTTTACGTGTCCCCCCCCCCCCATGTCTATGTGATTCTACCGTGAATAGGATGATCTTGCTCTCATGAGCTTAAAGATGGGCAGGGTGACTATTGATTCAAAATTGTGAAAGAGTGGCATCCTGTCCAGGAGTGTTTGCTGCTTTGTGCCCTGGGTTGCGAGCCGCTGCAACTCAGCTTTTTTAAGAATGATAGGATATGAAATGATAAAAGTAGAGACCTTGGACAGCTACATACAGCAAATACTTTACAGCATGAACTCTTTTCCCAACTCAACTTTTTTCTATTGCCCCCTTCTTTAATGATAGATAGATAGATAGATAGATAGATAGATAGATAGATAGATAGATAGATAGATAGATAGATAGATAGATAGATAGATAGATAGATAGATAGATAGATAGATAGATAGATAGATAGATCATTTATAATAAAAAAGACTTAACACCCTCCAAACCCCATCTTATTGATCCACACCCCCCTACTTGCACTCCCACCCCCTCATTTGCTATATACAGTATTGCCTTTGATTTCTGAATGTCTAATCATTTTCCACTGATGATGACATCTGGCAGGTTTAAGAGATGTGATTCATTTTCTCCTTTTGTGGATTATTAGCTACAAATATGCAAACTGTATCACAGACCTTCACTTCCATAGATAAATAGATACTTTAATTGTTACCAAAATAAAGGGGAAAGGGAAATTAAAATAAACTTGTGCCAACAGTATCTGCTTTTCACCAATTCAATGCACTTGACACTTCAGCCTACACCATAATTTAGTGAGTTGCTTTTGCAAAGGACTTCCATGAAAGATGTTTTATAAAAACAAATGACTGAAAGGATTGTGTGAAGCTTTACCAATCCGATGATATCATGTTAAATAAATAAACTGTGGCTTGAGTTTCTCATCTAATATTCTGCATCACTTACTCAACAGGACAGGTTGGCATCCTGTCTGTTCAGCTCAGTTTGTACAGTAAATACATGCAAGCATATTGTACATCTTTAAATGTCTTCAAATAATGAGACGTGCCATATTTTGGTGCCCTAGGTAACCACACAGATTGCCTAATGAGTCCAGGAGCTCTGAGTTTAAAAGCTTTTGGGTTGCTAAGCACTTTAGAGTAAATAGTTTGGTTGAGGAATATCCAATTTTATGACTTGCTAAATCGCACTGAACATTTCTGAGATCTTGACCAGAAATACTTTAGAAAGGTGAACTTCAAGGCTGTGCTATGGTGCACCTATAATAACACACTGGTAGTTTGTGTAATACTTTTGTCGCACAGACAAGACATTAATAAAAACACTCTACAATAGCCCATATTTTCATGCTGTCACTGCTGTTTTGTAGGTCTTATTAATGTCAAATCTTGTTGCATGCCAATAACTGAGTAATAAATGCAACTAGGTAGTCCCCAGTGTAAAATGTAATAAAAAGTTAATTTTGTTTTCCATTGTGAAGAACAACCTTTAAAGTTTTACACTTTCATGACATTTGCATACATTTTGCTAAGGAGATTGAATTTGATATGAGGTGCAAAAAACTCACTGCATTAATGGGGTCTCAGAAAATAAATGTATTATTATACAGAGGGCACTGCACAGCTATAAGTCTGGGAGAGTTCTAAAATCAAAAGCAAGACTATGCAACATCTACAACTATATTTATACAAAATGTTTTGTAAATTAATATTTATAAATTCATAAATAAACATGAAGTTTTCTTACTGACCCTGAACGGGATTAAACACATTTAATAATGAATGTAAGCAAAGGTGCCAATAGATGAACACATCATAACCTTCTTAAACCCACTTTGACACAGGGTCATTAGGGGGTGACCAGCCTATCCCAGCAATAATGGGTCCAAGGGGACCCCTCAACCAATTCAACTCACACACACGTACACTGGGCAGATTTAGAGTCACCCATTAGACTAGCATGCACGTCTTTGGAAAATGCCAACATAATAATTCAAAATTATATACATAAAATTTTAATTCCCTGTCTGTCTAACTTTTTAATCTAACCTCATTTCAACACTCTATCTGTTTCATCATAAATTGGGATTCTGCATAGGAGACAACACAAAAAGTGGTAGCTTTCACCAGCTAACATGCTGTATCAATGATTTCAGTTATTCAGCAAACCATTCAGTTTGGTAATGTGGGATTGAACATCAATTTGTTTAACAAAAGTAAACCAGGCAATAAAAAGAAGCAGTTTTAACCAGCAAGGAGTTATGGAATCCAATCATACACAAAAAGAATCAATTCCTGACTCATAAGAGCTGGAAAATAGATAGATAGATAGATAGATAGATAGATAGATAGATAGATAGATAGATAGATAGATAGATAGATAGATAGATAGATAGATAGATAGATAGATAGATAGATAGATAGATAGATAGATAGATAGATACTTTATTAATCCCAATGGACAACTTTTGACAACAATTGACAGTTATCAAAAATGTAGTGTAGACGATAGAGGGGACATTTGAATTTCAACCAGCAATGACTAAAGGGTTGTTGCTTTCTTACCTAAACCCATTATATAAATGCACCAGGACAACACTGGGGACTTCAGCTAGTAGTAAATAGAATGCATAATGTTCCCAAAAGTCCACTCATTCATGTTTCAGACCTGCTCAGTTCAGTTTAAGGTTTTGAGATACAACTAATTATACATATATTTATTGTGGCCGGGACACCCTGAGTATAGAAGGACTGGGGAATAGAGTATTTGAACCAACAGAGGGAAGCCCCCTTGGCTTGCAGCAGGGCCACGGGTTGTGAGCATGGAAGCTCAACCCTGCTTGGGCCTGTGGCCACTGCCAAGGGGAAGCCTGGACTTTTACAGGGCCTTATTTGGCAGCACTTCCGCCACACCATGAACTGCTGCCAGAAGAAGCCATTTGGGCACCTGGAGTCCTTCTGGGTGCCCTTTTATAAAAGATGCCAGTCCCCACCATTCATGGGCCAGAGTCAGGAGGAAGAGGACAAAGCCGGAGGAGTGGAGGCAGATGGACTGGCAGCAAAATGGACTGTGTGGTTTTTACTGTGTGTGCTGGAAACTGGAAATAAACCGTGTGCTGTGTGGCAATTGGGGTCCTGCCTGTTTATGATGGAGATAGGGCAGCTATACATGCCCTGGGCTTCACACTACAAAACTCTGACTTTGTGGTTTCAAGCAGCAGTTTGGATACTTTCTGGTCCCATCCTGAAGAAGTTGCACCAGGCACGGCCCACTGGAATGATGGAGGCCTGCTTAAGGTGTACTCTCAATTGGCTTGGGAGTATCTGAGATTTTCTTGAATGAAACTGTAACAGCTTGCTGGGGACAGAGTGGCCTGGTAAGTCTAGCACACAAATATAATAATTATAAGAGAAATGGACTGCATGAATAATTAAACTAAGGCCAACTTGAAATAGAGGAGAAAAAAGAAAAAAGAAAACTCAGGTTTAGAAGAGATTCCATCCTGAAAGCAGAGCAATCTGAACAGGCCAAAAGAAAGTCATGGGAACTACACATTCTAATTTAATCAAATTAATAAACTAGCTTTTTTAAAACTGAAGAGCACTTTTATTTTTGTTATTTATATTAGAAAAGAAAAATTGCGAGTTGCTTTCAAACTAGCATTTTGGTGTGTGTTGTAACTCATCTTTCTTTAGTTCAGGTGCTAACTTGGGGTTTTACAGTATAATTGATTTTATTTGTTTTGTTTTTTTTGGATCATTTTTTATTGAATCAAAAAATGATGCAACGCATATAACAGGTTTGTTGGAAAAGGCAAAAAACTATATAAATAATATGATGCCCAGTTTCCCCAGTCACTTAGCCCAAAACCAGCCCATCAGACCCCAACTCAAAAGATAGCCTAGGAGCAAAGTCAAAACAAGTGGGGTACCTGGGTGGAGGGAACAAGAATATGTAAGTAAGTTTCTATCCATACTTTTGTTTTCACATTGTTTAAAAAAGTATAAAAATATATAAAATGTAGACAGTCGCCTACATTGGGCATGTGTGAATCAGCAGAAAAATTCTTGACTAAAAGGTAATCCTGTTTAGTGTGTTGTATTTACCCCATTTTGCAACACCCATTGCACACCCAGCCTACCTGGAAAGAAGTCTCTCTCTCTCTGAATTGCCTATCCCACGTTTTTTTTTTCCATTTTTTCCCTGCAAGAGTATTTTTAGGGAGATTTTTCTCATCTACTTAGCGAGTCAAGGCTGGGGAGCTGTCAAAAAAATGGTCTGTTAAAGCCCATGTGTGATTTTGGGCTGTACAAGAAATACATTGTCGCTGTTTTTAGACAGATACACATCTTCAAAATCCCCCATGTTCAGGGTTAAACACAGGATATTGAAGACAAAAGGCAAAAAAGGAGACTAGTGTCTGAATTTTTAAGAAACATGTAGTAATATAGACGTAACCTTAGTTTTCTGTGATGGTGATGTCAAAGCGCCCTAAATAATAGTGTTTTCATTGTTGAGACCGAGGTGGACCGATTACTTCTCCAAGTATTTCAAGGGCACCATGTTAATTTGAGACTTGGGCAGTTCTAAGTGAATGAGATTAAAAATGAGAAAGACTACCAGGACAATATAATCATGAGGCAAGAATTAATTTACAATGCCAAGACAGCAATTAATGTGCTGGAAATGAGCGAAAACATGAAAAGGTCAAACAGAAGGAGACTTCGTGATATAGGAGTGATATTAACAGATAGAAAATAAGAGAGAAACTGGTTTATCTACAACCAGAAAGAGAGGCCAGCAGAACAGAGTAAAATATTTTATTTTGAAATAATAGCCTACTACAGAGTCTCCAAAGGATGATGATCAAGGAGATTGAATGAATCACTTCATAAATTAACAGATATAGACATTAAACATGAATCCTCTCCAGTTCTTGTCACCTTATTTTAAAGGGTCTTTTATACTATTGTTTCAAATTAAAATTCCATAATGAATATAAATTAATGAAGTTAATATATGTGCTGTGTAGCTCCTGTGCCTTCCCCACACTTCCACACTGCTTTTGGCACCAATAAACAGAGTTTAAACAAACTGCTTTATGGGTTGACTCCATTCAGCACTGACCCTCTTCCAACCCAGTTAAGGGGCTTTCACACACTGCAGTTGGAGTGGAAGTGTGAGGGCAGCTTTAGATAATGCAGTAAAGTTAGGACTAAAAGCTAGGTCTGTGTCAAAAATAACACCTAAATTCTGAGCAGATTCAGCAAAGCCAAAATTCCATCCTGCTGAGTTTACAGTTAATAGTATGCTGCTGTTGTTGTCTTCAGGTCAACAGATTTAACATCATATCTGTCTTCAGGGGTTTCAGTCTGTAAATATTCACATTGTTAGGTCAATGTTTGCAGCATCTTGTTAGACTATTCCAGACATTTTCTGACATTGGCACTTAATATCATTAGTGTCATCTTTATTTTAAAACACATTTTTTAATAAAAAAAATGTCTTAGTAGGCAGGAGCCAAATACTCGTATGTAATTAGGAAGCTCAATTAGATTCTTCATCTTACAATTCAAGTAACACGTTTCATCGGATAATTTCACACATGGTAATAGCTGCCACCAAGTTGCTAATCTTTTGAATTGTGACTACGGAGACCAATGTGGTCTGCCAGTAGTGTTCACACACTGATACCGGGGTGCCGCCATTAGTAATAAACTGCATGCTGATTTCCTGCTTGAGCTTATTTGGTATTAGTTTATGTATGGTTAACAGTACTAAAACTCAACAAAGTATGAACATGTCCATTTTTTGATATTATGAAGTATAGACGATCCATTATTTATACCAAACTCTTTTAAATAAAATGTACACACATTATCTGAACCTCATTATTCTACCACAAGCTCACAAGGAGCTGGCACCTATCCCAGCAAAACCAGATAGTGAGGAACCAGCCTTAAATGAAATGACCTAGCACTCACATGCACGTACCCACACACAGTCTGTGCAGACAATGGAATTTAAAGCAGGTAGGTAAATATCAACACATTGTGTGTGTGTATGTGTGTGTGTGTGTGTTTGCAACAAAGAGAAAGAATTAGTAAGGTTAAAGACTCCAAAGCTTGAATTAGTGTATTAGGAACAGAAGCGCCAATGGAGATTTAATGCTCAGCTCTTTCATAGGTGTATCAAGAATGGTCCACCACTCAAAGATACTTGACATAAGGTTAGAGACAGACTGTTACTGACACTGACACGCCTTGTGCAGAGTAACAGATGGGCCGCAGTCTGTCACTTCACAGATGATATCAGCCATGGTGTCGAATGAGGTATCTCATGACTCCCAACTTATCTCAGAATGGGCATAGATATCATTGGCCTAACCAAGCTCTGGTCCTGTCACAGAAAAATTAAAAGGTGTGGTGGCAGTGGCTTAGGGAACACAAGTACTGGACCTGGGGAAAAAATAACAGTTGATATAATGAGTCCCAGCTCCAGATGATTTGTGCTAATGGGAGAACATTTTGGCAAATTTCTAATGAGCCTATAGTTTAATGATGTTGGATTGTGTTCATGGTGCACAGTGAATCCTTTTGTAGAAGCGAAGACACTTTGAGTTCCCAAGGATATCTGCTTATCAGGTGCAACCTTTTATATGTGTTTTTACCAGTAAATTTAATGCAGTCTCAGGATGACAACCCAAATCTGTGGGATGAGCTGGAACAGTCTATTTAGAGTAGAGATTTCAACAGTTAATCCTTGACAACTATGCGTCATATTGGAGTAGTCATGTGACTCCAGGTTATACATAAGCTGTATAACTCACTGGTGAGGCCTCATCTGGAGTACTGTGTGCAATTTTAGTCTCCAGGATACAAGAAAAGACATTAAAGTGCTAGAGAAAGTCCAGAGAGGAGCGACTAGGGTAATTGCAGCACTGACAGATATGAGCTAATAGAAGAGATTGAAAACATTGAACCATATCAGTTTAAGCAAAAGGAGAATAAGAGTGTGATATGATACTGAAAAGGCAAGCTAAATAATACCTTTTATTGGCTAACTAAAAAGATTACAATATGCAAGGTTTCGAGGCAACTCAGGCCCCTTCTTCAGGCATCTTTACATCTTGCCTGAAGAAGGGCACTGAGTTTCCTCGAAACCTTGCATATTGTAATCTTTTTAGTTAGCCAATAAAAGGTGTCATTTTGGTTGACTTCTCACTACATTCACAAAGGCTAACACAGTACAACACCCTAGTACTACAGGGTGATATGATCAAAGTTTTTCAAATTATAAAAAGAATTAGTACAGTGGATTACTTTAAAATGTGTTCTTCAGCAACAACATTGGGACACCAATAGAAACTTAAGTATAAATTTCACACAAATGTTAGAAAGTTCTCCTTCACACAGAGAAAGAAAGACACATGGAATAAGTTACCAAGTAGTGTGGTGGACAGTAGGATTCTAGACACCTTCAAAAATTTGTCTTGATAGTATTTTGGAGACTCAGGATTGGTGGACGTGGTTTGGCTAAATGGTCTGTTCTCCTTAAAATTGTCCTAACAACCCCATGCCGACATTTATCAGTTTTGATACTTTTGTGAGACCACACTCCAGGGACCTTTGAGGTTCTTAGTAAAAACACTGGGTCAAGATAGTATAAATAAGTATTACATAATAAAATAAGGTCACTCAGCATTTATGACACCATTTCATACATCATTCAAACAAAATAAATTTGAAAAAAAAATATATATATTACCAATTCCCTTTTGTGTTGCACCTAATACTCCAGACAGCAAGTATACTAATCCTGGGTAGGCTAAATCTTAATCTGGCTCATACAATGTCCACTTCCAGTTTGAGGAAAAGCCTTTCATCAACAGTTCACTCCTGATATTGTTGATTAAATGACAACTTGAAATATGGTGAATGAGAACACTGCTTTGTTATTCTAACTGGGTAATATTTTAATGTCTGACAAAACTTGTTAAACAAGA
This sequence comes from Erpetoichthys calabaricus, assembly GCF_900747795.2. Lineage (NCBI taxonomy): Eukaryota > Metazoa > Chordata > Cladistia > Polypteriformes > Polypteridae > Erpetoichthys > Erpetoichthys calabaricus. The sequence continues at coordinate 59,764,972 of NC_041408.2, forward strand.
TTTTACGGCTATTAATGCTATATCTAATTACAATGATTATTTTAGATCTTTATCTGATGGGTAAATTAATATCCTTACCTGAGGCAATGCCCTACTAAAGACAACAATTTTTTAGCTAAATGTAGGGCTCAATGTAAACCCAAGCATCCATAACTTAAAATTAAAATAATAATTGTAGTGTACTAGGCATTTAAAGGAAAGAGGCCTGGGAAAGCACCATGAGAATTTACTCATTTAAGGATATTACTAGATATGCATGTGTAAAATATAAAAAGCAAAAATATATTTTTATTTGTTATATATTTCAAATTGTAGATGTCTAGATAAATTTGGATCTGTGGCAAATGTCTGGAAAATAGCAAAATAACATTAATAAAATTAGAATGGAACACTAATCTAAGTGATCAGTGAGTCATATTTATAAGTATCAATTAAGTTGTCATTGGCTTAAATGAATTTGAATGATTTATAACTTTGAGTTAGGTGGTGTCTGACTAGGAATGAAAAAATAATTAGACACTTAATTGAAACCTTAGATTTGAACATTTTTAAAGATTTATATTTTCATTTATTGGACTGTATATGTGCAACCCTGTACTTGAATTTAAGCCTCTTTGAAAAATTCATAATATAATATAATATAATATAATATAATATAATATAATATAATATAATATAATATAATATAATATAATATAATATAATATAATATAATATAATATGGACAGCACAGTGATGTATTGGTCAGCACTACTGATTCTCATATCTAGCACCCTGGCTTGTAAAGAAATTGACAGAAAAACATCTTGATTGATTGAATAATCTTTTTAAAATAACATTTCTCACTGCACCTTTTGCCTACATCATGTTATTGGGATGATCATCTCTTTATATTTGAGTTCTACACCTAATTTCCTCTTCAGCACAACCTGTCTAAAGAAATAAACAAGTCATACCAGTCCCTCTAGGAGCTTTCTAATATCCAGCAAATTTTCTGATTTCCCAGGAGTGCTATTTATTTCTAGTGGTTTTATTGTTTAGAAGTAATTCCCATTCCAACCCCCACTTTAAACTTTTTCAGACATCCTTATTATTTTTAAAATTACAAGAGAACAAACTGAGTCATAAAGCTTCTGTGCCACCAGCATAAACAAGAACTCCCAGCATAAAATCTTAAGTGAGATGCATCAATGATCTAACAGAAATGCTTTGTGGAAAAAGTGTCAATGCTGCATTATCATGTTCTCCATGTGATCCTCACCCTATTCAAGCCATAAAAGATAAAATGAAGAAGCAAACCTTACTGCAGATGAGTATAAAACTCTCATTTCAGATAAATAGATAGATAGATAGATAGATAGATAGATAGATAGATAGATAGATAGATAGATAGATAGATAGATAGATAGATAGATAGATAGATAGATAGATAGATAGATAGATAGATAGATAGATAGATAGATAGATAGATAGATAGATAGATAGATAGATAGATAGATAGATAGATAGATAGATACTCTTTTGACGTTACTGCTCCTGCATCCCATCTCCAGACCTGAGACCACATAGCTGTCACCATGGAGTTTTTACATTCTCTCCTTGCCCCCATATGTTATCTTCTGTTACTCTGGATTGCTCCCACATCCTGAAGACTTGCAGCTCAGTCTGACTTGTTCCTCTCTGAGTGAGTGTGGTTGTCTCGTGCATGGATGTCAGCTTCAATAGACTCATGTCACTTCCTTGGATGTTTTTTGTCTTTCACGTGATGTTTCAGGATTGCATCCTGAAAAATAATTGAGTTTAGAAAATTGAATAATGAATTGATGATTGTAGAATAAAAAAATACCTCACTATCGTCTACCACAAACTTATTCTTCTCCCTTCAGGCCTTTGTACTAATTTATATGTAAATATATTCTGAGATTTTTTGGGTAAGGAAGAACAGAAGTTTTAAGGTAAGTTAATAATAATAATAATAATTCATTACATTTATATAGCGCTTTTCTCAGTACTCAAAGCGCTATCCACACAGGGAGGAACCGGGAAGCGAACCCACAATCTTCCACAGTCTCCTTACTGCAAAGCAGCAGCACTACCACTGCACCACCTGTGAGGCATTAGTTATACTCTTTAATTATGGTGGAGTGTGTTGCATTTTGACTAGTCGTAGATAGATAGATAGATAGATAGATAGATAGATAGATAGATAGATAGATAGATAGATAGATAGATAGATAGATAGATAGATAGATAGATAGATAGATAGATAGATAGATACTTTATTTTAATACCATCAGAAAGGACCCACAAGTTCCAGCAAGACCATATTTTTTGTTTAAGTTACAAAAAGTCTTAAACATTAAGAACAAAACCCACTGGGGGAAAATACATACATCTTCATGTTTTCAAATTCTGTAAATGAACAGTAAAATGTTCTCTGTACCTCTCCTGCATTATAACAGGCATCCAACCAAGTCTGTTATCCTTTGCTGCAGGCAAGCTTTGCAATGGCTTGAGGCAGATTTAGTGATGCCTGCCTTTGTCATTCCAAATGTTTTCTTTTTAACTTAAAGTAATAAGATATTTGTTGCTCAACAGAGTTTTAAGCTAATGATACTTATATGGATTGAACATTACACATCTTTAATAACACTAAATGAAGATTCTAGCATAATAATTGCAAACAATGCAATCTTAGGTTTTTAAATTTTACACAATACTTTTGACTCCACATAAATGTTTCTTCAGAAGGACAAGTCTGCATTTTTCATTCATTATAAAGGTCATGCCAAGAGGTCACACTATCAGGTCAGTGTTTCTTTAGCCTGAACTTGGCAGGAAAAGTCAATCCAGTAAACATTAATTACCTGAACATGTGTGGCCAAAAAAAAGATCTTGGGAAATACTGCTTCTATGTCACTTACTTTAGACCAGAAAGAAAAAGAACATTAGAGATCTAAGCCTCCTCAATTTGAAATTGGTATTTATTTAGTGAAATGTGTATAAATACACACATTTTTAAACCCACTTAATCCCGTTCAGAATTACATAACCACAAAGCCTATACCAGCAGCACAGGACACAAGGTTGGTATGAACTCTGATCATGGTGCCAGATGATTGTAGAGTTGACACACATGTACACATTCAAACTCAAGCATAGTGCCTATAAAAAGTATTCACCTCTTGGAGGTTTTCACATTTTATTACCTTGTGGATTTAATTTGGATTTCTTGACAACAATTGATAGAAAGGAACTCTTTAATGTCAAAGTGAAAATAGATCTCTGGAAAGTGGTCTTAAAGAATTACAAATTTAAAGCACTAAATAACTGATCTCATAAGCCATGACAGCCATGACAGCCCGGAGTCTGCGTTCACAGGTCTGTCTCTTTCTCTCTCTGTCAGCTTTGCATATCTGGACACTGCAGATTTTCCTCCCTTCTTCTTTGCAAAGTTGCTCAAGCTCTATCAGGTTGCATGACAATCCTGCATGAACATGCTTTTTTAAGCCCTGCCACAAAGTCTAACCTGACTCTGGCATGGCTACTCCAGGATATTCATATTGTTGTTTTTAAGCCGTTCCTGTGTAGCTTTGGCTTTATGCTTTGGGGTAATTGTCTTGTTGGGAAACAAATCTTCTCCCAAGGTGTAGGTTTCTTGCAGACCACATCAGGTTTTCTTCTAGGATTTCCCTGTATTGTGCCTCATTTATGTTTTTTTCCCTCACAAACCTTCCACGGCCTGCTGTACAGAACCATCCCCACAACATGATGCTGTCACCACCATGCTTCACAGTGGGAGTGGTGTGTTCTTAAAAATGTACAGCATTTGGCTTATGCCATCCATGGAGTATAGTGTGATAGCTAAAAAACTGAATTCTGGTCTCATCAGACCATTGATTCTTCTTCCACCTGACTACAGAGTTTCCCATGTGCCTTCTAGAATATTTTAGCAGATATATAATGTGTGGTTTTTAAACAGTGGCTTTCTTTTTGCCACTCTGCCATAAAGCTGTGACCGGTGAAGCACCTGAGCAGCAGTTGTCTGCACTATTTTGTCAATCTCAGACACTGTAGCTGGTAACTCTTTGAGAGTTCTCCTATATCTTTTGGTGACCTCCCTCACTAGTCTGCTTCTTCCTCGATCACTCAGCTTTTGTGGACAGACTGCTCCAGGCACATTTCACATTTATGTATTCTATGTGTAATGAACCAAACTGCTTCTTAAACATTAGATGTTGGGCCAGATTCATTTTGAATGATTATAATAAATTAATTGAAGTGACAGAAGTGTAAGCACAATATGAAAATGACTGTATGACTTGTGCAATAATTATTTTAAGGACTTCCAAGACACCTCACTCTTTATGTATTTAAACAATATTTATACTACAGCCATTCAGCTACTTATTGAAGTCATCATGTTGGCTGAGCTAAATAAGTTACCAAGTAATGTGGTGGCAAGTAGGATTCTAGACACCTTCAAAAATTTGACTTGATAGTATTTTCCCAGCAGCACTTGGTACAAAGTATTAACAAAACCAGGGCGAGTTGCCAGTCTATTGCAGGAGACGCTCACTTAAATGTTAACTATGAAAGGTGGTGTAAGGAAAAACAGAAAATAGTATTGCAATACACAGCAAAATTTGGAGATTTCTTTCTTTCTTTCTTTCTTTCTTTCTTTCTTTCTTTCTTTCTTTCTTTCTTTCTTTCTTTCTTTCTTTCTTTCTTTCTTTCTTTCTTTCTTTCTTTCTTTCTTTCTTTCTTTCTTAGGAAATCATTGACTTTCTCTGGCTTGCCTTATGTGCTACACATCATTTACACCAGGAGGAAGCTTAAACTTAATTTCATGGCTGGGCACACGAAGGTGTTATGACAGGGGAATGAGCTGACCCCAGAGGTCAGTGCTAACAGAGGGCTGTATTAACACCTTTTAGATGAGTTTATTTCAAACTGTAAAAAGTAAACTCCTCACAGGCACTTGTGATGTGTAATATCCTTTATCTATTGGTCTTCTGTAATACTTTATATAAACAATACAGATAAATAAGACACTGACAATATGCAAGAAAAAAAATTCCTGTAAACAAAAAATACTGAAAAAGGTCTGATTTCGATTAGTTAGGCATAAAGACATGAATTTAGAGGTGATGTAAAAATCACTAATGTATTTTAATTGATGATCGACATAATAGTATTTAAATGTATGTTACTTAAAATTGAAAAAGGTGAACAGAAGCATGAATTAAATTACTTGTAACAGACTATTTGAGCTCACACAGTGTTAACAAGTTAATTTGTACAGTATTTGAGTTACCTCAGTTACTTGTATTGCTTTATTTCCTCATGGTTAGTAAAATGTTTTTCTAAAGTAACCTTTGACACCAACACGGGGGATCAATAAGCAGTAAATTAGCCTATGCTCTAAAGCAAATGACCTAATTTTTGAATTGCATTGACATCACTGCAGACAGAGAAAAGAATTGGTTTCTTAAAAGCACATAGTATCACTTGGCCTGCTCTGTGATTTACTGCGTCCCTTTAAACTGCAGGAAGCTGCCCTGACCTGGTACTGATATAACGTACTCCCCACTGGGTGCGAGACATTTTGCTTGCTCCACTCCCTGTTTCAGTTTATTTACAGTATTACAGAATAATTTCAAGAGATGAAGCACTGACATGCTTTAACGATCAAGTTATACTCCTACTGCTTCCAGATTTAGATTTAGATAATGAGTATGTAATCTGAGAAAAGAAAATGAAGTCGAGAATATTTTAACGTGACCGTGTTATTTATGTTTGTGTGTTTGTATATAAATATAACAAACCTTATAATCAGCCTTCAGGATTTTATTGTTTGGACCGCACCCACATTGCAAGACACTGCTAACCTACAGCACAACTTCATACTAAATGGCCCATCCACAAAATGGAGAAGATAAAGGAGCATCCACAAAGCCTGGGAGGTTCTCTGAGGGGATCATATCAGTATTCAAAGCCACTGGCTCACTTAGTCACTGGTTACGTTATTAATTTTCACATACTTAATACTTAATAAATATACGGTTGCATGATTCTGCAGTGTTATGTGGTGCTGCCTCACAGATCTAACATCCTGGTTTTATATCCCACTCCGAGTCTTTGTCTGTGTGGAGTTTTCATGTTCTCCCCATGTCTTTGAGGGTTTTCCTCAGTTTCCCAGAGACATTAAGACTAATTCTAATTTGGCCTCAGTCTGGGTGTGTACATGATTGGTCTCTGTGATGGACTGATCTGCCAGTCCAAGGTTGTTTCCAATCTTTGCAACCCCAGTGTTGCTGGGATTGCTTTGTTCACCCTCAATTCCAACTTGGAATAAGCAGATGTGAGCAGGTTATGCTTCTAACGTTATAAATGATATGGTGGCACAGTAATGTGTGCTGCTGCGGCCTCACAGCCATAGAGATCTGCGCAACGACTGCAAGAAGTCAGTCATTGGGTTCCTGGGGATTTCTCACGGGAATCCCACAGTCAAAATATGATGTGTTTTGGTTTAATTGTTGACTTTAAGTTACCCATTTATGAATGAGTGCTGTGGTGTTCACCTCATTTGTGGTGGGCTCTGGCCTCTGTGACCCACAACTGCATCAAGTAGATGTAACAATGGACTAAGACTACCTAGAGATTCTAAGCTTTTACTTCGCTTTAAAATTTTAGATTTAGATCAACCCTATTTATACCTATTCATATAGTCCATCCATCCATCCATCTTCTAAACCTGCTTTATCTTGAGCAGCTGAAGCCTTTCCTAGCAAACATAGGGTGCAAAGCAGGAACAATCCCTGGACAGGGCACCATCCCATCACAGGGCAAACACACACACAAGGGGCCAATTTAGCATCATCAATTACCCTAACTTGCATATCTATAGCCAGAAATAACATACAAAAGCCACACAGGGAGGACCGGGTATATGAACCTCAGTTTCGAGGCAACAGCTTCTGTAAAGAAATGCTACATGGCTGAGTTTTCTTTACTTGGTCAGTGCTTCAGGGGCAAATCCTATCTACAAGACAATACAGGAAAGAGCCTGTACACTTGGAATTGGCTGCCAAAATCGTAGCAAAAGCTGTGGTTCAAAGTGGTACAGTTCTGTCCATAACAAAGAACAAAGTAAACAGGCAAACATGGTGGTTATATAGAGGGAAATGAGAAATGATGTCATCAGACAGGAACCGGAAGTGACGTCCTCGGGCCCGGGACCGGAAGTGATGTCTTGTGACCAGACCCGAATATGACGTCCTCGGGCCCAAGCGGAATTTCCCATGATCAGTCTGTCAATGGAAAAGAACAAGGATGAGTGGACTCTGTGAGGAATTAATGTCTTTTTTGAGCCTTTTAGCTGCCTTCCATGCGCACATGTGCGACAGTGTTCATAATTTGCACTCTGTGTGTTTTGTTAGAGGAGCCACTGGAGATTCTCATTTTGTAATTGGTTTACTTGTTAATCACCTTCCAATCATCCTTCTACTTTCTAGTCAAATATTTAGTGTTAAGGGAAATGTGAGCCTGTCCCATCCGTCACACAGTGTGGCATAGGGATTAAAACTTTGGACTTCAAATCCTGAGGTTGTGGGTTCAGGTCCTCCTTTTAACCCTGTGTGACCCTGAGTGAGTCACTTCTCCTGCCTGTGCTCCAATCAGATCCACAAAAGAAATGTAACCAATTGTATCTCAAATGTTGCAAGTTGCCTAGGAATGAGGCATCAACGAAAATAAGAAATATTACTGAGTATGGATGCACACTGGTTATGTAGGTGTGAAGATCTTTATGATGAGGAAGACATGTCCATTCTGACACGAGGAGAACATGCCAAAACCATACAGTGGCCGGAACACAGTTTGCACCCACTCTGCTAGAAATATAAGACAGTTCCACTAAATACTGGGCTACCATATCACTCTTCAACAATGTAGAAAACAAGCAGCAATAGAGCTTCAAAATGAAATATGTCTCTGCATGTCACTGCGCAGTCTTTCCATCTGACAAATGGTGATAGCCGTTTGACCTTCTTTGCCAGACAAAGTACATTTTTTTGCTGAAGCTTTCTTGTCGATATAGTTGCTTTTTTTAAGGATTCAGTTGCATTCATTTATTTAATGTCTTACAGGAATGAACTTCTTTTGTTTCCGTTTAAATTTCTTTCGCAACTGGTTGTGAGATCACCTCATTCATTTTGTACCTTTTATTGCTCCACTTTCCTGATAACATTTCAGCCTAAGTAACTCCTATAGGTGCACGAATTGTTTTGTTAGTTCTTAATCTGCTCTTCAGTTTTTAGATAGCCGAAAGTCTTCATTTGTTTTTCTTTAAATTATTAACATCTTGAAAATGAATGTTTTGGTGGTACAATCACCCAGCAGGTATTGTTTCCAGAACCTTAAACTTATGGCTTCTCTGTGGTACCTGCATGCTCTCCCTGTGTTTTTCTTCTGCTTGCTCTCAGAGATTTGCCAGTGTGGTTGTTCAAGAGTGGGCCCTACAGTGGACTGGGCTTGCTCCTGCCTTTCTCCCCAATGCGGTCTAAATAGGTTCTACCCGCCTGCAACTCTGAAATGGGTTAAGTGGGTTTGAACACGTAAGCTTCAGTTATCTAATCTCTGTTACAACTGCAGTATTGTTTTCCACCTTTGAATCCTCATCATTTCTTATTGATATTTTGCAGTATCCACTCAGCCATTCATTTTCCTAATCCACTTAATCCAATTCAGGGCCAGAGTCTGTTCTAGCAGCATCAATCGCAAGGAAGGAATCAACCCTTGGAAATCCTGCTGGTTAGTCATTTCAGGGGTTCATTCATCATCTCTGAACCTGCTTAGGCCAGTCTGGCTCACTCTGAACGCCACCTCTGGTCCGAATGTTGACATCAGTGCCAGAGAGCTCATTTAGTTTTGGGGTTCCTGCTCTGTGAAGCTTTCTCCATAGGTGTGTACATAAAGCTTTGTCAATGCTATTTAAAACCCTCCTTCAATTAATCTCCTGTGTTTTGTATTGGCTATCCCTTGTGCTTATTTTCTAATGGGCTTTTATATGCCAGCCATCAAGATGCCAACTCCAATGCTCTGTCCATCAATCAACTCTTAATGTGGTCCTTGACCAGTAGTTAATCATGTATTTTTAGTCATCTTGTATTGTACTTGTATGCTTGTGAAGATGAGATCTCTGGAAAGTACCATATAAAAAGTCAGCTCTCTAGAAAGCAATAAATAAAGTAAACATTGATGAGATACTGGCATCCACTGAGCGCATGGAGGCCCATTCAGTTTAATGAATATCAGTGCAGAAAATCACTTGGTGAAAAAAATCATGTGTGCCAGTGTGAAACTCAGTTTAGTGTTAATCTTTATATCGCATCTTTCTCGATGGAGAGGCTGAGAGTGCTACTGTATATAGTATTGATTGGTTTGGACAAACTGTTTTTACTGATGATTTGTTGAAATCATGCTCTCACTATGCTATTCATATTATAAATTACTTAATTAAATGATTGGAAATATTCAGTTTTACATTTTAAGTTCCATGCTTCAAGTGGGGATACAGTTGAATAGTGAATAGTGATCCAGTATCTTGTATTCAAATCTTGCACTCGGGTAATGGTCCTTCACAAACATGAAATATATATTACAATATATTTAAAAATATACGTGGGCCTTCCAATATAATGTAACATATATAGTGTTTAAATATGTATTTTTTAAGATTACATCTGTAGTACTATGGTGTTGTACCGTGTTAGCCATTATGAATGTAGAGAAAAGCCAAGCAAAATGACACCTTTTATTGGCTAACTAAAAAGATTACAATATGCAAGCTTTCTTGCCTGAAGAAGGGGCCTGAGTTGCCTCGAAATCTTGCATATTATAATCTTTTTAGTTAGCCAATAAAAGGTGTCATTTTGCTTGACTTTTCTCTACAAGATTACATCTGAAACATAAGGAAACATATATTTCCTCTAAAACATTGTAACAAACATTTTTCCGTATTTATTGTATATAAGACATTCATTATGCTGTGTCTGCAGTGGGTTGGTGCCCTGCCTGGGGATTGGTTCCTGCCTTGTGCCCTGTGTTGGCTGGGATTGGCTCCAGCAGACCCCCGTGACCCTGTGTTCGGATTCAGTGGGATGGAAAATGGATGGATGGATAATTGTTCAATATATTATTAATTTGATTTGATTTGTTGTTGATGGTTCTTGAATTTACATAATATACAAATATAATCATTGTCTTGCAATTTACTCCTCAAATATCCATCCCCATATCTGAGTATATCAGAAAGTCTAGGGGAGACCACTCCTGATTTTTTTTATACTGTACATGGTAGGCCTACCTCCATTTCTGGGCACCATAATCTTTGGGACAATAGGCATCACAGGTGTTTGTGATTCCTTAGATGGATTGTGTTGTTTCATAAGATACCTCAGCTGGCTTCTACCCTTTGGATTCTGTAGTTGCCATTGTTCAACATGAGGACTAGAGCTGTGTCAAAGAAAGCCAAAGGAGACATTATGAGGCTGAAAAACAAGAATAAAACCATGAGAGACATCAGTAGAACCTTAGGATTACCTAAATCAGCTGCCTAGAATATCATTAAGAAAAAAGAAGGCACTGGTGAGCTCAGTAATAGGCCAAGGGAGACCACCACTGCTGATGACAGAAGAATCCTCACTATGGTAAAAAATAAAGGCCCAAACACCTGTCTGACAGATCAGAAACAGTCTTTCGGAGGCAGATGTATGTGTGTCTGAGACTACTATATGCAGAAGACTTATGAACAGAAATACAGAGGTCATACTGCAAAACACAAGACACAAACCACTAGTTAGCTACAAAAGCAGGAAGGCCAGATTACAGTTTGTGAAGCAGTACTTCAAACAGCCTACAGAATTCATATGGACAGACAGGACAAAGATAAACTCGATCAGAGTGATGGCAAGAGCAAAGTGTGGAGACAAAAAGGAACTGCCCAAGATCCAAAGCAGACCATCTCATCTGTTAAACATGGTGGTGGGGGTGTTATGGTTTGGGCATGTATGACTGCCACAGGTACTGGCACACTTATCTTCACTGATGATGGAACTGCTAATGGCAGCTGCAAAATGAATACTAATGTGTGTAGAAACATCTGATCTGCTCAAGTTCCAGTAAATGCCTCCAAACTTATTGGACACTTCATCCTACAACAAGATAATGACCTCAAACATACTACTAAGGCAACACAGGAGTTTTTCAAAGCTAAAAAATGGAAAATTCTTTAATGGCCAAGCCAGTCACCCTATTTAAATCCAATTGAGCATGCCTTTCATATGCTAACAAGAACACTTTAGGGGACAAGCCCCCAAGACAAGCAGAAGTTGAAGATGGCTGCATCAGAGGCTTGGCAGAGCATCACCAGAGAAGATCCTCAGCACCTGTTGAAGTCTGTGAATCGTAAACTTCAAGCAGCCATTGCATGTAAGGGATATGTGACAAAGAACTAAATATGACTGCTTTAATAGACCTGCCTTTGCCATGTTGCAAACATTATGGTGTCCAGAAATGGGACAGCACATAGAAAAAGTGTTGTCGTTACTACATGCTGTGACCAAAATGTATGCAAGTACCCTTCAATGAAAGTCTGCAATGTGCACTTTAATCACATCAGAATTGTTTGATTTATAATTTTAAACTGTGGAGCAGAGGGGTAAATCAAGAAAAAAATGTGTCTTTATCCCAAACATAATGGATGGCATTGTATTTACTCAGAAGATGCTTTTATCCAAAGCAAATTAGAAAGGAGGGCAACATAATCATGTAAACATCCATCTGGGGGACTGTTTGCAGAACAAGCATACACAATCGGCCATCACAAGTGAAGAGCTCAGGACAAAATACAAGTTATGATTCCTTGGTTAGAAAATCTAACAGCAATATTAATTTTACAGAAATTTACCAAACAAGAGAGTCTTCAAACACTTCTTAAACACATTCAGGGAGTCAGAATTTCAAATAGAAATGTCTGTTTTGAACTCATGAAAAGTAATTCAAGCAGGCTGCTCCATCAGCATATCCAGGCTTCAGTTTAAAACTTTATTACTCACTAGTACTCAATTCTTCTATCATGGACTCCCATTGTTAACTTTTATTTACTTTCTTTTATCTTTCTGATCCATTCCATCTTTAATAAGATCAACAGAAAGTTATTTATAGATAGACAATTTTAAGCTCCTTTCTCTGAAGCTATTATCTCGAGAAGAAGCACAACAGCAACTGGACAACATAAACATCACACGAAAGGCTGTAAATGTGACATTTGCTCTTTGATAAGGGAACCTCAAAGAAGAATTTTCCTTTCATCTTTAACCACAAGACCAGCTTAATTATAGCAACTGGTATACAAGAGTTGTCAGTGGCTGCAAAGGATTATTTTATTAGGTTAAATTGTATTAGATGAGAAAGTGGTGTCATGGGATTGATAAATTAGACAAATTAGTAAATAGACATGCAAGGTCTGTTAGAAGACAAGGCTTTCTTGTCATAAATCTCTATCTGATCACATAACTCAATTGAGATCATTCCATTTTCATAAATGGCCTGACTAAGAGTCTTCCAATTGACAATCCAATAAAATTATAGGTAGCATGAATAAGATCACAGCAGAAAAAAGGCAGGCAATAGCCGGGCTAAGAGGGAGAGATAATGGAGGAGTGAAAAGGCAGCAGAGGGTTGTTTTTTGCTTACCAAATCAACACAGGAGAAACACATTGGTAATGGCTGATGGGAAGGAGTTGTGAGTTGAAAATGTAGTGACCCTGAGAGTAACCATTCTTAGTTATAAGCAGGCAAAGGAATAAGTAGATAAGCAGGAGTTGAATTAAGATGGGTTGTACAAGTCAATGGGAGGCCTTACATCAAATAGCAAAAATGCAGAATTAATTGAGGAGTGCAGGCCATGTTAATGGATGTGACTCAATTTGTATAAACCTTGGGACAGGAAGTAAGCAAACAATATAAGCAAAGGCTGTGCTTATCCAGGTAACCATCACTTTCATTTATTACCAGCACAAAAAAAAATAATTAATGGTGATTCTGAACCAGAACCGATGGCTCTATGTCCCAAGATTAGCAGAAACCTCTATCTAACTAAAATTCTGACTACGTAGTGTCACAGACAGTCCTTCCCTGGCAGGGATGCCTCTTTGCAGAGAGGACCAGGGGAGCAAGTGTGGGCAGAACATTACTTCCCACGCTAGATGGCAGCCCCCATGGGTTGCAGTGGCACCTCAGATTCCCGCAGGGCTTCATGGGAGATGGAGTTGGATACAGCCCTGTTGGGATCCAGCGGTGCTGCCAGGGTGTGCTAAAGCCATTTCTGTGGCCGTGTGAGCGGTTCTACCGTCACACCTGGAAGTGCAGCCCGGAAGTGGGGCAACAAGCACCTGGAGCACTTCCGGGTGACTTATATAAAAGGCCGGCAGACATTACTCGGGGAGCCAGAATCGGGAGGAGGGAGACGAAGCTTGCCAAGGAGGAGAGAAGAAGAAGAAAAAGAATAAAGGAGGAAAGTATTGTGCAGTGTTGTGCTTAGTGGGACTGTGGTAAATGGCATGGTGTCCCATCCAGGATGGAAGCTGGTTCCTTACCAGGAAGGGAAGCCACAATGGAAGCAAAGGGATGGACTGGCCTGCTCAAAACAACAGCATGGGAGGGATTGCAGCATCCCACTGGTGGGACACCTGTAGAGCTGGGAATTGTTGTCATGCCATATGACAGCCATTTCGGGATTCTTGGATGCTGCCAGGGACAGCTGCAGGGGATCATTATGCCCTCTTTGAAAGGCTTCAACCTGACCTGGAAGTGCTTCCAGTGTGTAATGCTGTGGCACCAGAAGTACTCCCAGGTTCAGCATAAAAAAGCCATTTCTCCTTCATCAGGAGTTAAAGTCAGGAGGAGTTGGATGAGACAACATGGGAGGTGAGGAAGAAAAAGGAAAGACATATTACTTTATTGTGCAGCCTGAAAAGGAGAAGATTGGAAACCTAAGAAAGTACTGTGTGAAGTAAACACCTTATATTTGAACCCGGGACTGTGTTGCGTTGTTGTGTCTGGGAATTTGGGGCACTGCTACACCCCGTGGTGGTCACAGTGTACCCATTATTATTATTCCTGCAGTTGTATAGGGTTTGCTTCCCGGTTCCTCCCTGTGTGGATAGCACCTTGAGTACTGAGAAAAGCGCTATATAAATATAATGAATTATTATTATTATATAATGTTGGGATAATGTCATTTATTGTACATTTTACTGTCTATTGTGCTTTACTGTTGTTATTCATGGAAAGTATTCTGACCCTTCACTTTCTTCACATTTTGTTATTTTGCAGCCTTGTGCTAAAAATCACTTAAATTCATTTCTTTCCCACATGCAGCCACACTCATTACCCTAGAATGACGAAGCAAAAACAGGATTTTTATAAATGTTTGCAAATGTATTAAAAATTGAAAATTGAAATCTCACATAGGCACAAGTATTCAGACCCTCTGCTGTGAGAGTTGAAATTTTGCTCAGGTTGCATCCCACTCTATTGATCATCATTGAGTTGTTTCTACAGCTTGTTTGGAGTCCACCTGTGGTCAGTTCAATTGATTGGATGATATTAAGAAAGGCACACACCTCTCTATAGAATGTCCTACAGTTGAATAAAAACAATGAGGTAAAAGGAATTGCCTACAGAGTTTAGAAACAGGATTGTGTTATGTCACTCTTGCTGACAACCATCACTGCATCACTTCACAGATCTGGGCTTTATGACAGAGTGCCTAGACAGAAGCTTTTCCTCAGTAAAAGACACAGCCTGCTTGGAGTTTCTGAAAAGGCATCTAAACAGTCCTCGGACACTGAGAAACAAGATTATTTGGTTTGATGAAACCAAAATTAGTGTACTTTCAGGAAGAAACCAGGCAATGCTTGTCACTTGTTCAATACCATTCCAATAGTGAGGCATGGTGTTGGCAGTATCCTGCTGTGGGGATTTCCTTTCAGTGGCAGGATCAGAAGGCCAAGTTAGAGTTGCCAATCAACCCACTACACTCATTGAGTGGGATGTGGGCAGGATGTGATTTTCTGAAGTCCACGATTATCTCTTTTGTCTTGTCAACATTGAGAGATAGATTGTTGTCCTCACACCATGTGGACAGCCGTTGCACCTCATCTCTGTATGCTGTTTCATCATCCCTGCTTATCAGTCCCAGCACCGTCGTATCATCCGCAAACTTGATGATGTGGTCGGTGTTGTGGGTGGCTGTGCAGTCGTGAGTCCGCAGGGTGAACAACAGTGGACTAAGCATGCAGCCCTGCAGTGCGCCAGTGCTCAGTGTGATGATGCTGGAAGTGTTGCAGCCTATCTGAACTGACTGAGGCCTCTCTGTCAAGAAGTCCAGGATCCAATTGCAGAGGGTTGTGTTTAGGCCCAACCTGCTCGGTTTTACAACCAGCTTTGAAGGGATGATTGTGTTGAAGGCAGAGCTAAAGTCTATGAATAGCATTCTGACATATGTGTCTTTTTTATCCAGATGTGTCAGGGAGAGGTGAAGGGCAGAGCTAAGACTGTTCACAGGTGGTTTGATCGATTTCGTAATGGATCTGACTCGGTTGAAGACGAGAAAAGGAAGTACTTGGGCTAATTGTAAAAATGCCTTGCAGTTTAAATCTGCAGACCAATTCTATTTATTTAATTTTAGGCACTTTGGCAATTCATTCTTCTCCCTGATTTCTCTGCTGTGTTCATTTTTTCTCTGAGCTCACAAACCTTCCAGGGCTTGCTGCAGAGAAGCATCCCCACACCTGATGCTTCCACCAACATGCCTCACAGTGGGGATGGTGTGCGTTTGATAATGTGCCGTGTTTGGCTTACGTCAAACATGGTGTATAGCCTGATGGCTAAAAAGCTGAATTCTGGACTCATCAGACCATACAGCCTTCTTCCAACTGACTTTAAAAGTTTCACATATGCCTTCTGACAAACTAACCAAGCTGTCATGTGTTATTTTTTTCTCTTTGCCATAAAGCTGCAACTGCTAACTTACCTAGATAACAATCTTAACTGGAATACAAATACAAAAAAATTATTTTCTAAATGCAACCAGCGCTTATTTCTCCTCCATAAACTCAAACTATTTAAAGTAGACAAGGACCTCATGTTGTCCTTCTATCGTAGTATGATCCAGTCCGTGATCACTTTCAGTTTCATTGCCTGGTTTAATAGTCTGACAAACCAAAACTCAAAAAAGCTCCAGCAGATTACGAAGTATGCAGCTAAAGTTATTGGGGATGATGTAGATGTGTGTCAGAGGGCAATGTTAAAGAAACTGGAAATCATCTCAACCGATGACAGACACCCATTACATGTAGAACTAAACTTCAGTAAATCAGGAAGGATAGTTGCTTTGAAAACCCACACAAATCGCTCCAGAAACTCCTTTCTTCCTAGTGCCATACGACTTTTCAATAAGAAATATCGGAGATAATGTTTAAGGTTTTGATATATATCCTGCTACCTTTTTTTTTTTTTGGTATAAATATGTTTTATCTAACTGCCTTACCTTAACCTTTCTTATTTCTATTTGTCTGTTTTATTTCATTCTGTCTGTTACCTGTTATTAGATGCAACTGAGAAGGCAAATTTCATGTTTTCCTGTGTAAACATGACTAAATAAAGAAACCTAACCTAACCTAACCCAGACAACAGCACAGCCTCTCCAGTCTTAGCTGTTATAGCGTATAACTTCTTTAGAGTCCTAAGAGGTATCTTGGTGGCCTCCCTCACTTGTCTTCTTCTTGCACAATCACTCAGTTTTTGTGGTCAGTCTGCTCTATGCAGATTAACAGTTGTGTCCTGCTCTTTCCGTTTTTTTATTATTGCTTTAACTAGATATTCGGTGACTTGAAGATTTATTTTCTTGTCTCCTTCACCTGATTTGTGCTTCTTAATTACCTTTTTCATTGAGTTGCTTGGAGTGTCCTTTTGCCTTCCTGGTGTAGGTTCGACCACCATACTGACTCACCACAAGTTAGACCTTCCAGATTTAGGTGCATTTATAGATCAATCAACTGAAACCCTAGACAGGTGATCTCTATTGAATTAATTCTGTGACTACAAAAAATAACTGACTGTACCAGGGATGGTTTAAGGATGTCATATTAAAGGGGGTGAATACTTATGTGATTGATTATTTTATGCTTTACATTTCTGACCACTTTGCAGAGATTAGTATTCACTTTGACATTAAAGAATCCTTTTCTGCCAATCACTGTCAAAAACTCCAAGTTAACTCCATTGGGATTGTAAGAAGAACGACCAAAAGACATTGCAAAGGTTTGGGGCAGCCACCCGTATAATTTTTCCTGGCTGCAGAATTGATGCCAAAGCACAGACATGTTCATACAACAGAGTCCAAAACAGAACTGACTAACTGGGACCAAGATGGTGGCTTTAAAGGCCAGTGGAGAAAGTGAAGTCATCAGGACCGGAACCGGAAGTGACATCGTTGTCTGCCCCTGAGTCGGGCAGGATTTCCCTAGAATGGTCTGTAAAAGATCAAGAGGGAGAATCAGTGCACTTCGCCACCCCCTGGTCCGACATGGAATTACATGTACTCAAGCCCTTTAGTTGTCTCCTAAACACGCGTGTTTGACAGGATTCAATGTAGTATAATTATAAAATGTGTGACCGGGTAAACAGAACACAAATTGTTACTAGGGAATGTTGGGGCAGCAACCGGCAACCCTGTTTAATAAGAAAGCAAAACAAAGATCGAGCTGTGGCAGAACAAAAATGCCAGGCATTTATGGCCAAAAAAACAAAAGGTTCTCTGTCTGGAAGAAAAGAGTTATATCTTGCAGGAGCTCTGTCCTTGGTGAAGGTCTGGTCAGAATGAGATGTCACCTTCCAGGAGCCGTTTGTTTTATTGTGTCCGACTGGAAGAGGCAGAGCCTGCTCTTGGCACCTGGTGTGGGGTTAAGTGTTATCCCTTGACAGCTTCTCAGAACCGTGGACAATAGAGGAGATAGAGTTAGCGACAGTGCCTTCTCTATACCAGAGTGTGTATCGTTTACCTTAACAGAGCTGGGAAGACGATCCCTGGGTGCGCATGCATAAGAAATGTCAAATTTTCTAAAGTGTTGAATAAGTTTGTAGGCATCGTATAACAAATTTTGTGATATGGCCCACTCAAAAGTGTCACATATTAACTTTAATAATTAGATAGCGTGGCATAGTGGTTAGTTCTACCCTCTCAAAACTCTAGAGACTCAGCTTGACTTCCTGGATTGCTCACTATCTGTTTTCATTTTCTTCCTGTGTCTCCTTGGATTGTACTTTTTCCCTAATCCAAACACCTAGGCTCATTTCCTACCTTGGTCAATGGTATCTGCAGTCTGAATGTTCTTACTGTGTTTGCTTAGCTTTTCCTTTCTTATACCTCCAGAGACCTGGGTTCAATTTCTGCCTTGGTCACTACCTGTGTAGAATTTGAACTGTCTCCTAGATTTGGAATTGCTTTCCTGTGGGTGCTCCTGCTTTCCCCTACATGTCCTAATGACAAGCAGTTTGGGTTAATGGCATCTCTCACCCTGCCTGATGGATTGACGTGCAGTGCTGGCTTCTGTCTTGCTCTCAATGCTGCTTGGATAGATTGACATTTCTGGGACCATGCAATGGAAGGCATGAATCCAAACAATTGATTTAAGAATATAAGCCATCATGGTGGCACAATTTAGCAACTATCTGGAGACCTAGGTTCAGTGTTAAATTTGGGACTTTTGCTTTCTTGCCATATTTGCTTGCATTTTCCCTGGATACCCCAGAGTAGTTCTACATTCCAAAGACATGTGCATAAGATGATAATGTTCTCTAAATCTTGGTGTCATTTTCGATTCCTCCCTCACTTATTCCACTCACATAAATCACATTAAGAAACTTTCTTACTTTCACCTCCGTAACATATCCCGTGTTCACTCCTTCCTCTCCTTCTCTAATGCTGAGAAACTTGTCCATGCTTTTATCACATCCCGCATCGATTATTGTAATTCCCTACTGGCAGGTGCCCCTTCTAATCTTCTATCACAGCTCCAGCTTATTCAAAACTCAGCTGCAAGAGTCCTTACTCGAACCAGCAGCAGCGAGCACATCACACCATCCTGCTCCGTCTTCACTGGCTCCCTGTGTCCTACAGAATCGAATATAAAATCCTACTAATAACCTACAAAGCTTTAAATAACCTCGCACCAAACTACATCAGTGACCTCCTCCATCACTATGTGCCTGCCCGCCCACTAAGGTCCTCTGATTCTGGTAATCTTGTTGTGCCCCTCACTAATCTACACTCTATGGGTGACAGGGCCTTCAGCTGTATAGCGCCCAGACTCTGCAATGACCTACCAAAATTAATCAGGTCAGCTGACTCCATGAATTCTTTTAAAAAACAACTCAAAACTCATCTGTTCAGGAAAGCTTTTAGCTCTACTTGACTTTATTACCCTCCTCTCAGTTTACTTCTCTGTCAAGATGCCAATGTAACCTGTATGTGTGTGCTAGACCATCAATTATGTTGTCTGTTTTTTTTTCAGAATTTACGGTCTTAATCTTCTTTATTTATTTATCTGGTTTGTACAATGCTATATACTGTATATTCTGCCGTTCTTTATTATATTCTGTAAGTGCCTTGAGCATGGGAAAGGTGCTATATAAATAAAATGTATTATTATTATTATTAAACTGGACCTCTGTGATTATGTCTGTGTGCATGATTGGCATCCAAAGTTGGTTCCTGTCTTTTCCCTACTGCTGCCAGGGTAGGCACTGTTTTATTGTGGTGACTCTGCACTAGAATATGATGATTCATAAAAGGAAGGTATGGATCAGTGACTCTCCATGCATTTTCACAACTCCAAGGACATGGGTTCATCACTGTCTGTGGAGTTTGCGTTTACTCTGGATATTAAAAGGTTCCCCAACATCTCAGAAACACACATGTTGATAGGCATTTCTAAACTGGCCCAGTGCAAGTGTGCATCTAGAGATTCTGCCAGCATAGCCCCTGATTCGACATGATCCTGTAACAAAATATGCTGATAATCAAAATGAATGGACAGATCAATATAATTAGATGGAATGGCAGCCAAAGGGACTGGGGTTCCACACCTCATCTGGACTTTGCCTGTATGGAATTTGCACAGACATAAACAGAAATCTCAGGTTAGGCCTAACATGGCCTCTCTATTTGTGACCTTTTCAGTGGAAATAAACAAAGGAAAGAAATGAGCTGGATGATTAGTGAGAAGTGGGAAATGGTAGCCAAGCCAGGTTGTCAAAATTAAATACAGTATTGTCTGCCAAAACCGTGAAGACCGTCTACTGGAGCTCCTGTTGTTTTACTAAAGTGTGGAGTGAACCAGAAGCTCCACAAACCATTCCTGAATGCTTTGTATAAAGCATATTATGTGCAAACAATGTTGACATTGTCAAATTAACTGTAAAAAGTATTAGCATGCATTAAGGACTTTATACTAAACTCCTGGCGAAGAGCTGGAATCAATCACACACCCCATAAAACAAACAAAGTAAAGCAATTTAGGAAAGGTAAGAAACATGGGGGACTGACAAGCTCAAAGGTAAGAAACATGAAAACACAAGACAGAGACCACAGGGCAGGCTTAACTTTCTCAGTGCCTACCTGACTGCACAGATGGATGGGAAGTGAATGAGCCGGAAAGTTAAGTGGCTGGAGGTGGGCTTCCCATCCCCCATTTTTACTGCTTGCTTGCTTGATTTGAATTGCCCTGCCACTTTCTCCCCAGCCCTTCACAACTGAGTGATGGCAAAGAGACGCCAAACAGTGGCGGCAGAGCTACATTTCCAGCATCTGTAAGAGAGCCAACTGTCTTCTTCACAGGAACCCTGGGGTTCGCCTTTGATGCTTCACCAGCTGCTTGCTCCCAACATGACTCACTCATGTCACTAACAAACTGATCATTTCAACTTTGAAGAGCCAACACAGGGAAGTGGGTTATAGCCATGTATGTGATTTTATGTACGTAAAAGGGTTTAGTAAATCACTGCATCCACTGACTGCGGACAGAAGTAAGAACAGACATAAGATTGGTGGAGTCTAATGGAGGGTGCACATTGATCACACACACACACACACAATCTGATTACACTTTAATAAAATCAACCATCATTGAAGAAACAGAAGCACCACAAAAACTACCCACTTTAGGCAGTTCTCCACACAAGCACATAACAAACCCCACTCTCAACGAGCTGCTTATGTTTATTAGAATACCAATTCTGGACAACAAGACAGTTAGGCACTGCTGTGTCACAGTGTTCGGGGCAGCCATCACTGTGTTTGTGATGTTTGCATATCCTGCACATGTCTGTTCGAGATTTCCTCCCACATCCCAAAGATGCACAATTTGGATTATTTGGAGCCTCTGGATTGGCTCAATGTGAATGAAAATGAGGGTCAGTGTGCCCTGTTGATGGTCTGGCACAATGCTCAGCGGTGTTTCCTGCTTTGAACCAAATGGAATAACTGGGTTTGAAAATGATTTGAGTGCATTTATTCCAGACTGGTCTGCTTCTGCAGTTCCAAACATATTTTATGTTATGTAAGATACTTAAAAGGAGCTATATAAACCTATTCTTCTCAGGCAAGCACCATTGAGGAGGAATCTCCAAGACTTCTTACAAATGCTATTAAACTAAACTCTTGAAATTTTAATAAAGATCACAGCAATTCTGAATTTCTCGGGTGGGTGCTACTGCCCCGACAAAGAAAAACTATGCAATAATACAATGTGCATGTAACTTAAAGGAAAATTATGAACCAATTTGTCAGACATAAATAAATAGTATTTCACTAATACTTAAATAGCAGTTTATTAAACACTTTATAAAAGTGACTTTCAGAAAAATCATATTAACAATTATTGTTAAAAAAAATACAAAAAAAAAAAGATTTTTACATAAGCTGATATATCTGAATAACAAAGAAAAAAAATCAAATTTAAAAGCTTTATTAACTTGCACTGTAACATATAAAATAATTCAGTTTTGGTTGCTTAAGGTCATCTATAGGTCAGGGAATTCCTCAGATTCTTCTTTAAGAAAAGGAAAAAAACAAAAAGTTGCACCCATTGTGTTTTTAAAGAGAACAGAAGCAGCAGGGAGTTGAAAGAAGCTGCTGGAAACTACACCATCGTCATAACTTTCAATGCCGCAGGCTGAAATCGGCGAATCTTCTTCTTTAATGCCTTTGAAGCTTTAACGCGGCAGGCTCTTGGCTCAAGGTGACTGGGCTTGGTCAAAGAGATGCCGGCCGCCGTTGGTCCCATTGCTGCTTCGGCCCACACAAGCTCATTTTCTTCAGTGCCGTCAGTGTCGATGGTGAGGCTGCTGTCACTAGATGCCTCAGACTGACTCATGCTGGACTCGCTGTCCCCAAATCGGTTGGCTGTGTAATCGCTCTGCTCGCCTTCACTGGTCTCCACAATGGTGGAGTGAAAGAGGGAGGAACATTCAGCAGAGTATTCCGACTGTTCCGACTCACTCATTGCATAGCAGTAAATGCTGGGGTGGTTCCGGTAATTTAAAGGCCGGGGACGCATGCTGGACGCCCGGCTAACCCCGGCTTTCCGCAGTGGCTGCTGCACAGCATGCCCGGTACTGGAACCATATGGAAATTGCCCTGCCGACTGCTTTGCAGAGATTTCCACTGCCGACTGCCATTTTCGTGTCTGCTTTTTCTTTATTTGTTCAACAGAACCGTTGAGTGCAGACAGGTAGGGTTTTGAGACTTTTTGGGGTTGTAGCCGATGGGGCTGTTGGGAATGTCTGGAATGGGCAGGAAATAAGCTAGACTCAGAGCACGACCGGCTTGTTTCTTCACCCCCAAAAGTTGCTTGTCTGACAATAAGCTTCCCACTGTGGTGTTTATTAGCAGGACCCCTCTCAGCAGGAGACCTGTTGACCTCTGGGAAGTCTTTAGGCTTTTCACAAGGCAACTGTTTTACACTCCTATGTTTGTCACTACTTTTTCTCTTCAGTTTTATGGCCTTTGTCTTCCTGCCGGCTTGTCTGACTTTCATTTGATGAGACTCAGCCGGCACAAATTTGGCGTGAACAAATTCTGACGCAGGGAGAATATCCGCACACCTTCTCTCCAGGCAGGCTGAGCCGCTGCTACATTTGCGCATGGATTTTTTCACTGAAGAACTTTCTCGGAAGGTGTGCCTCATGTCTTTTTCTGGACGAGATTTCACCTGATGGTTTGGCACTTGTTCCGGTGCTTTGGCAGCTTGCCTAACCGGAGTGGAATCCTTTTCTTCGGCTAGAGGAGGGACTGATCTAAATCTGGAGTCTTCAAAGTGCTTCAGCGACTCAACGCGTTTGAGGCAATTAAGACACTCTGGCTTCACCTCATTGTCTTGCAGTTTCCCCATAGAAATTATCTTAAGGTCCTTGAATGGTCCCTGAATTAAACCAGTATCATCTTCTGCTTTCTGGGGGCCAAAGGATTCACTGCTCCCCACCACAGCATGGGAAGGGGTGTCTTTCACATAAGTTATGGATGGCTCCACTCTGTCTGCCTTTCTGTAACTACTGTCATAGTAGAAGTTTGCCTTGCTTCGGTTGTAAAGAAGTCTGTTGATGTAACCACCAGGACTACTTTCAAAATTAGGCTTTTTCTGGGACATATTAATTGGAAACCCATCCAGCTCCTCACAGGATTTATGATTCACAGATATTGAAAGCTCTCCAGTGACAGAAAACAGGGGGCTCTGAAGAGCAACAGCATGAAGAGGACTGGGATAAGGGTACACCTCATTACCACTGCGGGACACTAAATTACACTGGTACTTGGGGTCCACACTGGCAAGTCGAATGTCACCGCCCTGGCACAAGGATGAAACCGACTTCATGTCAGGAATCTTCGGACACCCCAAGCCTGACATCATTATATCCAAGTCACCTAAAATTCAAACAATACAATTAGACCCAATTTAAGGACATCCCGAGAACATTGATCAAGTAAACAGCAAGCAGAGTGAAAATACAAACAGCCAGACAATTCTACCGAGGAGATAGAGGTGCAAGGGTGGAACCCAGGCTAGGAATGTGCTGCTGCAAACTACAATCCTACTGGGACAGCTCAAGGTAACCATTAAACATGAAATTTGGGAATGTGGTAGGAAAATGGAGCACCCAGATATAAACTACATCTAGAAAGTGAGGGGAAAATAAACAGGTAAATAAACCATAAACACTGAATATTAAAACCTCAATACTGGGGTCATTGGGGAAGGATTTTTTACAGGCAGAAAGCAAGAGCAAGTCCCAAATGGAATGCCTGTTCATTTACGGGCCCAATTACACACACACACACACACACACACTCATACGAATATTGGAAAAATTTAGAATTGCCAGTTAGCCTAACATATGCACACTGGGGGAAAAAATGCATCCTCCACAAAGATTTGAACTCATGATGGTGGACCCAGGAGAACTTTTGCTAATACCATGCCAATACAACACCTTATACCATAATTTTAATCTATTGTTAAATGTGTATCAATATAATTTATTAAACTGATTAAAGAAAATGGCAAACATACTATACATTAAAATTCTGTATAGGAGAGAATGCTAGTCAAAAATAACAGTAATCTAGAACTATATGGGCTCCACCAACAAATCCCAGTTTCCCCAAGTTGCAAACCAGAAAACAACTCCTGATTTTTACCTGCTGACACAGGTCTCTGACGTGACTTGGCAGCACTTCCAGAAAGATCAGCGCTTGTTCGGATTCTGGAACCAGTCCGGATATGCAGTGGTTGCTGTCGAGAGCTGGCAGCTTCAACAGTTGTCTCATCAGCCGATTTTGGTCTGTACTCAAACATTCCAATCCTTGAAGCAGGCTGCTGGCAATAAGGGGGCAAACTGCCTTGAGAAGAGGACATGCATTCACTATACACAGATGTGCAGGAGTTGGAAAGGGAACCAGAGCCTCCATCACTCAACTCGTAGAAACCTACAAGTCACAAATAAGCAGGTAAGTTCATGTGTACATTTAAAGCTGAATGCTCAACAAAAGTTTTATATTAGTCATTCTAAGAAAATTTTAAAAAATAAAAGACATAAAACTGAACTAAAAGTATTCTCTATTTAAAAAATATATTAACGCATTAATTTTTGAAATTGTCTCATCTAATGCTGGGTTATATGGAACTACAGCAAATCTCAGGAACAAATGTATTTATTTTTTATTTATGTTATATATTTATTCATGTCACCTGTCATGAAAAGCATGATAATATTTTGGAACCTCACTTTTTTTTGGCATATATTTTACCAGTTCAGCACATACAGTTCAAAAGCTGGGAATGAAAATGGTGCTTAGTGGTTTATAGTTTAGCCTCTAAGCCACCATTTTCCACTAAATATAAATAACTAGCAATAACATACAACCACAGGGAGACAGGCCACACCATTATCACTCCTCAAATCCGGAATTTAGAAACAAAGCCTGGGAGAATGTGCACGAAAATATAATACTGTGACAATGGCAGTATTTTAAGCACTAGCCTAACATCATTTCCATGTACCAGAACACACCTCCACTAATAACAGTCCTTTAACCTTGAATAAGGCAAGGGTGGCAACCTAGAACAAAAAAAAAAAAAAAAAAAAAAAAACCTGAAGCCACTCAGAAAAGAGCCTAAACCTTCATGCAGGCCTAGTGTTTCAAACATCTGGAATCAATGGCTGATACAAAAACCCCTAGACATTCCACATTTCCCAGGGTGCTTCCTGACAGTACAAAGTTCTCCACAAGGAGACTCCAGACGCACTCTGTCAGTCTTTGAATGGAAGAAAAAAAATGAAACAATCTATATTTTAAAGGCTGTCTACTTTTTCATGCCACATAATTCTATTTCTCAACATACAACAGAACTTTTTGATAGAAATTAAATATGCCCAAAGTTTGGTGTTTTATTTTATTTTTTGTGGGGATTACTACTTTAAAACCTTGCAGGATTTTCTATAGGGGCAAAAAATAAGATAAAATAAATATTAATTTAATTTGAAACTCATTTTGTTAAAGTTGCACTCAGGTTTACTGTTTTTGCAAGTCAAAGAATGCTAAAAAAATGACATACAGTGGTATTAAAAAAAAAATTTCTACTAGCCACTTTCAAAAGATAACTCTTATCAATCTTAGGTATATAAATCATAATTCAAAGTCACCTTTATTATTAAACAAATAGTAAAATAATCCAAATATCACAATGTAATATTTGCACAAAATATGTGAAAATCACCATAATGCTGCACAAACAAGACTGCCAAGTAAATAATTTGTAATGGTTCTGTTACCTGAGCTGGGACGGCTATCGCTCTCCAGATGCTCTGTGGACGCTTTGGACACATCGAGTTTGAGTTCACTAATCTGCTGATCAAGCTGATGAAGGTGACTCTTAAGACCAACATCCTGCCTTCTTAATCGGGACTGAAAGACAAAAAACAAACTGAGAATCCACACATCTTCTAGCTACTGGGTTGCCACTTAACTGTACTTACACAATTCTTTACTTCATTTGACTTTTTTATTGTTCAAAGGAGCAAAATATAATTTTCCACCAGTATAACTCAGTAAACAATTAATCTTTAATGCATCATCACGACAATCCAGTTAAATTATTTGTTAATTTTAAAGTTACATATATAATCTGAACAAAGCAGTCAGTGTTTTCTCATTAACAGACACAAGTAATCCATTATACAGGAATGCAATCTGGGGGGGACACAACTCAGGGCACTTAAAGCAGCACTGCCAGAATTCATTTTTGAGGTGAGCCACTTTCTGTGCAAAAGTTTGCATGTTCTCGCTACAATTTAATTACCCTAAAGGAAGACTGGCAGCTGTAAATGAACTCTGTGTGCCCGACAATGAATTGACATCCTATTAACAAATGGTACCTGGCTTGGTGGGATTGGGAACCACTCTCTAACTATTAAGAATAAGACCGATTGATTGATAACAACATGAATATATCAAGAAAGAAATAAAAAATAACTAGGTAACCAAGGCAGGAGGGTAAAGGTGCAACATTCCTTGTGACGTCTGCTAAATACAATACAGGATTATATTTAATACCCCCTCGCCCCCCCCCTTCCCGACTCTTCATATATGAATCTGACAAATTACATTTTAAAGCCAATTTCCTGATTTGTTCACTTCTGTGGAGGCTTATAATCGTCTGATAATTAAAATGTTATGGTTTATTCCGGTTTTGGATAGATGTTACCAGGTAATTTCGTAAACCAACTGAAGCCAATGTCAGAATCTCAATTCAGTCCATTTGTGCTCTCCTCCGAACATCGTCTTCAAATGACTGACTGAAGGGTCGTACATGGCAAGTTCTCATTTTAAAATTGATACGGTCTGGGTCACAAGTTAACTAACCGCGCACAACTAATGTCTGAAGATCGTAAATAAAAACGTATGTTTCTCAATCCAGTTTGCATTGTCCGTATTGATTTTAGCGCACACCCAATCTCCTTAAGCAACTGCGGCGGCTGATTTGGTTTAAACATTAAAAAGTCAGAGTAAAGACTAGTTATTGGAAAACTGGCGCAAAAAATTCATGGATTACTAAAACACGAAACCAAATTGAGGAAACGACGTGAGATTTTTAAAATCGGCAAATAATAAAGCAAGCTAGTCTTATAAAACCGGATTAGTTTGAGTTATTCATATAGCAAAAACTGACCACACACTTTTAAAATGCCCTCTCCACTCAAGTAAAAGGATTACTGAATCTGACTTAAAAAAACGGATAACAATCAATAACTGCCGTGTAACGAGATCGTTTATATTTGGCCACAGATGATGAGGCGAGCGAAAGCTTACCAGCTGCTCCTTCAGTGCGGCTAAAGTGGCTTCCAGCCGCATCTCTTCAGAGTAGCTCTCGTGGCCCCTTCCGGACCCCTCAGGCGGCTGCTTCGCTCTCTCCGGTTCCATTTCCAAAGCCTCCCTCACAAGGCTCTCCTGTTTCTCCTTCAGAATATGCAGCTCCTGCAGTCCGGCAAGGGCAGCTTGCAGCCGTTCGCCAATCCTGCTACGGTCAATCCCTGCAGCAGAATTTAAAAGCACGGATCCTGCGTCTACTTTCCTACTCAGCATGTTTCCCTGACAGCGTAGCTCATGTCATAAGAAGCAGACTGAGAACGGATGGCAGGCTGAAGTCTAGGCGACCTGCTGCTAACGCTGCATTGTTTCCTACCACTTGCTTGGCCCTGCTTACTAATTCAATGTGAGTCGAACAATCCGCCTACCTGCGACCTAGAATGCTGCACTTAAGGGCCCGCCCTCTCTTTAACCACGCCCACAAAGCCTGAAAAGCGCGCACCAATAGCCGAGGCCGGCTGCCAAAGGCCGAGTGCCCCTAAGCCGGCGGATAACAGGGGGCGGAGGACTGGGGTGATAGGAATTCAAGGTCGATTTAATATTTGCACGGCTAATGTGTCACCGCGAATTAGAACAATGCTAATTAACTGTAAACAACAAAACATTCCTGAAAAATGCCACGGAGGTTGTTGGGGAGGATTACGATCATTATTATGTAAAATAACACATCTTCAGCATTTTAAGTCGAATCAAGGCTTACATTTAAATAGAACTTTTTTCTTTTTTTTTTTTTTTTGCAAATTGTTATTTTAAAAATAACTATACGCCTAGGATCACATCAGCATCTGTTCTAGGGTTGTTTCCTATATTACCACTATAATAAATCAAAAAAGTGCTACTATTTCTCCTGTGCATTTTTAAAGCAATCGTTTTGTGGTTGTTGGACTTAAACGTGTTTTTCTGTTCAAAGATTATCGTTACCTTACTTTCATTATATAATTACCTGGAAATATATATATGGCTTAATAATATCCTAAAATAACTGGTCCAAATGTTTTGCTGGTGTGCATTTTTATGCTCCTAACGTGGGTTTTTCGAATCCACATTTATACGACAGGGTGTCACGTGAAACTGGATCATCGGGGTCAGGATAGAAACAAACCTATTCGGGGTGTCAACCCATCGCAGGCACATTCACACCCTCGCCAACACCGAGACGAGCTGCACTAACCGGTGGTCCTACTGACGCAAGTCTTTGAAGTGGGGGGTTTGGGGTCACGGCGGAGAGAACCACCAAGAGCACAGGGGGAGGTGAGGAGTCGAACTGGGTCCATGCTAGGCAGTAAAGATAACGAGTTCAGTACTTTCATGCGATGCCAGTGACATGGACTGCGATGATTAAATGGTCATCGTTTTTTTTTCTAATATCACATATAAAGCAAGGGGTCCCCAAAACATTAGCACAATAAACCAAGGGAATGAAGCAAACCGATCTCTGCCGCACAAAAGGTAAAAGGTTCAGTAGACTGTGGTCACTATGTGCTTTAAATTTCATGAACAACATTTATATTTGATTTAACCTGGACTTTATTTACGAGTCTTAATCCACAGCATCTTTTTAAAGAACTTTGACATGCCATTCGATCCATTCAGTTTTTCTAGTACGCAGAAAGAAAAATGAACCCACACATATCTCATAAAAGGCAGGTCATATAAAAACCGGTGTGCTTGCAACCTTTATTGAAAGATATCTGCAGCGTCCCTTCCAGGGCTGGTTCCTGCTTTGGCCAGAGACAGGCAGTGTGGTGTAATGGTCAAGGCTTTGGACCTAGAACTTCAAACCCTGAGGTTGTGGGTTCAAATCCTGCTACTGACATACTGTGTGACCAGGAGCAAGCCACCTCACCTGGCTGTGGCCCAATTGGAGAAACAGCACCAATTGTATGTCACATGTTGTAAGTTGCCTTGGAGAAATGTGTCAGTCAAATGAGAAATAATAAGGCGTCACTTCAATCAACAGATGTTTGCATACTTAGCCAGCAGGTATATAGACTCACCACATCAGTTGTCATTATTATTAAATGTCTGATCAAGGAAAAAACAGAAAGGGCATTTCTAAAACAAAAAAGTGGCAATTTTTAAAACTGACTTCTAAAAAACACACATTTACACTCTTAAAAATAATGTTTTGAAGAGCCATTACATGATTCTGATGAAGGTTCTTTGCACATGCATTTCGTCTTTTTCTTTGGACTTTAAAACGGTTCCCAATATGTGGACAAAATAAAAATGTTTAATGTACAGCCGGCTGCCTAGTAGAATCCCAAGATAACCTATATGTGTAATTGTATGGAGCAAAGGGCAGCACGGGGGTGCAGTGGTAGAGCTGCTGCCTCTCAGTAAGGAGACCAGTGGTCCGTGTCCCAGGTCCTCCCTGCATGGGGTTTACATGTTCTCCCTGTGCCTGCGTTGCTCCGGTTTCCTCCTAAATTGTGTGTGTTTGCCATGCAATGATGTGGTACCTTGTCTTTTTTTATTTATTTTTTTGTTCTTTATTTCGCCTTATACAATTTCTTGTATTAAGAATTTGTTAGTTTTCCCATACCCCTTGGGGTCAGAGACAGGGTCAGCCACTGTACAGCACCGATAGAGCAATTACAGGTTAAGGGCCTTGCAGAGTAGGATCTCTTTTGGCAGTGATGAGGATTCGAACCTGCAACCTTCGGGATACCAGCGCAGATCCTTAGCCTCAGAGCCACCACTCCGCCCCAAAAGCTGCCTTGTGCCCTATGCCAGCTGAGACAGGCTCCAGCAGACCTCTGGAGACCCTGTTCAGGACTAAGAAGGTTAGGAAATGACTGACTGACTGTATGCAACAACAATTCTTTTAAAATTAGGAACCCACTGATATTTCACAAAGCTGTTATTACCTAATCATTGTTATTTATGGATTCTTAAGGGTGATGCCAAAGGGGAACACTTTTGGATTTCCAAAAGAATTATCCACATGAAGGTTTCAGAGAGAGTGGGGTAGGAGCATGCGAAAGACCCTTTATTTATTTAGTTCCTCAACAGGTTGCATAAATAACCATAACTGATGATATACAGGTTGATTTATTGGTCTGTTAATATCCTGCTCAGCAGCCTTTTATACATTAAAGATTTAAAACTGGTTCCTTCACAGACCAAAGAACCAAATCCATATGTGAAGAACACTTCACTGAATGAATTGGAGGTCTTTGTCGAGCAAAGGAACCTTTACATTACATTTACTTATCTGGTTGACGGCTTTATCCTTGCAACATTTAAGATTCAATTGGTTACATTTCTTTTCTTAATTTCTTACTATTTTTGAGGGCGTAGGAGGTTATGGTCGCTGTCTGTGTGAAGTTTGCATGTTCTCCCGTGAACAGATCCTGTGGCCCCTCTAGGGTTAGCCCCTGTTTTGTGCCCTGCCAACTGTGAATTGAATTATACAAGCACAAAAATATTGTGTTATTATACTGGGGTTTATAATAGGGTTTTTCTTTTTTTTATTTGCTCTAATCCTTGGGACCCCAATCTGGATCAAACAGTCAGGTGAAATATCCTGTACATTTAAAACAACGAATATCCAGACATGCTTGAATACTTTGACTTAAGAAAACCCTGCATCCTTCACCGTAAGGAGCTTAACCAGTGCCAGGCTTCAATCTTTTAAGACATTCGTGTAAAATAAAATTGCAAACGTAAGCGGAGCCCCTTCCAAAAATAGCGCTAACTTCATATAAACCTGGACCCCCGCTTTATTGATGAGATAAGCACGCGTTCCTTTCGGGTCACGAATTGTTTATTTGTTAAATGGCAGCTGTTTATGTTGTCTGTCACTTACTTTCTGCTCAGGATGACTTCTTCCAAACACATCCGTCAACTTTTCTTTTTTTTTCTCTCCATTTTACGGTGACCTTCTAACCTTGTCGGCATCGAATGCCTGGCTGGCCTCAAGTCCTCGAGGCTTCTTTACGTGCGCCCATATAAAGCTCTGAAAGTTCACTGACATCTTCCCTGACCTTTTCATTTACAGAACATTTCAAAAATAACAGGCAGAATTATTTATTTATTTATTGTGTTTTTAGTCATTTACAGGTTTATTATCGCTTTTCCCTCAGTCGTGTTGCAGGATGAAATCGCTTGAGTTGTGCATAGGCTGCCCTCTAGCGTCAGTCTGCAGCCCCATCCGATACGAGTGGTATCGCAGCTAAAATTCGTAACAGTTGTATCCCCCGAAACTTCATCCTTAGGGACGAAAACGTAGTAAAGCAAAGATCAATATATAGTAATTGTATTCTTTTAGTTCATGTTTGACCTGCAGACAGCTCTCGAGAAAATCTGATTAATGATTGCCAATCGGGGCTGCTCAGTGTGCATCCATAAACGTACAACCCACGGATGTTTGAAAACCCATTATTCTCGTGGGCTCCCGTTATGCAATTTTTGATCGCGGGAGCCAGGGGTGTACAGCAGGGAGTAACCCGAAAAGGGAGTGCCAGTACATCGCAGGGAACACACACGTATACATGAGCACTCACACTCCATCCATCCATCCATTTTCCAACCCGCTGAATCCAAACACAGGGTCACGGGGGTCCGCTGGAGCCAATCCCAGCCAACACAGGGCACAAGGCAGGAACCAATCCCGGGCAGGGTGCCAACCCACCGCATAACTAATAGTCTTGGATATGAATGTAACCTGAAGTAACATTAGGAAAACTCAAGAAATTATACATTACTTCATTGAAGAGCCTCTTCGTCTTTTTCGGTATACCGATTTTACAGTAGCGTGCAAATAAATCTGCAATAAATTGTGACATAACGAACATGAGCGGCGGCCCCACGGTGTCTTGTTCTTCTACACTAAGTCTATGTAAACTGGCAACCTAAAAGTGAGTCGCGCTTTTGTGCTGAACATTTTATTTTGTTCTCATGCAGTGTGTTAAAGGAAAAGGTTCAAAGCAATTGACAACTGAATCAACGCTGAGTAAAAAATTTTTTAAATAATAGCCTATTCATTTTGCACGCAGTAACTAAAATACGTTTCACTGTTTATGATACAAGACTGACCTCTTGTGGTTGTGTCGCGCCACGACAGTCAGGCAGCATTTCCGTTAGTGCAGCCCATAATGAATCCGTTATAGTTTGGATGTAACAGCAGCAATAAATGCAATATTAGTTTCAGCTTTTGTTATGACACTACGATCCATCTAGCCATCTGTTTTTCTAACCTGCTTGTTCTGATCAGGATCCTCAGGAGTGAGAGCCTACTCCAGCTGTGCCATGTTGGGCTCATTTGGGCAAGCCTGGATGAGGCAAATGTCTCCATTGAGCAAACTAACACTGACACTGGACCGATTTAGAGTTGCAAATTAAAGTAACCTGCCAAGACTTAGTGGGCCATGGAAAAATGATTGCATCCAACTATCAAGGTCCTATACCTTTTTTAATATTCTGGATGAGATTACAAGGGAGTCTGCATTCAGTGTCTAGGAGCATCATGTTTTATATCAGGTGTTTATTTTAGGTTACTGGCACAACACCATACCATCTTACATTACTTAATTTTATACAGTTGTGGATTTCAGCATGTTTATTAAATTACCCATCTATCTATGCATTTTATTTCCACTTATAGATATCACAAAATGGGAACGGTGGGGAGCTGTCTGACTCCAGATCTGCCTATCATGAATGAATGTGGACCCCCTTATATATTCATATTTTCCAGAGCCTCTTTTAACACGGTTGTTCATTTTCCTCTACTTTGTTTTCAACTGGCTGTGCCTCAGTTCTTTGAGCCAGTATTCAGCAAAGAGTGTTATACAAGGAAAGACTAGATTAGATATACTTTATTAGTCCGCAAGGGGAAATTCAAATGTATACTACAGCAAAATTACAGAGTGTACAGATACCAACTAAAAGTACAATATAAGACAATGAAATTAAAATACATAAATACAATAAATATTATGCTAAAGTTATGCTCAAATTGAGCTCAACTGAGTGTCTAGTAGATTTTCACAAGTAAAAAACATGTACCTCTATGAGGTACAATTTAGCTGTATTCCTCTATATTAAAAGACAAGTGCCATACATTTCACCTGATTAAAGCAAATTTTACTGTATTTATAAAAAAAAATGTGTTTTTAGATTGTTGGTGTAATCGGTGTAATATAAAATTGAATAAAATGAATGACAACAGATCAAGTAAGAATTTCACTCTCCACTGTGCATATGACAATATACTGTCCCTAGAGACCTATAAAACTGTCCCTTTAGAAATATCTTGCAATGTTGTAAAAGGAGTATTGAGTGTTCTGCCTCAAATACTCAATAAGGGTTTTTAAGGACAGGACCAGGAGAGAAGACATTAGCAAAGCCAGGATCATAAGATGAGAGTCAATCGTCATTTGTCAAAATGAAAGGGTGAATCAAAACTGTTGGTCAAAAAGGACATAAATAACCCAGGACTTGTATTGTTGTGGTTGTGTCTGGAATTTTAGGGTGTTACAATATCCCCTTACTGGTCAAAACATCAAATACTTAACACCAAAAGTAGAAATACAAATGAATATTTACAGTGTTTTTATGTTTGTTTTTATTTTTTTACATTCACAACTGAACATACTGATATTGTGAAAATAATTTGGTGTCACTATAAAGTTTTAAATTATTTTCCCTCCCTCCTTTCATTTTCTCTTCGCTCTCTCAAAGTAGATTGTTGAAGGATCATAGTCTCTTTATTTCAAACATTTTACCTGTCATAAATATACGAGTGGGAGCCCAAAACTTCCTGGAATCGGTCAATACCATGGAAGGTGGGTGAAGGTATTGAATTAACCACTGGGTATTTTATGAGTACAGTCTGGTTAATCAGTCTGCTGAGTGGAATCATGCTGAGTTGATCGAGTACATATTTCAAGCGTTTATTCAACAATCAAACAGGTGACATCAACAATTTTTTTTCTCCAAACCTCCATCACAGAGTTTAAAGAAATGATGGTGATCACCTTTTTGACATTAACGGAATTGTTTATAAAGAATTTGTTCTGCATGGACAGACAGTTGGTCGGCTATATTACACTTGAACTGCTGAAGCATCTATGGGAAAGCATCAGGAAAAAGAGTCTGAAGAAGTATTTTGAAGGTGACTAAAAAGGATTTTCTGTACTTTTTTTTTAACATTTCTGTAAATTTTTGGGTATGGCCTTGTGTATATATCTCACAATCTCAGAGGCTCTTTCTGTCATTTTGTGGTTTTCCATATAAAGTACCTCTAGCCTATTCTCGCTCTGTACTCATGGACTGCTCGCTGTTCTTGTGTAGTGGTTATTCACTTCTAGAAGAGCGCCCTCTTCTACGCGGTGGTATGCTGGGGAGGCAGCATAAAGAAGAGGGATGCCTCACGCCTGGACAAACTGGTGAGGAAGGCAGGCTCCATTGTAGGCATGGAGCTGGACAGTTTGACATCCACGGAAGAGCGACGGGCGCTGAGCAGGCTCCTGTCAATCATGGAGAATCCACTGTATCCACTAAACAGTGTCATCTCCAGACAGAGGAGCAGCTTCAGCGACAGACTGCTGTCACTGTCCTGCTCCACTGACAGACTGAGGAGATTGTTGCTCCCCAACACTTTGCGACTCTTCAGTTCCACCTGGGGGGGTAAACGGTAACATTAGTCAAAGTTATTGTCTGTTATACCTGCCTCACACTCTCCACCTTGCACTTTTTAACTTGCACTGTGTTTTTATCACTCTTGAATTAATATCGTTTTTATCAGTATGCTGCTGTTGGAGTATGTGAATTTCCCCATGGGGATTAATAACGTACAGTATCTATCTATCTATCTATCTATCTATCTATCTATCTATCTATCTATCTATCTATCTATCTATCTATCTATCTATCTATCTATCTATCTATCTATCTATCTATCTATCTATCTATCTATCTATCTATCTATCTATCTATCTATCTATCTATTCACATCTCAGCAACCCATTAGCTTTCACACTACATATTAGTTTTTCTGTGGTTCCCTTAGTATAGCTAAGTGGGGGTCTGAACAACGCTTCAAGGAGAAGGGCTTCCAGTCCCTTAAGTCCTCTCCTGGTTTTCAAGATCATATCTGTCAGAACACTGTAGAATCTATTTTATGATATTATATAACTTTTTGGACCTGCATGTGGTGATATTCTGCACATAGATTCTATATACAGTAGATAGACTGAAGTGGTTTTGCTTGTTTTTATAAATGTATAAACATATTTAGAAAAATTAGATCTATTGAAATTGTGGATAGGTGTCCATTTACATAAAAGAATTTAAATAGGAATCAGCTTCAGACAAGATATGATGATATTGGGGATTTGTGGATTCAAGTAGAAATATGGAATCCACTGGGATCTACCAATAATAATTCATTTTGCAATGTTTTGGCAGAACTTATATACAAAAAACAAAGTGACCAAGTTTAATTTCAGTAAGGCAAATGTTAAGCAAATACAATAAAGTCTGAAAAAGACAACCTGGGGCAAATCTTTAAGTTCGGAGATGGAGCAGTGGAGTCAGTTTAAAAGCATAGCACACACGGTGCAGGGCATCCCAAAACATAGAAACATTGGGAAATTTAAAATAAATCTGGAGTGGGTGAATAAAGAACTAAGAAATGAAGAAATTGCATTAAAAAACAGCTTTTCAAGTCAATTAACTCTTGCATTAACCATAGGGCTTATGAAGAATCAAGGGTAACAGTTCAACTATGTATTAGAACTGCCAAAAGGCTGTTCGAGAGAAATATTGCTGAAAACATGAAGGCAGACATAAAGATGCACTATTTGTTAGCATTAAAAATTTGAAGGACAAAAAGTTGTGCAAATATCACTGAAACACAGAAAAGCAAAGAGTTATGGTGAGAGGAACCTTTTACAAATTAAGCACTGTTGAAAGTGATGTTTTTCCGTGGATCAGAAGGTCAGGTTAGGTCAGGTTGGGGTGCATGCACTGGTACACCACATTGCTGCACCCACCACATGATCAACAGCTCTGGATCTTGGTTGGCAACCCCCCAGGCAGACACACGGTTCAGTCCCACCCTCTGGGAATGACCATCTATCTGCCGCAGCCAGCTGTTACGTGGGCGTCCCCTTGGCCTGGTCCAGCCACTCAGGTCCTCAACAATGAGGATCCTGCGAGCCAGATCACCCTCTGGGAATACTGATGCTCCTTCACAATGCAGGTAATTGTGCCTCCTTCAGGACTCCATGAACAACTGCTCATTCGACACAAACTCATACCAGCAGTACCCAAGGATTCTCCGAAGAGACACAGTACCAAAGGAGTCCAGTCTTAGTCTCAGGTCACTGGATAGCGTCCATGTCTCGTAAACATATTGCAAAACAGGAAGCACTAGGACTCTAAAGACTTGGACCTTCATCCTTTTGCATAGATATCGGGAGCACCACACACCCCTTTCCAGTGACCTCATGATCCCCCATGCTCTTCCAATCCATCTACTGACTTCATAGGAAGAGTCACTGGAGACAACATCACTGCAGAGGTAAGTAAACCTCTCGACAAGGTCAACACTCTCTCCGCAAACAGACACACTGCTGATGGCTATGCCCAAGAGATTATTAAAGGCCAGGATCAAAAGGTTAAGTTATAATTAAATTAGTCTTATTTGAAAATTACAATTTATATAAATAATTTAAACTGAAATAATTATGAAGTCTAGCTAAGGTTTTTGACCATAATAAACAGGATTGAATGACAAATGTTCTAGAGCAGTGTTTCCCAACCTCAGTCCTGGGGACCCCCTGAGACTGCAGGTTTTTGTTCCAACCATATTTCTAATCAGTGACAACACCTGATAGCATTGATCTCATTTAATTACTGTGTTTCCCTGAAAATAAGACCTACTCCGAAAATAAGCCCTAGCACGATTTTCAGGCTGCTCTGTAATATAAGCCCTACCCTAAAAATAAACCCTAGTCAAGATCGTCAGCTGAAAAGTAAGGCGCCTAACGTCGGGTTTATACTTCATGCAATGTGATGCGTGTGCCCGAAACATTCATTAAATTCCGAGTACACCTTGCCACAATATCTCTGAAAAGGATGTTTAATGATTACATCCATCAATTTGGGGATGCACCCATTCCAGCAGCATCGGCGCAAGACAGAAACAAAATCCCTGGATGGGGCATCCATCGCAAGGTGAACACAAGCACACACACACACACTGGCGTCATTGTAGCTTCACCAAATCCCCAAATCATCATGTCTTTGGATGGAAAACTGAGCACACTGTGGAAACCCACCAGGAAAAACATGCAAACTCCAGGCAGGGATCACAAGGGACGTAACTCCCTGTGAGACAGCAGTGCTACCGCTCTGCCAACCCCAATATGTGTAACTATTAACAGTATTTATTATTTAAACAAAATTAACAATTTATGTGTAAAATGTAACATACATAGTTTAATGCATTTCATCATTAAGTGATATCAAGTATAAATCTAAGAATTCTAAATGTTCAGAGAGCTGGAATATTATAAATTTAATGTGTTCTGTGTGGCGATCTATTGCTGCTTGCCGCTGCTGTCAGGTCAGGAGGAAGCACCAGAAGCGCCTAATTGATTAATAACTGGGTCGGTTTTAAGATGACATTTACAAAAGTCTGCTTTAATGATAAAGTAAACTACGAGGTTAAAGTGGACATTTCAAGTTTAAAGCCAAAATTTCCACTTTAATCACAAAATAGATATTTTCATTATGTCCTTATTTTTTTTCTCTGTGGCTCAAATACGCCGCTATACATTCTGATGGCATTGTGAAAGTGCAAAGAAAAAAAAAAGACAGCACAGAAGATTTAAAATATATATCAAAATACCCGCGCTTCGCAGCGGCGAAGTACTGCTTTAAAAATTTTATTAAGAAGAAAAGTAAACCTTTTTAAATTGAGGGAAAATGAATCAATAATTATTTGTTAAGGATCTCTTTGTATATCACGTTGTCAGTTCGCCCCTCTGGTTGTAATATGATCAAGCTGTGTGCTGAGCTTACTCTTGAGCATGCAACGTACCGTTTGCTATGTGAAAATCAGTCTTGCATCAAATCAATGCCAACCTTTTGTAGGGTCTGTCCCTGAGACTTATTAATTGTCATTGCGAAGCAGAGCCTTAGTGGAAATTGGAGGCGTTTGAATTGAAATGGGAGATCAGAGGGTATAACGGGGATGCGAGGAATAAAAACTCTCTCCCCTGAGCCACCGCCAGTAAAAATAGTTGCCTGAATGAGGTTCTTTTGCAGACACGTGACCTGAAGTCTCGTGCCGTCACAAAGTTTCAGTGGCTGTACGCAAATCCACAATCGGTTTCATATTGTTTTCGTACCTTATCAATTGTGTAATGTGTTTTTTGAACAGGTTTGATTCATCAAAGTGATCACTCCTGCTGCGTTCAGTCACTTCACGTGAGCCACTGTCTTGTGTGATGTTGCGATGTCCATACCTCGTGTCTTCTCATTAAACTTGTATCTCGCGAATATGGCATTGCAAACGGCAGCGGGTCAGTTCACGTGCTTACGTGGGAGGCGTGATGACGCGATATATTTTGATATATATCAAAATACCCGCGCTTCGCAGTGGCAAAGTACTGCTTTAAAAATTTTATTAAGAAGAAAAGTAAACCTTTTTAAACTGAGGAAAATGAACCGGTTGTAATATGACCAAGCTGTGTGGTGAGTTTACTCTTGAGCATGAAATCTAACGTGGTTTGTGCCCTTCAGAATGAAAACAGTTTGCATTTACCTCTTTAATAAAAGGCGAGCTTTTAAGCCTGAGAAATCACCCCGCAAATGCACACGTTTAATTGCACATGTGTTAATATGTATGCTTACACAGTATTAAAAGACACTCAAAAATTAACGTCATTTACCTTCGTTCCCGCGTTTGACTTGTGCTGTAAATCTCTTCCTTGTTTTTAGTTCACGTGATTACGTAGGAGGCGTGATGACGCGATACGTGACTCCACCTCCTCCATTAGAGTATATGGACAAAAAACAGGTTCCAGTTATGACCATTACGCGTAGAATTTCGAAATGAAACCTGCCTAATTTTTGTAAGTAAGCTGTAAGGAATGAGCCTGCCAAATTTCAGCCTTCTACCTACACGGGAAGTTGGAGAATTAGTGATGAGTGAGTGAGTGAGTCAGTCAGTCAGTCAGTCAGTCAGTGAGGGCTTTGCCTTTTATTAGTATATATATATATATATATATATAATTTCTATACTGTTCCCAAAACACAGAACTTGGGAAATAACATATCACTTAATTAGACCAGGAGTCTGATTAAAAACAGAAGCTGGTTGGAACAAAAACCTGCAGCCACAGGGGGGCCACAGGACCGAGTTTGGGAAACACTGCTCTAGAGTCAGCAGAATCATTACAGATGGATCTGGGCAGAATCCAGATTTAGGCAGATGTAGTATACTGCAAATTGAAATAATTTGAAATAAATGTAAATTAGAGGCCTGTAAGAAATTGATTTTTCGATGCTGCTCCCAATTGCTCCTGACAAAATTTAATCACACAACCAAATCTGTCCCATTTCTCACCCTCTCACTCCCATTCACACAAAAACTTCCACCCCACTCCAAACAGATTCCCATTTTTCAATCTAAAAGCCTCTATTGGCCTCATAGCCCAAGTGGATTCTTAAAACAATCTACAAAGGGTGAAAACATCATACTAGTGTTTGTTAATCTGTTTATGACTAATTATCATGTTACACAATATAATCACAGTCTTATTCTTATCAGTTTAAAAAAAAAAACAAGATATATATAGAGAGAGAAAATGAGAGAAGTGCAGAAAGAGAAGGTGATCAGACTTCCTTCTTTTCCCAGACTG
Source organism: Erpetoichthys calabaricus (assembly GCF_900747795.2). NCBI lineage: Eukaryota > Metazoa > Chordata > Cladistia > Polypteriformes > Polypteridae > Erpetoichthys > Erpetoichthys calabaricus. Next base: position 59,805,907 of record NC_041408.2, read on the forward strand.
GGCAGAGCCACATTGCAACTCAACACCAGCTTATAAGTACAATAGGTGGTCGAATGAATGTGTACATTTACAAACGACTTAAAAAAAAATAATTACCCTTATTTTTGAACTGGGCGCAATTAGTGGAAATCTGAATGTAAGGTCTGTAGAGCTAGTACATGTAACTTAAAGCTCACATCCATTTTCCAAAGCACAAGACTGTTCTTAAGGGAGAAAGCTCATCCTCAAAATTGAAAATTTACTTGCATCATTCTTCTTCTTCTTTTTTCTCTTCATCTTTTCCCACTTCTATGTGCTTGATTAACCTTCTTCAAACAGCTCGGTCCTGCACCTTTCCTCCAGTGAAGCTCTTTTCCATCCACTTCCAATTTGGCCTCCCCATTCTTCTCTTTGCATGCACTTCCATTCCCATCACTCTTTTGCCCACATATTCATTGTCTCTCCTCATCACATCTCCATACCACTTCAACCTACTTTTCTGTACTTTCTTAGCTATCTCTCCCACTTTTGTTGTACCCGTGATTGTCTCATTTCTTATTTTGTCCTTTTTTGTAATTCCAGACATCCATCTCAACATTCTCCTTTCTGCCACATTCACCTTCTTCTTCTGCTCAATTTACTGCGCATGTCTCAGCTCCACACATCATTACAACCAGCACCAGAACCTTCACCATAATTCTTTAATCACACAATAGTTCTGATACCTTCTTCCATTGTTCCATCCATACTGCAATCTCTGGATTATCTCTAATTTTCCATCTTGGACTACCACTGATCAAAGATATTTAAATTTATTCCCTCTTTTCAATAGCTCTCCCAGCAAACTAACTTCTGAATCCTGATCAGGATTGCAAGGTCCCTAAAAAATGTAGAGCCCAGGACAGCTTTAAAATAGCAAATTTACCCAAAACAATAGCCCAATACTTGATTACGTAAAATGACATACTAGAAAATGGGGGAATGATGATGTCAGAGCAAGAGGGTTAGGTACACACCATCAAAGCCCTTGGTAGGACATGTCCCCTCAGAGATTTTTCAGAGTGATAGAATGGGCATATACCATCTTACAACACATCCAACTCTGAGATTTTACAAAGTGAAAATAGCAGTGAAAGGAGTGCCAGATGGATGAAAAATATAGTAAAAATGTGTAAAAGGAGGTTTGAACAATATTCCAAGATACAGAGTTTTTTTTAAAAAAGTAGCCCAAAAAACGCAACCCACTAAAGTCCACTTCTTCCTGCAGATGATAATCAAAAATATCCCAGATGGATGTGAAAACCGCAGACCAGGCAATACTGATTCTGGTCATCATTAAACCTTGTATATTCTGTTTTCTTCCTATTTATTTTCAATCGTCTCTCTTCCAAAGACCTTCTCCATTTTTCTAACTTCCTCTCCACTTCTTTTTTGGTGCTACACAACACAATGTCTTCAGTAAAAACATACACCAAGGGGATTTGTTTTTAGAACCATCATTCAACACATCCATAGCCAGATCAAAGAGGTAAGGACTTAAAGAAGATCCCTGGTACAGACCTACTCTAAGTGGGATTTTGTCTGTTAACCCAACACTGCTTTTAACCTAGGTCCTCACTCCCTCATACTTATCCTGGTCAATTCTCATATACTTTTCTAGTTCTCCTTTGTCTCTCATGTGTATCCAGACCTCTTGATACAGCACTCATGGCACTTGTAAGCTTTTTCCATATTAATTAATACTATATGCAATACTTTTGTTTATATCAATGTTTCTATATGAGCTGTCTCAATGCAAACACTACATCATTGTTCCTCTCACTGGTATAAAACTATACTGCTTCTTCTCTGTGGTGGTCTCTTGCCTAAGAGCTTTCCCAAATTCTCATTATGTGTGACATCAGCTTTATCCCTCTGTTGTTTCAAAATCCTAAATATCGCCCTTCTCCTTATAAATGTGTACAATCACACTGTTCCTCTGGAATTTTCTCCAGTTAATTGATCTGCATTGGACCACACAACACCCTTTTCTCCTAAACTCTTCCACACTTCTGCTGGAATTTCATTATGTTCCATTAAACATTATATATTTTACAAACAGTGAGGACTTCTCGTAAGTTATTATGCATATAGCTTATTTTTACTTCAAATTGTTTGTTATGCTAAAAAATAAAAATGTAAAACCTTAATAATAAAATAGGGCTATATTTTGGTGTGCATTCTTTTTGCCATTATGGAAGATAAATAGCAACTCCTTACTGTTGTTTAAAATGTTTACTAAGAAGTTGAATATAAATTAGGACAAGAATGATGGAATTTTCTGACTAGAAAAATCAATAAAGATTCAAATTATATTAAGGCATGTGTTGAGTGTTGATTGCACAAGCGACAGACAGACAGACAGACAGACAGACAGACAGACAGACAGACAGACAGACAGACAGACAGACAGACAGACAGACAGACAGACAGACAGATAGATAGATAGATAGATAGATAGATAGATAGATAGATAGATAGATAGATAGATAGATAGATAGATAGATAGATGGCACCAGACATGATACAAGATGCAGCCATATGAAGGCAAGTTGGTGCAAATATGGAGAAAAAAATACCCCAACCTGTAATCTCTATCATGCATGTGCCTTTACAAGCTAATCTGCATATGCACCATTACATCTGTAAGAATTCATTTGAAAACTCGGTTTTAAAGAAAACCCAAGACACCACAGCATCACAGATGTTGGCCCACTATCTTTGTTTCAACTCTAACTGCTTGTGCTTTGACAGTAAAATAGTATGAACTAGAACATTCATACTAAATGATCTAGTTTCTGTATATATAGTTAATTCATTTTTAAAGAATCTACACAGAGGTTTATCTATGCTGACAGCATGAATAAAGTGTAACTTCCTGCATCCATTCATAAGTCTTTAATATAGTGCCATGCTGCAAAACCTTGAGTTGGGCACTGCTGAATATACATCTCTAATATAAAGTGTTATACGTACAAAGTAAAAATATTACATTTAAATATACAATGGGATGGGGGTTGAAACTTGAAAGTGCACCTCATGAAAAGGACTTGTAAGTTATGATGGGCTCTTCACTGTCCACATACAGACATGGTACAGGGGCAATTTAATAGGTTAATATGATGTTAAGTTACATGACTTATTTGAGGTTATACTTAAGATATGTATAGTAACACACTAATGACTCCAATTCTTCAATATTGAGAGCAAACTCTGGTGCTTATAGAAAGATTTCTAAACACTAGGAAGAAGTCCAGAGAAGAACACCTAGACTAATTCTAGGACTACAGGTTATAAGCTGTGAGAAATGATTAAAAGAGTTTAATCGTTTTAGTTTAAGCAAATGGAAGATTTTAAAAAAGCATGATAAAAGTGTTCAAAATTATGAAGGGAAGTGCAGAATATTCCAGCTATTATTTAAAATTAGTTCTTGAAAAAGTACAGTGGAGAAACTCTGTGCATGAATTAAGGCTGTTTAAAAAAGAATAAATACGATTTGCAATCTGAAACAGCTCCTAAAATGTTTTTTTTTGTTAGATATGAAACAGAATTAATGAAATAAAGTAGTATTTATTGTCTTACCAAATTCATAAGTTAACACTTTAAGTTACAAGATAAGAAAAAACACCTAAAATGGTTTGATGAGATTGAAACAGAAACTGAACAGATTATCACAAATGATAGGACATCAACTGCAGAGTCCAAAGAGAGTCTCAGTCAGATATCCAACACAGTGTGTGGAAGCCCCAAAATAATTCACTTCCAACGTTCACTAGCAGGGCCCTAGAAATATGGATGTCAGACTCAATCAATGTCCCATTCTCTTCCAGTGCCATCAAGGCATTGTGTAACCCAAGATGACCTACCTGGTGTCCTAGCAATATGCGAAAACTGGTGAAGGACAGCATGTCAACCAGTAACTTTTAGGACGAGCAATCCTAAGAATGACTCAACTGTAACAGTATGGCTTAATGAGAGACTATCGCCCAATTACACCATAGAAACATCACAAATTGTATTGTCCTGTAGAAAGAAAGGCAGCAATATATTTAGGAAAGGACCAGGAATAAGATATGAAATGAGGTCAGATTTGTTACCACAATCAACAAAATCAAAGACAGAACCCTAAATCGTAGTCAAACTCCAATGTGCTGGAATCATTAACCAAGAAAATTCTCACAAAATACACACTGTCTTATTTATTTGTTTTTCTGCACAAGTTCACATGATCAGAAAGTGTTTGTTGTGACCTATACACTGTCACACACAAGTCAAAAAGTCTAAAGGAGATTAAAATATCGCGAGACAAGGGGTTGTCACATGGTACTTACCCAAATCTGTCAATCTTTCAGCAGGAAAACCAAGGAGAAGTAAAACATCATACTTCCAGGTTCCAAAATGGCTGCTGAGACGTCACTTCCGGCGCCAGATATGACGTTACTTCCGACCACTTCTGATGACATCACTTCCGTTTTTCTGTTAAGATGATGTCGCTTTCCATTTTGATGTCACATCCTGCCAACCATTTCATGTCTCCGTTTTATTTACTGTATTAAAACGCCCTTTTGTCCACTGTAAATCATCAACTGCTTAAAAATACTTTTGCTCTTGATCACAACTTTTTCTTTTAGTTTTTCTTTTGTCCGGTGGACAATATACAGGGACGGTCCCCAAAACTTCTTTTGGTGAAGCTTCTTTTTATTTGTAAAGAAGATAATTTCCACAATACCCACAAGCCTGTTATGTCACAGACACTCACCTTCGGTTCATTTGCATAGTAATACAGCGACAACCACTCCACAAAATGGTGGTATCCATGCTAAACAAAATCGCACAATGAAAAAGAAGTTAAAATAATTACATTTTTCTAATAACAATTTTTGGATCCAAACTAATGTCAAGTATATGCATGTTTTTCTGGGAAACACCCCAGGAAAAGCACAAAAAATGAAAGAAAAATGCAAATCAGAACACAGACGAATTGAGGTGATTAACTAATGTGCCAAAGGTATGGGATGCGTTCTGCATCAGTTACCACGTATTTATTCCATAAGTTTTGATACATGGAAGGGCTCACTTTAGACTTTAGTGATGTTACGAATGTAACTGTCTTTAAAAACACATGCAAAGAACAGGGTGAGGACTAAAGAGGTCATCTCATTATTGCCTTGCGTAGAAAAGGTGCTCACATACAACCAAACTATAAAATTCCATTTGTTTGAAGAAACCATTTGAATTTATAAGAATTCACCTTATCCTTGCAACATTTCCTTAGATCACCTGAGATCTTGACATTCCTTCTGCTATCCAAACACCAGACTACTTAAGATGAAGTGCATTGTGTTATAGATGTCCTGCAGGGCCATTTAGGATGTGACATTAATACAGTTAAGAGGCAGTTATGGCAGCCATTTGTCAAGTACATGTCATTATCCAGCTACACCTAAAATGTGGACTGATGATATTCAGTATTCTTCCTCAAGCTTTGCTTGCATTACATTATTTTATTGAATTGCTTTCAAAAAACTTTGTTTTCTATTTCTACAATTAGTACTGCTTGACACGTTGCATAACCGATGATATCACAGCCTTCCTGACAATCACACTTTTCAATTTTGGCAAACGTTGACTATATATGACACTTTGTCTTTAAGCCAGATAGGTGTTTTGCCACACAAACCTGATTCCAAAATGTTGAGATCACTTGAATACTATTGGGACAGTTGAGCCTTACTGAATCTGCTCATGCATTCTGTTAGTCTTTCATAAGTAATTGCTACTGTCAAAATTTTGCAAACATTTTCTTTTTAAATGAAAAAGGAAAGATGTCTTTTAAAATGAATTTTTGTTATGCTTCATAAAATCCACATTATGAATGTCTATTTAGATTAAATTAGATTAGATATACTTTATTGATCCCCAAGGGGAAAGTCAATTGCATGCTGCAGCAAAGAAAAAAAACATAAAAACATAAAATATACAGATGTCACCTCAAAGTCAAATATAAGACAATAGAATCTTTATATATAATATGTTACCGTGGCTGTTCGTTTGTCTGTCCAGGATTTTAAATCACCTGGATTATAGTGTTGTAGTCCAATCTCAAGAACTTCATTTGATCCTTCCCAGCCAATTGGGACACATAGACAAAATAAATAGCAATAATACATATAATTAGCTAGAAATCATCTGTAGCTCGCAAACTGTTTGAACTATTGACCTGAAATTTGGTACACATATACTACGTGATGTCTACTATCCGCTTTCAGGGTGATGCTTGACCTCCAAGGTTATTCTTCTTTTTATTTTTATTTCATTTTATTGTAGAATCAACTTTCGGCAGCAACCAGCAGGGTGGCCGTGCGGTGCATGCATGCATCCCTACCACCTTCACCGTCGCTTCCCCTACCTCTTCATATCTTAAATCATTCTTGAGGCACATTGAACACTTAAGTGCCAGCTTAAGTGAAAAATTAAGGAAAACGTATTAAGTAATTGCAACACAATCACTGACTAAATCAGTTTTAACACGAAAAGATGCCGACGAAAGAAGAGAAGAAGCGGGCCGCTAAGGTGGAGAAAAGAAGAGCTGCTCAGGCAGCAAGCGCATCAACCTCTGACAAACGAATGCTAAACGTACAGAGAAAGAGTATGAAAACTATGAATGCTCAAGTCAAGCAACATGCAGTGTGCCGTTACTGGTAAAACATATAATACGATAAATATTATACTAAAAAAACTAGTAAATTGAAGTATGAACTATTTTCCTATGGCTTCAGGCTGGATTGAAGGAAGAGACATCAGAAGGGAGCATTGAACTGCCTAATGGCCACAGGCAGAGAAGATCCCAAGAGGTGTTTCTTATTACACTTTGGAGGTGTGAGCCTATGATTAAAAGGACTCCAAGAAATTACCCCCTGGAGGCAATGTGCAGAATTGTTTATGATGGTATCCAATTTTGCCAATATTCTCTTTTCCACAACAGCCTCCTGAGTGTCCAGAGTCAGTCCTGGGATGGAGTTGGCCTTACTGCTAAGTTTGTTCAGGCATTTTGCATCACTTGAACTGAAGTTGTTTCCTCAGGAGGCCACCATGAAGAACAACACACTGACTACAACAGACTAATAAAACATTTCCAGCAGCTTGCTACACATGTCAAACGAATCTCCTTGGGAAGTACAGTCTACTCTAGCTCATCTTGTACAATGCCATTGTATTGTCAGACCAGTCCGGTTTGTTGTTCATATGGACCCCCGATCACTTGTAGCTCTGCAGCATCCCCACTTCCTCCCCCCTGGATGATGACTGGTCTCAGGGGCTCCTTAACATGTCAGATATCCTGCACCATCTCCTTTGTCTCGTTGAAGTTGAGCTGCAAGTGTTTCTCCCTGCACCACAAGACAAAGTCTTCCACCAGCCTCCTGTACTCTGACCATCATCAAAACAGCCTATGATAAAGGAGTCATCTAAGAACTTCGGTAGAAGGCAAAAGCTTGTATTATACAGGAAGTCCATAATGTAAAGATTCCCCAGTGTTACACATCACCATTTTTGACACACTCTCCTTACTGTAAGCCTCACAAACTGCTGTCTGTTGGTCAGGTATTCCATGAACCAACAGACTGTGGGGACATCAAGTTTCATAGCCCTTAAGTTGTCCCCTAGGATGGTATTAAAGGCACTGGAGAAATCAAAAAAGATAATCCTGACTGTGGTGCCTGCTTGTTCCAAGTTGGAGTAGACTTCTTGGAGCATACTGTATAAATAAGAGCATCCTCCACACCTATATAAGATTGGTAGGCAAACTTCAGAAGATCAGGATGGTCTGTAACCAGGGGGTTGGATTTGTTCAGGACCACCCTCTCAAAGGTCTTCATAATGTTTGAAGTGACAGCTGCTAGTCTAAAGTCCTTGAGAGGCACTGGAGTACCCCTTCTTTAGCACTGAGACCAAATAAAATATTTTTCACAGCAGGGGAACCTTCTGCAAACTCGGAGAAAGGGAGAACAGGTACAGAAAGATATCACAGAATTGACTAATACATGTTTTCAACACCCTGTGGTTGATTCCATCATACCCCACAGCCTTGTTCATGCTGTTTTTCCCCAGCTCTCTCTTCACCTGGTCAACAGAGACAGCACTATTATTAACAAGACATTCTTTTTGTGAACCTTCTTTTTTCATAACTGTTTTGAAGCAAGCCAGAACATAAGTGCAAACTTTAAAAATGCACTTCTTGGTCCTCAACCTGAACCTAGGACTCTGGAGCCTTTTCCCTGTAATACTAATCACAGCACTACCCAAGACACAAGCAGTGAAGTTTACATGGTAACAGCATATTACAAATATTTTATTATTTTTAATTTTAAGAAGAGCTGACTTTTTGTGCTGAGTGAATTCAAACAACATCTCATACATCCCAAAAAATAAGTAGGATGAAATTTGTCACAGTCACAATGTACATTATGTTCCATAAGATAGCTAGGAAATATACTGTATAAATCTGACCAATCAGATAGAATTCTGAGGCTGCTGTACTTTTACAGCACCATGCTCATTTATAATGTGGAAGTATTCTTGTACATTTAATGGCAGAATTATTATTGACAGCCTAAGTGCTGAGACTGTGGTGGTAGTTTGGCCATTCATCATAAATTCTAGCTTGGGAGCTTGAAGGTAGCATGCAAGTTCTACTAAGGAAATCACATTAGAAAACATTATTGCATCCCCGAAACCAGTAATTGAACAAAGCACTAAACAGAGTAAGTGGGAATGGCTGGATAATACAGGTAAGTTGGGGTTCCTGCAGTATTTCGGACTGTTATACCTATCAGTTCCAGCAGATGGCACAATTTACTCAATGTCAGCTCCATTAAAATGCTAATGAACCTTAGTAACTTAAGTTTCATGATACTTTAAAGTACTAGGGTGTTGTACCGTGTTAGCCATTATGAATGTAGAGACAAGCCAAGCAAAATGACACCTTTTATTGGCTAACTAAAAAGATTACAATATGCAAGCTTTCGAGGCAACTCAGGCCCCTTCTTCAGGCAAGATGTAACATCTTGCCTGAAGAAGGGGCCTGAGTTGCCTTGAAAGCTTGCATATTGTAATCTTTTTAGTTAGCCAATAAAAGGTGTCATTTTGCTTGGCTTGTCTCTATGATACTTTAAATAAATTTGTGTAGATTGTCATTATTAATTTATCTGAACCTTAGTCACACATTATTTAATTAATGCTAAAATCATTTAAACATTGTTTATAATCATTGAAACTAACAGGTATTTTAACAAAACATACTACCTTACTTTAATTCTGTGTCACAGGGATCAGAGCCTCTCTCTGTAGTATTGGCTGTAAGGCAGGAAACAGTCCTGGTAGGTTGACAGTCCATTGTGGGGTCCACAATCACACTCAGGAATCTTTTAAAATCATCAATTAACCTTTCCAGGGGATATGGAAGGAAAACCAAAGAACCCACTGGAAAACCAACAAAGGCAAACACTAAGAGACAACAATTTGGCTTGGAAGTGAAATCCATGACACTAGACTCATGAGGCTCCCTAACCACTAACACGCCCACTTTCAATAATTGAGCCAAAACAATATTTTTAAAAAACTGTGCACATATTATCATTCATAAGTATATACATCTACATTTAATGTTTGATTATTATCCCATAACACAAAATGTTATGTACAGTATAAGTGAAATCAGTTTCAGAAGTAGTGATTTTCGACTATATAAGAGCACACTAAATGCATAGACACTTTCAGGAGGGTCCACCTTTCCAAGATGGCCTCAGTGTGTAGCTGCACTGATGACCAAGCAGTATGGCAGTGGAAAAGTAAAGATTACTTAGTAAAAGGTGCCCTTCTCTTATGAGAACCATTTACTATAGGAAGACCACTTAGTAAATAACCATATAGACATCTGCTAACATTTAATTTCTGGATGAAAAGCTTATCAACATATGACATGTAAATTCATTGATGGACTTTTGTCCCACCTGGATTATTGTGTTGTAGTCCAATCTCAAGAACTTCATTTGATCCTTCCCAGCCAATTTTGACACATAGACACAATAAATAGTAATAATACATATAATTAGCTAGAACTAAACTTGGCAGCCCTGACAATACTGTTAATAACACAGCAGCCCCACAGTACTTATTACACAAGTTCAAATCTTGGCCATGATGTCATGTTTGTAGAGTATGTAGGGTTTCTTTGACTTTATGTGTGTTTCTCCCTGTGCAGGAGATACTTTAAAAGTTTCAGCTGAAAGATGTCAGGTGATAGGCCTTCATTATTGTCAAGCTGAACAGGAGTCCAGTGCACGCTGGGAAAGTTGGAAAATGAAGCAGGATTCTGGCGTGTTCTTCTTAGTTGGCTTTGTCTGACTGCTATTAATGGGCTGGGATGTTTGGCTGATGTTTGGTGGAGTGGTGGCTCTGAGGCTAGGGATCTGCACTGGCAATCGGAAGGTTGCTGGTTTGAATCCCGTAAATGCCAATAGGGACACTGCTCTGTTGGGCCCTTGAGCAAGGCGCTTAACCTGCAATTGCTAAGCACTTTGAGTAGTGAGAAAAGCGCTATATAAATGCAAAGAAAGAATTATTATCCTTTGACTAACTGCGGTCCCTTAAAGGCAAAATGGGATGTCTCTGTGAAGATCTCTATTGGTGTTATACTGGGATGAAACAAAGGTTTGAAAGTAAAGACATCCAGAACCAGTAAGCACTCTGCCATTAGGATCCTTAGCATAAAATAAATAGAGTGCAGCATGGAGAGTAAGACAGGTATGTGGTTATAGGTAACATGTGAATAGTTGGTTTTGACATTTCTTCTTACCCCCCCATCTAGAAAATATCCTAAAAGGTTAGTTGGTTTCATGCTCACAGGTAATCTGATAACAACACAAAGCATGCATTTAAATGTGCATATGTTTGTTGTGTCTTGTGGACTGAACCCCAAGAGGCAGGGCCACCTTGTTGTCATGTTGTCATGTGTGGAACTGGATAGATGTCCTTCAGCTGTTAATTGAAATCTGGAGTGTGAATTACTTTGTGTTTATTTTTTTGTCTTTAGTTTTCAGCTGTTGGGTTTTTTATTGGGACTTGTTTGTCCTGGCATGCCTTTTTAGGCAAGTTCTTTTTTCTTTTTTTGCCATTTATGTTCTTCTTCTTTATTTTCAATAAATCTTTTCATCTATAAACACTTCTATATTTGATTTTTCTCTAATGCCAGAGATTTAATGCTTCATCTCCCTTGTGGGTCATCTGCAGTGTTTTTTGGAATATATAAAAATATATCTTGAATTTGAATAAGCCAGTGCCGTCATTTTAGGCCTTTGCAGGCCAAAGCCTGCCTATGGTGATTGGAGGATAGATTCCTGAAGTAAAGTGATATCTGGACAGGGTTATGAAGGCCATGACCTGTTGTGTGAGACTTTTCACTATTTGGTGTGCACTTATCACAACATAAAGGGGATATTCCAATCACTGGTTCACACTATTCAGACTTTCTGTTAGAGCCTATGCCAAGATAAATGAATGGAGACTCCAATCAATAGCTGAGCTTTGGACCCAAGAAGAACAATGCAGATTTCACCCTGGATACAGAAAACAGTGGACTCATTCCTTGATTTTGAACAGTTACTTAAGAGGTCATGGAAATTTGCCACTGATATTAATTTGGAAAAAGCTTAAAACCGTTTACCCAGTAGTGACTTGTGGGAGATGCTTCAATATTATGGGGTTCCAAAGCCAGTGCTCGGTCTTTTTGTGGTTAGAAGTGATTATGAAATTGATCAATAAATCCATGTAGTGGAGGCAGTTTTCCAGGCATTACACCTGATCTTGGTGGGAAAGATGGAGTCAAGTCCTCAGACAAAGCTTTTCATTAACCAGTAAATCTATATCACAGTCCTTACCTATGGTCATAAGCCCTGAGTAATGAGCAAAACAATGAGACTGCCAGTGTGAGTAGCTGAAATGAGGTTTCTGTGCACAGATGCTGGTCTGAGTCTTTGTGTCAGAATGAGGAACTCAACGATACAGGAGGACCTTGTAGTAGAATTGGCGCTTCTCTAGATTAAGATGTCCCATTTGAGACAACTGGGACATGTACAGTAGTTAGAATGCCTCCCAAAGCAGTACACGAGGCATAGCCCACAGGCTAGGGACACATCCAGGACACAATAGCCCTCAGGGAATAAATGTGGCCTGGGAGAGTTTGGAAATTCCTCAAGAAGGTTTGGAAGAAGTAGCTGTAGATACTGTATGTAGGGCTTTTTAGCCCAGTTCAGCATAATGCTACTGCAACCCTGATAAGGATAAGCAGGGTGAAAAAGATGATTAATTTTTAAGTAATCCTGTCCAGTTAAACAAATATCGGTCTAAAAGTAATTAAAATCAGTGCAGTCTTGTCTTCATTGTGTAAGTTAGACCATGAAATTGACTTGCCACATGTTGGCCCTTCCATGTAAAGTGCATTTATATCACAACAGACTGAAATTCCATTCAGGTGATCTCTATTGAACTAACTGTGTGATGTTTAAATCCAAATGACTGCATCAGTGATGAAAAAAAAAACACTCCACTTTTGATCAAATAAATCAAAAACATTTATTTTGCATTAAGTCTTTCTTTTAGTATACAGCTTTACTGTGTTAAGACTATGAACCAGTAAAATATACAAAACTACACTAACAATTCCCTTTCATAGCAAGAATTGAAAGTAAAAGAAAAATCGACCAGACCACTAATCCACTGCAGCAGCCCATCATCATTTCATGTTTCTTCTTTTATTTACTTTCAGTCCCCACTAGATGTCGTCGTGTTAACACAGTAATCCACACTGTGCATTTAGCTTTGGCTTGGATGGAGCTCTTTAGCACAAACTACTTTTGTTTAAAATAGTTTCAAACTTTCAGAAGAGCTATGCTGTGTGGACTGATGCAGATTTTTATAACCGACTCCGGCTGCAGATTTTAAAATATTTCAGGTGATCCTCAAACTGCTAAATTACTGACAGAAGAGGTTCTAAATCAATTCTCTATATAACTGTAACCATTTTCAAAAAGAAAGGGCAGTGTACTATTTAAGAAGTGAGTAACATAAACCATGCATTGACTTATTTTCTATAATTAATGTGATTAATAAGCGCAGAAGCAGAAAGAGCAAAGAAATGTTGCATATAAAATAATATACCTGTATATACTAATGAAACAGATGCAGCTACAGTACTAAAATAAAATGAAAACAAAAACCTAGTTAAAGATAAGGAGCTGTTGATACTTTTATATATGTTATAAATAGTTACTTCGTTCAGTTCCTCTAGAAATCATAATGATTTTTAGCACTTAATTTCTCCATTTTGGCAACACATTCTTTTGTTGTCACTGTTAAACAAAATCCAGTTTTCCTAAAAAGCGATCTTCAAACAAACATTGATCTAAGAATGTAAAAGCTATGCTTGCATATGGTCAGAAGTTTCAAGTATTTGACAATCTTCTCATTTGTCCGCATGCATTTCTCTCTTGTTGGCATAATTTCATTACTGTTTCTTACTCTTTGTCACTTAAGTACCTTCTGTGATTTGTTTGACTCTCAGCAGATGTTGCTGCTCTTCTTCTTCATGCTGCCATTATGGTGGTAGCACTTTGTTTTTTGATGTTTGTGTTTACAATAAACACACAAGCACAGGCTGCGGTGGGTTGGCACCCTGCCCGGGATTGGTTCCTGCCTTGTGCCCTGTGTTGGCTGGGATTGGCTCCAGCAGACCCCCGTGACCCTGTGTTCGGATTCAGTGGGTTGGATAATGGATGGGTGGACACAAGCACAGGTCACTTTGCTGTCACCATGCATTTCTCTGTATATGTGATTCTTGCATTCTGTATGCTACACTTGAGGCTCAGGAGATGTCACTGCTCTTCTTTCTGCTATGGTGTTCTTTGTTTTTAATTGGCTTCTGCGACTTGCCTGATGCCCATCAGTTGCTTCAGCTCTTCTTTTTCTTCCTGCTATGTCATGTGTTTTTGTGAAGTATATTAACATAGGTCACTTTGCATATAAGGTCATAAGCTTTCATTTAAGACCATGATCAAGGTTCTAGTCCCAGTAGTTTGCATGGATAGACATTAGCATTTTATATATACTGTATAGGTACAGTGTATTGCTGATTCAATATGGGGTCATGGGGGACCAGGGCCTATCATAGCTGCATTTGGTACACTGGACAGGGTGTCAGTCACAGGGCCCACAGACACAACCACACTGACACATACATCTGCCTGGGGTCAATTGTGACAAAGAGTGACACTGGTATTTAGTATAATATAAACACAACTCATGAAACAAATAATGCTATTACTATAAAAAGTAAAATTCAGATCAGTTTTTGAATATTTATACAGTGATTTAAATTATTAAATATTTGTTTTGCAATGAAAATTTATAGAACTGTTTAGATTTTTAAATGTTTATACCAAACAGCCCTAAAGATATAAAAAGTGTAATGAGTCATTTATTCAGTTAAAATCAATTCAGCATATTTTTGCATAGCGCTCTGCACTGAGTGCAGACACAGAGTGCTGCGATAAGTTCACAGGTAGATACAAATACAGACTTTATAAATTGCTAATTACATAATGCATAGTAATTACATAATCATTCAGAATATGACAAGTAATTCACTTCATAAGCAGAAATTATTCTTTCATTCACATTAAAGTTAGAGTTTAAATTTCATTTAAAATAAACATTTATACTAGCCTCCTTGAGATTTTCCTTCCTGCTGAATTAAGTGCTATATGGAAAATACTAAAATTTGCTTACTGAATAAATATATCCTGTTAATTTAAATTAAAAAGAGTAAAAACACTACTCAAAGAAAAGAACCTTGACCAACCTGAAATCTCTTGCCAGGTTATGCTTTGTTTTCTTACTTCACTATTGTTTCTTTCCACCTAATTAATTTGTAATCCAATGTTGTCAAATCATTAATGATACTGTAACAATCAAACGGTAAGGAAGTCTGCAGAAAAGACACCAGTAGTTGCTAATGATTGCTTTATTGTTTGCCGTGTTATTGATGTTCAACTGCCATCTCAATCTCCCATCGTATGGCCACAGCAGATGACAGAGGCTTTGAGTGTCAAGCACTGTCCAGCAGTGTAGCTCCATGTGCTCCTCGGTCTCTCCTTAGCAGTTGCTCTTCAAGTGTGGTCTACCAGGTTATTGTCCTGATCCCTTTTTATGTCACTCATTGGTCACAGCTATGCTCCCTTCCCCCAGATTCTGCATAGACCTCACCTAGGCAGCTTTCTCAGAGGTCTGGCATTATGCTACCTATGGAGAGCTACTGGAATATTAATTTAGCATGAAGAACAAGAAAACCAATAAACTAAATCAAGTTCATGAATTGCATAACATTTTCAAATCAATTTAATCTAATTAAAGGTCACATGGGGCACACAGCACAAGTCCATGGCAGGACTACTCATACATACTCACAAGAGGCTATTTTGGGTTCATCAGTTAATCAAACTTGCATGTCTTTTGAATGTGGGAGAAAAACCCACAAAAATAGTACAGTCATATGAAAAAGTTTGGGAACCCCTCTCAGCCTGCATAATAATTTACTCTCCTTTCAACAAAAAATATAACAATGGTATGTCTTTCATTTCCTAGGAACATCTGAGTACTGGGGGTGTTTTCCGAACAAAGATTTTTAGTGAAGCAGTATTTAGTTGTATGAAATTAAATCAAATGTGAAAAACTGGCTGTGCGAAAAGTTGGGTGCCCTTGTAATTTTGCTGATTTGAATGCATGTCGCTGCTCAATGCTGATTACTTGCAACACCACATTGGTTGGATTAGCTCGTTAAGCCTTGAACTTCATAGACAGGTGTGTCCAATCATGAGATATAAAGGTATTTAAGGTGGTCAAGTGCAAGTTGTGCTTCCCTTTGACTCTCCTCTGAAGAGTGACAGCATGGGATCCTCAAAGCAACTCTCAAAAGATCTGAAAACAAAGATTGTTCAGTATCATGGTTTAGGGGAAGGCTACAAAAAGCTATCTCAGAGGTTTAAACTGTCAGTTTCAACTGTAAGGAATGTAATCAGGAAATGGGAGGCCACAGGCACAGTTGCTGTTAAACCCAGCAGGTCTGGCAGGCCAAGAAAAATACAGAAGCGGCATATGCACAGGATTGTGAGAATGCTTACAGACAACCCACAGATCACCTCCAAAGACCTGCAAGAACATCTTGCTGCAGATGGTGTATCTGTACATCATTCTACAATTCAGCACAATTTGCACAAAGAACATCTGTATGGCAGGGTGATGAGAAAGAAGCCTTTTCTGCACTCACACCACAGACAGAGTTGCTTGTTGCATGCAAATGCTCATTTAGACAAGTCAGATTCATTTTGGAACAAAGTGCTTTGGACTGATGAGACAAAAATTGAGTTATTTGGTCATAACAAAAAGCGCTTTGCATGGCAGAAGAACAACACCGCATTCCAAGAAAAACACCTGCTACCTACTGTCAAATTTGGTGGAGGTTCCATCATGCTGTGGGGCTGTGTGGCTAGTTCAGGGACTGGGGCCCTTGTTAAAGTCGAGGATCAGATGAATTCAACCCAATATCAAGAAATTCTTCAGGATAATGTTGAAGCATCAGTCACAAAGTTGAAGTTACCCAGGAGCTGGATATTCCAACAAGACAATGACCCAAAACACAGTTCGAAATCTACAAAGGCATTCATGCAGAGGAGAAGTACAATGTTCTGGAATGGCTGTCACAGTCCCCTGACTTGAATATCATCGCTGTCCATGCTCGGCAGCCATCAAATTTAACTGAACTGGAGAGATTTTGTATGGAGGAATGGTCAAAAATACCTCCATCCAGAATCCAGACACTCATCAAAGGCTATAGGAGACGTCTAGAGGCTGTTATATTTGAAAAGGAGACTCAACTAAGTATTGATGTAATATCTCTGTTGGGGTGCCCACGTTTATGCACCTGTCTAATTTTGTTATGATGCAATTACATGTTTTCTCTTAATCCAATAAACTTAATGTCACTGCTGAAATGCTACTGTTTCCATAAGACATGTCATGTATTAAAAGGAAGTTGCTACTTTGAAAGCTCAGCCAATGAGAAACAAAAATCCAAAGAATTAAGAGGGGTTCTCAAACTCTTTCATATGACTGTATGAATGTTTATACTCCATAAGGACAATGTGTGAGCACAGAATCTGAACATTAGACCAGTGTGCCATCATGCCATCACTTGAATGATACACAATGTAATGTAAAATATCATTATACACTATACACTGGTATATACTGTGACTACTGGAGGGTGACAGTCAAACTAAAACACAGGAATCCAGGTGTGCACGGTAATTTTAGCAGTACTTTAAATTTGTACCCAATAAACCTTAGAATCTGACTGTGTGCAAGAATGACCTTCTTGACTTCTGAAGGCAGTCCCCAGAGGCATTCCTTGCACTTCCCGAGTTTCCCACGGGTGGAGGCCTCGGAAGCTGTGGTTACATATCATGAAAGTAGACACAACATAACCACAGCACTTGAGTTAAATTATCTTGCCACTCTTCATTAAATAAAGTTTCCCTCCAACTCATTTACAAGGTTGACAGTTGGGCTGTACTGAGCCTTCAAAATATTCAGATAAACAGCATACCCGCCTGTAATGTAGAGTCCAGGAGGACGCCATTGTGCAGGAATTGGACAACAATCAATCTGATTATTTTCCACTGTGTAATCTAAATAGAGAAATTGAAAATCATAAAGAAAGAAGAAAAGAACAAGACAGTTTTAAATAGATTGACTGTGCTGGATTAAATCTTCTCAAAGACATCCATCCATCCATCCATCCATTGAATCCGAACACAGGGTCACGGGGGTCTGCTGGAGCCAATCCCAGCGAACACAGGGCACAAGGCAGAAACCAACCCACCGCAGGACACACACACTCACACACCAAGCACACACACTAGGGACAGTTTAGAATCGCAAATCTACCTAACCTGCATGTCTTTGCACTGTGGGAGGAAACCAGAGCACCCGGAGAAAACTTCTCAAAGACAATCTCTGCATAATATAAGCAAAAAATCCATGGATTGTGGACGACTGGAGTGTTATACGATATTAAGAAAGCTCGGAGGAAGTGTCAGGCATCAAAGCTGCTTAGATAATGATCTAAGAAGAAGGGGCAACAGCATTAATGGAAAGGAGATTTTAGCAGTCAGGTGGGTAGCAGGGATCTTCAGGCAAAGAAGAAAAGGATGCTAGGACAAGTGAAATAATAATGCATGTGGCTCATTGATCATGGTAACAGAGAGTGGCGACATGTTGCATGTTGCCAGGACAAGCATGCAAGAATGTCACTGTACACGTGACAATATTAATAGGTTTAATACTACTGCTATAACTGCGTTTTCTGATGTTTCCAAAATTCTTCAACTACTAGAAAGGTTCGAGTATTGACTATGACACATAAAAAAAGTTCCACATTACTAAGTGTCTTGGTTTTAAAAGTTTAGTGAAATACAAGGCAAAAACAATTTACATTAAATTGGAGTGAAAAAAAAACTTCTTGCTTATGACATTTCAGTTTTAGGCTTGCACATTTTACTTATCTTTTTTGACTGATGAAATGCGTTTCAACATTTGATATGACATACAGTAAGTATACAGGCAGAAAACTTTATACCTCTATACCTTTCCATTTGCAGGCAAACTAATATAACAGTCTACGTTTCTATCATTATGTTGTTATATCAGAAATATAGCAGAGTATTAAGAACATTTCATTAACCACATCCAGTGAGTCCATTCATAACTGGGAAGCGGTTGCCTCCACAGTTAAATCTTCTATATGCTGGGACTCATTCATCAATTCATTACAAAAAAGAATGTTCCATAAACATGTTATAAGGGATACATCTGAATCATCCATTATACTGTATATGTAGCTATGTGAAACTTGCATTCAGTTCTAATGAATCAAAACATTTACATTAATTTACTGGGAGTTGCTCTTACTACTACTAATGGATGAACCATTTACTGTTCTCTTATAATAATTTTGGACCCTGAATCCATCCATCCATCCATCCATTTTCTAACCCGCTAAATCAAAACACAGGGTCACGGGGGTCTGCTGGAGTCAATCCCAGCCAACAGAGGGCGCAAGGCAGGAACCAATCCTAGGCAAGGCGCCAACCCACTGCAGAGACCCTGAATTAAAACTGAAAATAAGAGATAACATGAAACAAAGAGAACATTATGATGACTAAACAAGAGGCACCACAGCAAGAGGTGGTCAGCAAGTCCTTAAAAAAAGAGAAACTTGACCAACAGGGTCCTGAGAAAGGTCAACACACACATTTAAAGTCAAGTTAAAGACTGGAAATGAAGGCAGCAAAATATTACATTAAAACAAAGTTTACCTAAAACAGGCTTCTGAGAGGTTTAAAAAGATGAGATTAATATTAAAGATAATATCATTTAAATATCAGACCTAATGACATCAAGTGTAGTAATTGTATACTATAATGGCCAGGATTACAATGTGCACTGGATTTTGATTAAGTTTATTTGAATTAAACACACTTCCACTTAGCAGTGAAGCAGAACTACAGTATGTGACATTTAGAAAGATGAGATTAATATTAGAGCTATTGTCATTTAAAGCTCAGACCTAATAGCATCTAAAGTAGCAATTGTATACTATAATGGCCAGCATTATAATGTGCACTGGATTGTGATTATCTTTATTTGAATCAAACCGACTTAAACTTAGCGGTGTAGCATGCTGTACATTAATTAGAAACACAGTATGGCTATAAAAATTTAGAACTGAAATTAGAATTGACATTTGAAAATATTGATTGAGATCTGGATAGCCAAGTATATTTATATTTACCCATACAGATATTTTTCAATTGTAGTGTCAGGGGAGTCATCATCATCATCATCCCTTAACAATACATTTAGTTTTATATGTGCATTTATATTCTCACAGTAACTAAAAGGGATCATCTAATTGTAGTGTCTGTACTTAGTATGTTGTTTTTGTACCCAGTGATTGTTCCTGCCTTGTGGCTGATGCTTGCTGGGGTAGGTTCCAGCTTCCCTATGACACTGCTCTGGATAAGCAGGGCTATGAAATGGATGGATGGATTGTCTTCAATATTTGACATCTTTTCCATGGCTTGTTTCTGCATGAATGGCCTTCAGGTCTCTTTGATACAAAACTTGATTAACAAGTTCCAGTAAATGGATGGATAAATAATTAATATATTAAAATGCTGTGATGAACTAGTGTCCCACCCAGGCCAGGTTCCTACCTTGTTTCCTATGCTGTCGCGAACCTCCGCTCATTCCTACTTTGGATTAATCTGATTTGAAAATGATATTATGTTTTATTATACACAAGTTAACAGACAATATAAGAAAAAAGAAGAGACAAAGAAATAAACTCAGTTTTAAAGTCATGAGAATATAAGATAACTTATTATGATGATGATGGGCGTCATGGTGGCGCAGTGGTAGCGCTGCTGCCTCACAGTAAGGAGACCTGAGTTTGTATGCTCTCCCCGTGTCTGCGTGGGTTTCCTCCGGGCGCTCCGGTTTCCTCCCACAGTCCAAAGACATGCAGGTTAGGTGGATTGGCGATTCTAAATTGGCCCTAGTGTGTGCTTGGTGTGTGGGTGTGTTTGTGTGTGTCCTGCGGTGGGTTGGCACCCTGCCCGGGATTGGTTCCTGCCTTGTGCCCTGTGTTGGCTGGGATTGGCTCCAGCAGACCCCCGTGACCCTGTGTTCAGATTCAGCGGGTTGGAAAATGGATGGATGGATGGAAGAGTCAAAGAAATAAACTCAGTTTTAAAGTCATGAGAATATAAGATAACTTTTTATGATGATGACGGGCATCACGGTGACGCAGTGGTAGCGCTGCTGCCTCGCAGTAAGGAGACCTGAGTTTGCATGTTCTCCCTGTGTCTGGGTGGGTTTCCTCCGGGTGCTCCGGTTACCTCCCACAGTCTAAAGGCATGCAGGTTAAGTGCATTGGCAATTCTAAATTGTCCCTAGTGTGTGTGCTTGGTGTGTGGGTGTTTGTGCGCGCCCTGCAGTGGGTTGGTGCCCTGCCTGGGATTTGTTCCTGCCTTGCACACTGTGCTGGCTGGGATTGGCTCCAGCAGACCCCTGTGTTAGGATATAGCAGGTTGGATAATGACTGACTAACTGACTGATTATGATGGTTTTATTTTATTTGGCAAACAGATGGTATCAGAGTGTTGGTTCAGAGGTTAGTTTGAGTGTTTATTTCAAAGTAATAAAAATTTGAAAAAATTAATAAGTAGTAAGTATATCTTTGTATAATCCATTCACTCATTTCTGAAGTCTCCTATTCCAGTACAGTCGGGGGGCTCCAGCCTCATCCTAGATGACTCCACTAACTACAGTGTTTCATTCCAGCCAACTTTTACTGGACGTTTAATAAATTAAACATTCTTTGAGTTTCCAGGTTATACCTTTATTATGTTTATCCAAAAGTTAGCATTAGTTTTTGTTAAATGTTTTTTGTGAATTTCCAAAGTATGACTAGATTTTGTCATTTTAAGATGTTACTTCCTTATGATCAACAAATTGGAAATTAACATTAAAATAGCTGTTCCTCTTTAGTATTTACTGTTAATTAATACCCACGTCTGCTCTTTGATAATTGTCCCTATTTAAGAACAGTTAAGAGAAAAATCTCTAAAGAAAAAAAAAGAATTGTAATGGCACTTATAAATTAAATATACGTATAACACAAAATAAAAAAATAATGCTGAAGATACTTCAAATTAGTTAACATGTGTGTATTCATTTGCAGTGGCATGGATATTTAGGACATTTAAGATGTAATAAGTAAAATGAGTAAATGTTAGTCAGAATTGATAAATTCCATTCTAGTGTCAGCCAGTCAAAGATTTGTTGGGTTTTGAGCAGTAGAAAGGAGTCAATAAATGGAAATATACCAGCAAAGAGAGAACTGTGACAAGCTACAGAGCACACTAAAGGTCAGAGGCAGATATCCAGAGCGGACACTTGATCAGATCCAGAAGGAGCTAAAGGACGTAATGAAGAAGCCACAGTGCTGGAGATTGGCAGTAAGGGGTGGGGGGAGGGGGGGGTTTGGAGGGGTCGACTGGAAGATATTCCACTGGGGGTCAATGGATGGGGTTATCACGCTGTTAAAAGGTGGAACTTTGTGGGAATTTGAATACTTCAGAGCCTTTAGCTTTTATTGGATTTTTCTTATCAGTACTTTGGTTTTCTTGGATTAAACAGATGTACTTTGTTAAATGTGTAGGTTTTTGATTTTCTTTGTTGTAAGCTGTAAAGGCAAAGGGACACATTAACATACATCTTTTTTTAAAGCCACTTAATACAGGTCAGAGATGTATCCCATAGCATAAGGTACAAGGCAGGGTCAGCCATTCATTGCAGAGCACAGTCACACACACTAGACACACAGATAAGCAGTTTAGAGTCACAAAGACACCAATGTGTCTTTGAAGTGTCAATGGAAAATCGGAATGGAACCCACACAAACGCAAGGAGGACATCCAGACTCCCGACATTTTAGGATTCAAGTATTGAACTCTCATGTTGTTAACTTTCAGGGTAAAACTAAAATGCATCATTTGCTTTATTGTCTATGACCAATGATCCAGCTTCTTCATCCAATTAATTAATTACAGGGTTGTCAAGGATATGAAGGTAGTGGGCACAGAGCACACACACACACATATCCACTCCCATGGGCGCTGATACACATGTCAAGGTAGATAACTGTACTTAATGGACCCCTCCTCAGCCTCAGCCTCAGCCTCAGTCTCACAATGTTTTAGCTATTTAAATTCAACAACTTCACTACTAACCCAACATTATATTTTGTTATTATTATTATAAGCCCTCATTGGCTTGAACAAGCCAGAAGATTTCATTCCGGGGACCTCATTTATCAAATTTTGTGTGGATTCAAGCAAGAAGATATGCTTGCACCAAAAAAACATGAAAATATGTATTCCAAAAAAAATCTGATTTATAAAACCTGGTGTTTGCACATTTCTATGTGATCTATAAATCACCGTCTCCTTGTAAACATGCATATGTGAGCACACCATGAACACTGTACTAAATCATCCATAATTGCAGCATGCTAACCAACCTCATACATATGAAATCATGATGCTGCAGAACTTCATTGGCTGGTAGAAGAGCCTCCCACCTGAAGCATCGAGACCCTCCCACCTACATTCAATAGAACCTGGCTGTGCTCTGCAAGACTGAGAACGCAAGATCATGTGTGGCATTACAGTGCCTCTCCTGTGTGTTCTGGGGGTCCAGGAAAGGCATAAGGAGCCAGCATCTGAGCAGGGATCCACTATCACTTGGCACATGTAACACTGTAAACCAAATGTAACAAAATAGCCTTTTTACATCATTTTAAACAACCTTAGTAGATAAGAGGTCATATCTTGCAACACTACTTTCTACAGAATCCACCTCAGTGTTTTTGCTGTTGCAAAGTCAATAATTACAGTATAAAAGCAAAACTCATTAGATGGACAAGATCGCAAGACTGTTCATGTTATATCTTTGTGTGTAAGCTGGAAATCTCTCAAGGATTTCAGACTGCTGTCTTTAAAGGACCACTCAGTCAGCACAGTGAAATAGCTGAAAGTACTTTGGGGTACTAAGAAGCAAGAAGCTGATTTGCAGAATGGCATGCTCGATTCAAGTCATTGCACATTGCTGCATTCTGTAGCCCGACACAGTTGTCACCTTCACTGTTGCTGAAGCCCTGTGCCCAGGACAAGTGTTTCCACCTCACCGGTACTCTCTGTTCACACTCATTCGCACAAGAGAGTTATCAAATCACCAAACGCACACACTTTGGAAGAAAAGCAGTGGAGAATGTTCCAACTGCACCCAGGTCCCCGGAGCTGTGAAGTGACACTCCTGACCTCTATATCCTAATCAGATGACATGAAAAATAAATGGAATAGAAAGTTTTTTGTTATAAAGTCCAGCATTTTTGTAACTTTAATGTAATCTACATAAATGTTGAGTGGAGATGTTGAGATGAATTGCTGTCAGTGATAGCAGTACTGTATTCTTACCTTGTGCCTGTCCTTTAGTTGTGTGATCACAGTGCCTACAAAGTCTAACTAGGCCTACTAGCATATCAAGAAAATGGAAGAACGATTCAGCTAATGATTTAAAAGCAATACAAATACAATTACCAAATATACTCACATACTCAAGTCAGGTCTTGAAACCCGAAAAATCAATCATAAAATCAGACCCCGACTTATACGCCCGTTCAAAAATGTGACACTTATTTTTATTTTTTTACATCTTCTTGCCTCCTCCAATCTCGCACCAGTTTCTCAGACGCATTAAATTTTGTTGCAGCTGTGCAGTTACC
Organism: Erpetoichthys calabaricus; assembly: GCF_900747795.2. NCBI lineage: Eukaryota > Metazoa > Chordata > Cladistia > Polypteriformes > Polypteridae > Erpetoichthys > Erpetoichthys calabaricus. The sequence goes on from NC_041408.2 coordinate 59,830,445, forward strand.
AATTTCTTTCGCTACTTCAATGATGTTTAATTTAAAACCAGCTTCACATTTTCTTCTGATCAAATGCTCCATCATTGATAAGGATTGTTCTTACGATAAGGTGGTATGAGGGTGTGAGATATAAAAAACACAAATCAGTGCAAACGTTGCTTTGGAATAGTTCGGGTATTACCGTGTGGTCACGTAGGCACAATACATAGTAAAAAAAAAAGGCCTTGTGCTCCGTGGTTACTCTCTCAGGTGGGCGTTAGCATATCATAATCTCTTGGACCAACAGCGTGAGTTTTCCGCATTCGACTTATACGACCGACATTATAAAATACCAGGAATTATACAGAAAAATCAAGTCCCGACTTATCCGCGGGAGAACTTAAACATGAGTATATATGATAAATCATTTGTTTAAATGTTTACAATTAGATAAATTACTATATAGTAAAACTGGGTCAATCATAGAACAGGCACAGTGATTAATTCTGTGCTCACACTGCATGACGTTCAACAGCCCTAAATCCAGTGGCGGACTGTCAGGGCCTGCAAGGCCTTCTCTGATGGCCTAAAAAAATATCTGAATCACAAACTGATGTTAATTATATTTTGTCCATGAATACTTATTAAATAATTCCAAATAGTCTGTCCGCTTCCTTTCATAGCTTTTCCGATGGTTGTGCTGCTCCCAGACATGTATTTTCATATTAAAGCATTTAACCAATCACATTTCAGCCATCATTTGTTGCCAGGCAGGGTCAAAGTCAAAGAAGTCTGCCCGGAGGCCTTCACAATCCTTTCTGCAGGCCCTCTAACACAAAATAAATGTCGATTAAACTGTTGCTTCAACCAATCAGATTTTGAGTTGGTTTCACTAGGGGCCTCTAGCAGGCATACGGCAACGTCACCGTATTCAGACCCATTGATTGGATACACTCTATCCAATCAATGGGTCTGAATACGGTGACATTGCCGTACGCCTGCTAGAGGGCCCTAGAGAGGATATTATCTCTATCCGATAGAGAAGAGAGAGGGGTTTGATTTGTCTTCAATTTTGTTTGGTTATAAATTGATCTATTTGTATGGAATGATTACAATAAAAAAAAAGAGAAGAGAGATGCTCTAAAGGAACTGTTTCATCACATTCTGGAGCATCATGACGAGTATGATGAGGACACAGTGCACTGTGGATTTAAAGCACGTCTGGATGATTTTGAGTTTTGTTTTTTGCTTCACACATTCAATGGCATTTTTGAGTATTCAGATGTGCTCTTTTCAATACTACAGGACAAAAAACTGGATAAGTTTCGGGAATACAAGAAAAAATTCCCGCATGCAGCCTTCTCCAGTTTAACACAGAGCCACGGAGCACTTTTTGATCTGTCTCGGCTAAAAACAGAACTGACTGTAATGTATGCCATGGATGATTTTGCAGGAAAATTTCTCACTGATCTCCTTGACTTCCTTCATCAGAAAAATCTGAATGAGAGCATCATGGGGCAGCTGTACACATTGGTATGTTTGGCAGTGAGCATTCCCTTGTCCGCTGCTTCTGTCGAACGGACATTTTCAGCCCTAAAGCGAATTAAAACTTATGCCAGAAATACGATAGGGCAGGTTCGACTTTCAGCATTAGCTTCGATGGCGATAGAAAGGGACTTCGTGATGGAACTGAAGCGCACGGATAATCTATACGACATAGTAATTGAACTGTTTTTGAGGAAAGAGAGGAGGATGGATTTTGTTTACAAATAATCCGAATTTTTGGTGAGTAAAATGTTACAATGTCCCTAAATAATATTGCAAGTTTATGAGTCATTATTGATGTTTTTTATGTGTGTGTCGCGGCTGTAGCTGCAGTAGAAAGGAACTTGTTCACCTTTGGTTTGTCTATTCAATAAAGGCATTTATTGTGGCTACAGGAGTTATCTATCTGCGATGCAACGGCTCTTTATACTGTATTTCTGCATATTAAGATGGTATTTATAACCATAAATTAGTTTTTGAGGGGCGGGTTGATTCAGACGGAGCACTACTGAAGGCCTAGGTGTGAAATGCACAGTCCGCCACTGCCTAAATCACTGGACTCTTCACATTACAGTACATGACATTCTTTCTTGTGACCAGTTGTCTTGTTACTATAGAGGTGAGCCCGCTACACAATCGTGCATGGACAAAGTTCACAAATTACAAGACCTTTCTCCTGACATCCAGTTATGAAACTCCGTTCCCTCAGACTTGTCCCTTGGTTTCATATCACGTGACGTGGCCTCCTCTGCCACACTCATTGGGAATTTCGAACCACTGTTGTCACAACTTGTCATAGTCTGTGATGGCTCAACAACTAGCTCTGATGTGTCTCTGAATTGGTTGTACCTAACAAATGTAGGCAACAGACACCGAGAACCAAAGGGATTCATATTTTTATCTGTGATCATAAAATATACTTTGGGGCTATGGTCCGGACATACATGTGTCTGTTAAATTGATTGAAGAGCATAAATGATATGATGCGAATCTGCACAGGACAGTGACCTACATCTCGGACAGAGTTGCATTTTACTTTGCACCTAATGCTGATATCACTGTAATGAAATTAAAACAGGCCCTAAAAATTAATTGAATTGATAAATCTACTTTGCTTAGATTAGATTTACTGCACTTCTTTAGACACCTTAATTGTAACAGCAGTAACATGTTCTCGAGGATGATGGTGTCCCATTGTTAAAGTCATGTGCCACTGAGCATATTGCATGTGAGCAAAGTTTACTATACAAGAAAAAATAAAAGTAGTAGAGAAGTGTGTGGCCAAATGACAGATAAGAGAAACGTAAGAGGTGTAGAATACAAGATGGAAAATGTTAAGAGATATCAAAGAGAGAAAGAATGTAAGGAGTTCATGTCTGGGTGATCATCTGGAAGGCCCAGGGCTTTGATGGGTTAGTGAAGGGACTCCTGTATTTCTTCCTATGGTGATAAGACGCTGCTCTCTCAAGGAAATGTGACAAGCATTCACACCCTACTACAAGTACGTGGTTCAGTTCTATTTGTAAGCATTGGTTTCTCAAAAGTGAACAGCAACCCAAAGCTGAAAAAGCTGTATGGTTCAGTTTAGTTGCCCATGTAACCTCCAACAGGCTGCTGATTGTCAAAATGTGGATTTTCGATGCACCAGCTATATAACTTAGGGACCATATATCTTTCATTTTGTTCCTGCAGTATTCATCCCAAATAAAACCAAGCACTCTCAAATGTATCAGTTCCTTTAACAGTCTGCCACAACAAACATGCCAGAAATTCTTCCTTCCCCACATCCTTTATTCAATGGGTCTAACTTTTTCTCATAAGATAACTCACCTGAATTGCAAAAGATCTTCCTTCACTGGCATGTCTATGAATTTTATAAAAGTAAGCTCTCATCCGCCTGTAGCTTGAACCTCATACCTTTAAACCACTTTTCACACTTTGATTATTTAGCTTAAGTTTTGAATATCTCTGAATTGAATGTATCTGATGGAATAATCAAGAATTACTCCCAGTTTGCATTTATAAAGCCACTCAGTGGTATTGTGAGGCCAGAGAGCATTAAACTTGGATGATTGTGAGTATAGCTGTGTCCCTGAATGGGCCCTGCGATGGAATGGCGCCCGACTCCAGGACTGTTTTGTTCCTTGTATTTAATTCTGCTAGGATAGCCTCCAGTGCTTCCAGGTCACTGAAACATACAGTATTAGGCGAGTATGACAATCATAAGTTATGCCAGCGTTTCTCAACCTTTAAGTATTTACGACCCAAGTTTTCATAACAGTTTTAATCGCTCCCCCCTAATGTTTTTTTGAAAGGAGCCCACTAATACCAATTTGTTCTTTTTTAATTAATGATATATCATAGATGCATATTTTATTATACCTACTTAGCTTTTATCGACATTTATCTAACTCTATATTTATTTTTCTAGTATCAGAATGTAGTTTAAGTTAATTTGTTTTGGTTTCAATAGATGTATTTTTCATATTTTCGATTCGTTTTCTTTTTTTCACATCTTTGCGCCCCCCCTAGGGGGGCATGACCCACAGTTTGAGAACCACTGTGTTATGCTAATACAAATGGTTTATAGAAATCAAACACACAAAAGCTACAGCTTTCACTTTTATCTACAAGTGTGCTTTTGTTAAATAGTGGCTATGTTTAAAGGAATGCTTCACTTAAAAATTATATTTTTTGTTTCTTACCCTAATGTACTTCCTAGTTCCTAGTGAAATTTTAATCTCATCTTTTCTTTTATGTATTGTAATGGACAACATGAAGAAATTTTTATTCTGATGAGGATGAACTCAGATGTCTATCCTTAACAAGGGTTTCATACAATGTGCCAGCAGGAATAATAATAAGGACAGATAGAAGTTGCTGATCTGGCCTGAACGCCACAACAATGGAAGGACCATTATTAGACCAAGATAACCTTTCTGAAGTGCATTCTCCCCCAGTATACAAAGTGGCAGCACTCCTGTACTGCTGCTCCCGTATATCCTTCTGCAGGGCAGAGTCCCGAGGATACAGCCATGCTTGGTTCCATTGGTGCCATCAGGGGGAACTGCATTAATGGACTATTTGTACTTTGGGAAAATTATGCCTTACCCAGAAGTACTTCCTTCTGGCATTGTCCTGACACTGGGATCATTCTCAGGTCCTTCTTAAAAGGGAGTCTGCCACCTCACCTCAGGGAGTTGGACTTGGGAGAGGAGACTGACAACTCTTGTCTGGCAGGAGTGGAGGACAGAAAGAGAGAGAAAAGAGGGATTATGCTGTGTGAAAAGAAGCCTGTTAAAGGTACACCGTTCAATAAAAATACTTTTTTTGAACCTGGTGACTTGTGTCTAGGGTTTGGGGCTTGGTGGTGCCCCCTAGTGGTCACAACATATATAATGCGAAGTTGATTCACTCACTCACTCACTCATCGACAAAAAACGCTACTTTTAAAAATCTAAAATTTGGCAGGATAATACATCTAGGTCAGTAGTCATTGACTAGGAAAGTATATATCAATATTTAGGGGTATAAAAAACTAAATACTCCAAAATCTCAAAAGTGCTTTGAGTGATTTGAGAAAATGAACTGGTATGTGTTTTTTCCTTAATAATGCTCTGGCGAGAGGGACATTTTAGCACGCTGAATCCCCAGTCTCATCATGGCACTGACACAAATCTCACAGAGAAATGTGGCGTGCAAGTTTATACAAATGGAAGCCATCTGCAGAAGTGAAGTGAAAGGAGAAAGTCAGCATCACAGAGCTGTAGCAGCCAATGTTGGATGGCACAGCCCCCTTATTATATAACTAGCTGTGTAAGGCCGTACTGTAAAAAGCCTGGGGTCCTAGAAACTATTGAAATCGTCAAGAAAAAAAAACAGAAATGTAGAGATGTCAGGTAATTGAAAGGAACTTCTCTGGGCGTCTCTCTTTTAGGAGGATTCGTTTTGCCGACGTGCTCACATTGCTTGTGCATTAGCGGTGGGCGGAAAAAGAAAAAGGAATACATTTTGCCGATGTTAGCAGCTAAGCGACTTTGTCTTTCTTTGGAGGTTTCGTTTATGGAGGACTATTTCGGTCAAAATTAAATAAATAAATAAATGCGCAAATAAATTAAAGTTCTGTGAAATGTGAGCATAAATAAATAAATGTATCATGAAATGAAGCCTTAATAAATAAATTTGCCATGAAATGAGAGCATAAATAAATAAATGTGTCACGAAATATGTTTTTTGTTGCTTATTTATTTATTTCATTTTGTCCGTAACATTCCTCCAAACCATCATGAAATACGACTTGAAATAAAACTGTCACTTTCACTCGTTAAAGTTGAGAGGGTGGGCTCTAACACACCCTCTAGTTATTGATTGGTTAATCGACTTCTGTAGATTGGCTATGCCTAATTCAACATGGCTGTGTGTGAGATGGAAGTAAACGAGATAGCACAAGTATTAATTAGAAAAATGCTTACTACTGCCGATGAAATGGATTCTGACGAAGATATCACATATTTCAGAGAGATAATCGTTGCAGAGAAATGGAAGAATGCAAGAAGACTGACGTTCCAGTTTGAATTAAATATCACACATTTTACTTAACCATGTAATTTCACATTTATGATCTTTTCACACTGCTGACATTATTCTGCAAAACCAAAATTATTTCTCTCCTTCCATACTTTACATTATGTTAACTGGGCTACTTATTTGTGGTCTAATAATATTACATACCTGTGAAGGAGATCCTCTTTTCTCCAAGTCCAGAGGCAGCAAGGCTCGCTTTGACAAACACACTTGGTATTTTGGTAGAAGTCTGGTCACTTAGACAACAGAAATTATGTGTGTACATTATGTGATGTACTATGCTTGGAGAAGGCATCCTTCTAGTAGACCTAAATTGCCTCCTTGGGTTGTTTGAGCCCCCATACGGGGCAAATAGCCGTGCTACCTCTGCTGTTAATTAAAAGAAGCAACACATTTAATTTTTGACATGCAGCAATATAGTTTTTAACAAGATAAAATTGAATGTGTTCAATAAATGTGCTCATCACTGTATTTCTTTCACTGCAACACTGAAAGCCCAGTTAAATGTAGAGGAGAATCATCCTTTCTGGAATGTGGGCACCATGTTTTGAGGATTGTTTAGGAAAGCTAGAAGTAGCAACATACTACAAATAACTACAGAAGGGTAAAACTGAATCAGGATACCAGGAAACACTGTATAAAAAATATGCTCACTAAACTACAAGGAACCACAGGTCTTAGAGAAAGAGAGAGAGAGAGAGTATAAATAAATGTTTAAAACCTACTTTAAACAGTAATTATGGGGGGTGGTGAAAAACAAAGAAAGGTGTTTAATTACGAAAAGGGGGGAAAAAACAGGTAAAACAACAACAAAAAAAACCCAGAAACCAATTGTATGAAGAATACAAACTGAAATGAAAATGAATCAAATTTTTATATATAAAAAGTGGTAGAAAAAGCAGAAGAAGGCAAAGGTAGTAGACTAACAATTACATAGAATAAAAAAATAAAAATACAATTACATGAAAAATATAAACAATGTGATATAAGAAAATAGAACATATTGGTAAACATAGAAAAATAATTAAGAAAAAAGTAAAAAATGAAATACAGTCACATATTGAGAAATCAAGGAAAAATACATGCATAACAACATAGGAAATTAGTAACGGAAAGCTATTTAATAGCATGAAAAATTAACTCAAAATTGTTTCCACAGTCTTTCTGCTGTGGGTTACTGAATGTACTAAAACAAACACTTGCAACAATATATGTGTATAACATACCGTTAAGTGAGAAGAAAAACAACTGTTCATATTAAAGTTTATTATCCTAAAAATGCACATAAACCTGTTTTGTTTCCTCCACATCCTTTGCATCAAATTAATTTCTGCATTCTCAGTCTACCAAAATCACTTGACAGTAGGTGAAAACTGCATTTTAAGATAACCACTGTTCAATTATACTCATTGTAACAAAGTGAATATAAAGAGGCGAGTATGTTTATAAAATGATGGCTCCAACTCAACTATTGTGCGACATTCACAAAATATTTCTGTTAGATTTAATAGCTCTTCAGTATTCAGCAACTGATATTTCGTTTGTGATGTGGCTACCGTCAGGTCTTTCTGTTTACTTGTAGGCAGGTTTGTATTTTGCAGACAAATAACTATTGCAAATTTACAGCGCTATTAGCACAGCCACCTAAAATACAGTAGTATATCTTGAACAGGAGTAGAGTGAGTACTCGACAAAGTGGGGGTAGGTCTTCGGCTATCAAGTGGGGCACTTACAGCTGAAACCTCATGTGCTGATTCCTGAGGGGATGAAGAGGTTAGAGCTTCCTGAATTAAAACTGCCGCTTCACGTAGCAACTCTGGGCAACTTTTTGTAGCAGTCATATTCGCCATGGACACTCACAAGCACAACTTTAAGCATGCGCTTTGGTACCTTGAGAATCATATGGCTCATAGTTCGATTACTCTAGGCTGAAGGTAACACTCAACAAATCAATAACTAGAGGGTGTGTTAGAGCCCACCCTCTCAACTTTGACGAGTGAAAGTGACAGTTTTATTTCAAGTCGTATTTCATGATGGTTTGGAGGAATGTTACGGACAAAATGAAATAAATAAATAAGCAACAAAAAACATATTTCGTGACACATTTATTTATTTATGCTCTCATTTCATGGCACATTTATTTATTAAGGCTTCATTTCATGAAACATTTATTTATTTATGCTCACATTTCACAGAACTTTAATTTATTTGCGCATTTATTTATTTATTTAATTTTGTCCGAAATAGTCCTCCATAGTGTACTAGCGGCTAAGTGAATTTTCACGACTCCACCTGTCACTTCCAGGCCGGACAGACACACACACTTCCATGCATATACATTTACAGTGGTGTGAAAAACTATTTGCCCCATTCCTGATTTCTTATTCTTTTGCATGTTTGTCACACAAAATGTTTCTGATCATCAAACACATTTAACCATTAGTCAAATATAACACAAGTAAACACAAAATGCAGTTTGTAAATGGTGGTTTTTATTATTTAGGGAGAAAAAAAAAATCCAAACCTACATGGCCCTGTGTGAAAAAGTAATTGCCCCCTGAACCTAATAACTGGTTGGGCCACCCTTAGCAGCAATAACTGCAATCAAGCGTTTGCGATAACTTGCAATGAGTCTTTTACAGCGCTCTGGAGGAATTTTGGCCCACTCATCTTTGCAAAATTGTTGTAATTCAGCTTTATTTGAGGGTTTTCTAGCATGAACCGCCTTTTTAAGGTCATGCCATAGCATCTCAATTGGATTCAGGTCAGGACTTTGACTAGGCCACTCCAAAGTCTGCATTTTGCTTTTCTTCAGCCATTCAGAGGTGGATTTGCTGGTGTGTTTTGGGTCATTGTCCTGTTGCAGCACCCAAGATCGCTTCAGCTTGAGTTGACGAACAGATGGCCGGACATTCTCCTTCAGGATTTTTTGGTAGACAGTAGAATTCATGGTTCCATCTATCACAGCAAGCCTTCCAGGTCCTGAAGCAGCAAAACAACCCCAGACCATCACACTACCACCACCATATTTTACTGTTGGTATGATGTTCTTTTTCTGAAATGCTGTGTTCCTTTTACGCCAGATGTAACGGGACATTTGCCTTCCAAAAAGTTCAACTTTTGACTCATCAGTCCACAAGGTATTTTCCCAAAAGTCTTGGCAATCATTGAGATGTTTCTTAGCAAAATTGAGACGAGCCCTAATGTTCTTTTTGCTTAACAGTGGTTTGCGTCTTGGAAATCTGCCATGCAGGCCATTTTTGCCCAGTCTCTTTCTTATGGTGGAGTCGTGAACACTGACCTTAATTGAGGCAAGTGAGGCCTGCAGTTCTTTAGACGTTGTCCTGGGGTCTTTTGTGACCTCTCGGATGAGTCGTCTCTGCGCTCTTGGGGTAATTTTGGTCGGCCGGCCACTCCTGGGAAGGTTCACCACTGTTCCATGTTTTTGCCATTTGTGGATAATGGCTCTCACTGTGGTTCGCTGGAGTCCCAAAGCTTTAGAAATGGCTTTATAACCTTTACCAGACTGATAGATCTCAATTACTTCTGTTCTCATTTGTTCCTGAATTTCTTTGGATCTTGGCATGATGTCTAGCTTTTGAGGTGCTTTTGGTCTACTTCTCTGTGTCAGGCAGCTCCTATTTAAGTGATTTCTTGATTGAAACAGGTGTGGCAGTAATCAGGCCTGGGGGTGGCTACGGAAATTGAACTCAGGTGTGATACACCACAGTTAGGTTATTTTTTAACAAGGGGGCAATTACTTTTTCACACAGGGCCATGTAGGTTTGGATTTTTTTTCTCCCTAAATAATAAAAACCATCATTTAAAAACTGCATTTTGTGTTTACTTGTGTTATATTTGACTAATGGTTAAATGTGTTTGATGATCAGAAACATTTTGTGTGACAAACATGCAAAAGAATAAGAAATCAGGAAGGGGGCAAATAGTTTTTCACACCACTGTATATATAAGATGCTGATTCTAGTGGTGAGCGTTATGCCTGATTAACCGCTGTACTGGAGTATTTTCTTCTTCCAGTATGAATTTAATAACAAATATTTTACTGATATGTTATAATCTACATTTAAACACAAAAGGAGAACACAGAAGGAAACTGGAAATGTGTCAATGTATGTGTGCCTTCAAGGTAACGACTTTTGTATGGACTTGTATGAGACTTATGTGGAATACATGATCCTACTCCTTTAATAGTATTTCCCAGAGTGCTGTACAGTTGATGCTAACAGGAAGGAGAGAAGAATTCACATGTCGTAGTCCCGGGATTATTTGGTAGAAGCTGCAGTGAGCAAGCAAGAGCATCAGGGTAAGGACAAAAAACAAACAAACTGTACTTTCCAGTTCTAGAGAGATAATAACATGCAATGGAATCTGTGGGGTCCAAGCCTTAGTGAGTTCATGCTTTCTGTCCGCAAGAATTTTTTACTGTTCTGATATTTAAATCTATTCATTTTATCTCAAGGGAGCATGGTGGTGCAGTGGTTATCATGGCTGTCTTACAGCTCAGGTCACTGTTTGGCCACAATAATTGGTCTAGCATAGTTGGCAGATGTTTCCCAAGCCCTTGGGGTCACTTAAAAGACTACTGCACTATGTAGTGCACTCCAAATGCACTCCAAACTAATTCAGTTTCTCCTTCCCCATTGACTTCAACGCATTTCACTGACTTCAGCAAAGTGCCTGAACATTCCCTCGATTTTGCTGAACTCGAGGTGAAGCGAATTCAGTGGCTTTACTCATGACTACTCCCCACCCTGAAGAATAAAGTCAAAGGGCTGTCCCTTATCAGAGACATAATGGTGGCCACATGTCTTGGGGTACCACCAACAAAAAACAAGGAACACAGGCAACAGCATAAATACACAATATACAAATACTAAACAATAAATAAACTTAATAACAGAAAACACATGAAAACTACTGATTCAAAATAACAAAAACAACAATAAAATGGGAAATAAACATCAGCTAGGGAACAAACCCTGGTTCTAATGTAACAGTATGGCACAGGTGGTGCATTGACACATTTTATTTTTAATTTTATTTGAAGAAAATAACATTCCATACAATCAAGTTAAACTTAACAAAACAGAATTCAACCCCTACCCAAGAGAAAGAGAGGAAAGCCAACAGCACTGACAAAGCTTTAAAAACAACAAAGAAGGGAGAATGTCCTTTTCTCCGATATAAATGCTTTTTCCAAAATTTTATTAATCAGATCTTGCCATATTTTAAAAGAGTTTTGAACAGAATCTGTAAGGAAGAATTAGATTTTTTTCCAATTTCAAATACTATAGAATATCAGTTACCCACTGACTAATAACAAGTGGGTTAGGATTCTTCCAGTTGAGCAAAATAAGTCTACATGCTAGTAGTGTGGTAAAGGCAATTACAATTAATGTGTCCTTCTCCACTTTAAGCCCATCTGGGAGCCCACCAAACACAGCTGTTAGTGGATTAGGAGGGATTGTGATGCCAAGGCTGTCTGATAGGCATTCAATGATATTTGTCCAAAATGATGTTAATTTGGCGCAGGCCCAAAACATTTGACCCAATGAGGCTAGAGCTAGATTGCAATGTACACAGGTTAGATATTGCCCTGGATACATTTTGGACGATTTTAAACAAGATAAATGTGATTGATGAAAGGTTTTAAGCTGACTTATTCAATGCTTTTTGAATACTGTAACCATTGACATATTTTGAAAGAGTAAAATAAAACGTAACTTGCACAATTTCCTATCACTCCATTAGTGCTCAAAATGTTGATGTGATTCCATCATTTATTCTAATTATACTGAGGTTTTTTCTCAGGGTTCTTTCCATGAAGTTCCAGAAACTGGCACCGTAACTGAACAACAGGGCTAAGCAAAATATCAGCTAAGTTGATTTGTGTCTTCTCATTTATCATGGCCTGAAAGTGATGACATGATGCATGTTGGCCGGATATGCAAGTAAGAACCTGTACTACTGCTACTACTGCATATTACTAAAATACAATGCTGTCATATGATCTTCAAATGTAACATTATCTTTCACAAAAAAAAACACTTAAGGGCATTGGCTCTCAAAAACTACACACTTTTCAAAGGCTTTAGTAATAGAAGGCCTGTCTGCGTTAACAGGAGTTATATTATTGTCTTGTGTACTTAAAGATGACAAGATGTTCACATTTCTTACACAACGCAAATATAACCCATGCTTCAGAACAATGGTTTAAATTGCTTTGTTGCATGTCTTTTGTAATTTTATCCATGAAGAAGAAAACACTCATGGCCTTAAGATAGAAAATTATTACAGAAAATGGGCATGTCTTAATTAAAATCCAACAGTCCAGTTCAATCAATCACTGTCACAGCAGAGTATCTGGGATTGTTTGTTCATTGTGACCAGCTATAATAAAGCACAATTGTGTAAAAAAAAAAACAAGTTTCTTTGTGACTCAAAGCTTTCTCACTGAAGTGACACATTAAATGCATGATATTCATTTTCAAAATGCCCTCATGTAAATGTTATATTGTTAAGTGCCACTTTGTGGTACAATTCAAAAACAGACAAAAAAAGCCCAGAAAGTATTTTGCGTCCATTCATTTTTAAAACAGATGTAAAATAATAAGTACAATGTAGTAAAACTTCAAAATGCCAAATTTAAGCACATGCTATTGGTTTTCCCCTAAATGCAAATGCAATGCTTGAAAATTGTCCACTTCCTCTTATTTATTCCAAAATTATTTTTCATTTCCATTCAAGATCATAGCACCTTTGAGACCATTCCAGCAATGGCTTACTGACTGCAGCAGTTATCCATAATTCTGGGGCAAATTCAATTAACTCCTTCAAAACCACCAGCCAGAGCTAGAGGTATTAAGCAGAAAGCCATGTAAAATAAAGTTTCACTATTTACTTTTCAGGATATTTGGGATGGCCACTACAATTATCCTCTTAGGTAACTTGTTTTTGTAATGTCAGGCGCCCATGTATATCAACAACTTTAACTCTTTCAGGGCTGATGTCGACTTTTGTCAAAATTCAGGAGTAGAGGAGGGTAATCGGATGTAAACTGCAACAAAAATCGTCCTTATGTTTTTAGATTGACTCTCTTTGCTAGAAGGAAAGTTACATACCTTTGTTGATTTAACCTCGATTCCCTACACGTGCATGAGTAGCAAAGAGCAAACAAACCTCTAAAATGGCACCGACATCTGGTGAGAGACCAAATCGAACGTGCAAAGTTTCGTTGAATCGGACTCTGACTTGTCAGACTCTGAGTTTGATGCAAGTTAATCTGGAGATCAAAAACGAAAGTGAGGTACCAGCATCATCTGATCGGTCCCCAGGTGATCGCGGTGCTGAACACTTTCGTGCAGCTGATGCGCCTACAGCAGTGTTTGCCTGGGAGGACCACCACTTATGATGACAAGAGGTACAAACCAGATTGTGTCACACTGCGACCATCACCGCCACCCACCTGCTGTGCAAAGACAGCCAGGCAGCTGGGCCACCGTGCATTTCTGCTGACCATTGAGGTGCCCCCAATGCAGCCACTGCTGCCAGAGATGCCAAACATGCACCAACAGCACCCACAGCACATAGCAACAGACGTTTTATGTTGACTTAAGTGTGAAATCATTGCTCTGTGTGCTTTTCAGAAAACTGTGTTTTTGGAAAAAAATATTCAGCCCTCAAAGAGTTAAAGTAGCATTTGATGAGTGAGCATATTAGCATTGGACTGGTCCTGCCCAGGCATGGTTCCTGCCTTAATAATAATATTTAATTACATTTATATTGTGCTTTTCTAAGTTACTCAAAGCACTTTACATACACAGTGATGAACAATTTAAAAACCACTGCCAATGTGCAGCATCCATCTGGGTGATGCATTCCCAGCCATTCTTGCACCAGTGAGCTCGCCACACATTAGCTATTAGGTGGTACAGGAGTGATAGAGATGGTTAGTCAATAACGGACACAGGATCTGCCAATTTGTTTTATTTTTTATACTTACTGTCTTCGTCACTGCACCAAGGCAGTGGGATCCACACAAAGACCATAGGGTATGCGCCCACTGCTAGCCTCACCAACACCTTTCCTAGCAGCAACCCAAGCTTTTCCTAAATTGCCTCCCATCCAAACATGCTTTGCTGTCAGATGGATTTCTTATTCTTAACTGTAGGTAGTATGGCTGCCTTGCACCATATATGCTTTCGGTTTTGGCTCTGTCTTCCTACAACCCCGTGTAAGAATAAGCAGACTGAGAAAACAAAATATTTTTGTGAGCACTAGAATTTTGAGACATCATATTTCCTCTGTGAACAGGCATTAGTGTATGAAGCTCTACTAGTGATTTATCAAGATTTTGGTGTCTTTCAATGTATTAATGATATGGAAGTGGCGATGGTTCAAAAATGTGGCATCCAGAACTGGAACAAGAAGGAGACAGATGTGCTCTTTTGAGTATTTTACAGTGGTGAACTGACTTTAACCCACTGAAGGTAATATTACAAAATAAATAACTTTTTATTCAACCTTGAATCTGTGTTCAGCGGAGCTGTGTCTGGGTTTGAGGCTTGGGGATGCTCCCTTGTGGCCACAGTTAGAAAATGTGCTATAGAAATAAATGTTCTTGACATTACATATATATACAAAAAAGAACATTTATTTATATAGCATGTTTTCATAGAAATGATGTAGCTCAAAGTGCTTTATAAGATGAAGAAAGAAAAAAAGAAAAAAATATAAAAATTTGGCAATGCTAATTAACAAAGAATAAAGTAAGGCCTAATGGTTGGGGAGGACAGAAAAAACAAAATCTGTAGGGATTCCAGGCCATGAGACCTCCCAGCCCCCACTGGACATTATACCTAAAATCAATGATCTAATCAGTCCTCATGGTTTTCAGGCTTAACATGGAAGAATTAGACAATGGTGGTCATGTGTATGCCTGGCCTTCAATCCATCAATGTATGGACAGCACGGTGTTTGATCAAGTGGTGGTGGCACAGATCGAGAACAGCAGAGAAAGTAGGGGATAGTATGGATTGTGGAGCCATGATAAAAACGATAATTAAATGCATATACAGAATATCAGAGTTACACTAAAATGAAGCTATGAGAAAGCCATGTTAAAGTAATGAGTTTTTAGCAGTTTTTAAAGTGCTACACCATATTAGTCTGGTGAATTTCTATCAGTAAACTATTCCATATTTTAGGTGTATAACAGCAGAAGGCTGCCTCACCACTTCTTTTAAGTTTAGTTCTTGGAATTATAAGCAGACACTCATTTGAAGATCTAAGGTTATGATTTGAAGTGTAAAGTGAAAGACATTCTGAGATATAGGATGAAGCAGATTATTTAATGCTTTGTAAACCATAAGCAGGATTTTAAAGTCAATTTTAAATGACACAGGTAACCAATGTAGTGACATCAGAACTGGAGAGCTGTGCTCAGATTTTCTTTTCCTAGTTAAGATTCTAGCAGCTGCATTCTGCACTCGTTGTAATTGATTGATGTCTTTTTTGGGTATTCCTGAAAGGAGTGCGTTACAGTAATCTAACCGACTGAAAACAAAAGCGTGAACTAATTTTTCAGCATCTTGCAAAGTTATAAGGGGTCTAATTTTTGCTATATTTCTTAAGTGAAAAAATGCTGTCCTAGTAATCTGATTAATATGTGATTTAAAATTTAGGTCAGAATCAATAATTACCCCCAAATTCTTTACTTCTGTCTTAACTTTCAAGCCTAATGGATCAAGTTTATTTCTAATACTCTCATTATATCCATTTTTGCCAATCACTACGATTTCCGATTTCTCCTTATTTAGTTTGAGAAAATTACTGCTCATCCATTCAGAAACAGGGAAACAAGAGAGTTGAGGTCATCAGGCGCTATCGATAAATACAGTTGTGTGTCATCAGCATACAGTAGCTGTGGTAGCTCACCTTGTGCATTGAGATAATCTGATCTAATGGAAGCATGGAGATCGAAAAGAGCAGTGGACCCAGAATAGATCCATGTGGACCAAGGTGAAACCATCCCATGACTAGACACCAATCCACAGCAAGTCACATTTACACACATACTCACACAGGGCTAGGATATACAATATGTTTCACGAGAAAAATGAATCTATAGTGAAACCCTGTGATTCACTCACAAAAAAAACTTGTGAAAGAAATTGCTCTTCTCTTCCAGAAAAATGTTTGCTATTGACACAAGAAGAAAGCTATTTAGCGTTGTCTGGAAGCATTTCCATGCTTGAATGCCACACACGTCTGCCTGTTGTGTAGTATTTTACTTAGTATGAAAAAAAATCCAGCAGATTCATTTCCTGGCTCTTGTTGTGCTGCCAAATGTATTCTGGTCTAATTATGATGACAATCTTGGCAATCAAAATCCTAAAGATGCATCAGACATTCAGAAAAGAAACTTGAATCTCCATGGCACTTGGCGACTGCATGTCCTCAACCTCTTCAGTAGGAATCAAGAAACAAGAAAAGGTTGCTGTTAGGTAACAGTATCAGTAATGGCAGGGTGGGGACTTTCTGCGCAGTGAAGAAGACACAGTAATGTGCATGACTGGTGCATTTTAATATGTGTCTGTGTGCAGCATGTTACATTTAAAAAATCACACTGTGCTCCTCCTCTCTGATGTGAATGAGAGGCATACAGTATGTGTGGCAGGTTATATGCATTACATAACTGCAAAAAAGAACAGATAAATATGGTAGTGTGAACAAGGCTTTAGGGAGAGGTTTTCTATGGTTTCCATTATAAACAATTTCCAAACTTTTTTAGTGAGTTTCGTGGTTCACAATTGTGAAATCACTTGTATAAAACAAATTTTCGAGTCAGTTTCGCAAAATTGCATGTAAATTGACCTACACAGAGCCAATTTGCAGTTGCTAATTAGCCTAAAATGCAGAGCTTTGGGGTGTTAGGGAGTTAAGTTCTGATGCAAACATGGCCATGCTGAAGATAGCTGATGCGCAGATTGAATCACAGGTGGACAAATTCAATTTTACTGTTTCTGTGGATTTTGCTTGGTGTCCAATTACCTGGCTGGCTTTCCTAAAATCAACCTACAAGACAAGCAGAGCAGGTATGGAAAATTGATCAATGAATTTTTAAGAAGATTTGAAAAATGAGTAAGGGAGTAAACATAACTTCTTGAGACTAGATATAGTGAGTCTTGCTGGTGAAGGAGTTTGCTAAATAAGTACTATATCATTTGTTGTACCTACTCACAATGTCACGGTGATGGGCGTAAAGTGCATCTTTGTAAGTGTGGTTATGTGTGTGTGTAGACAGAAATAATAGTTCTTTCTCTTGCCAGATAGTTCACATTCCCAGAGCTTTTTGGCTTGACTGCTCTATGTGGGATCCATCATCAAAGAACCAAATGAATCATATCATTGAACCACTGAGCACATCCTGCAGCTGGACAGACACAACCCGTTTGTGCTTCACTGGCTTGAAAGGAACTGAATAAAAACTTGCACTGAGCCCATCTGAATTCAAATGTGAGAAAGGTGAAGTATTATAATTAGGCTTTATCTATTCAAAGCACTAGAAAACCGCCATCAATTAGATTAGACTGAAAGAGCAGGGTAATTCTACACCTGCACAAGCGAAGCTGGGAAATGGCCCGAGAGTGCCATTGTTTGCCAGGGTGCTGACGCGCATTAGCAATGTCAGCTTCTTATGGAAAACAGACCCTCAGCTACACAGTATAATTCTCAGGGTTTTGAAGGCGAGGTTGGGTTTTTTACCAAGCTGATCACTCCAAATCTTAAATGACCTTCCCACTTGAGATCAGCGCTGACATTTTAGAATTTCCAGACGGCTGGGCTAGGTTTGTTCAAATTGTACAAGTTGAACTGGCACGTATTCAAAAAAATGAATTACCGTACTGTTCTGAGCAGTTTATATTCTTGACGTAAGATGGTCTGATTGACAATTTCAATTTGTAATAAGGGGGAGAGCCCTGAAGTTGTTTTTTTAAGTCTTGCATTTCTTATTGTTATACATACCAAAATATCCATCCATCAATCCATCCATTTTCCAACCCGCTGAATCCGAACACAGGGTCACGGGGGTATGCTGGAGCCAATCCCAGCCAACACAGGGCACAAGGCAGGAACCAATCCTGGGCAGGGTGCCAACCCACCACAGAATTCTAAATCCCAGCCTGCCTAATCCATTTAAAGGTTGCCAAAGACCAGGGCCGGTTCTGGCAGCATTGGAGGCAAAGCAGGAGCAAGTCAGTCCAGCACAGAGTACATTCACCCACTTCCACATCTATGTAGGGTCAGTTTAGAGCCGTTATTGCACCTATCATGAATGTTGCGGGGATAAACCAGAATACTCAGAGAAAATTCTGACACAAAGAACATGTAAACACAGTAACTATATGTAGGGTTTAGTGAAATTAAACACAAAACCACTGGGAAAAAGAGAAGACATACTGGGGAAACCAGAGTTCATCTGCATGCTGCATAAGGATGGCAGAGGCTACAATATCACAAGACCAAATGGGCAATACAAGAAACAGAGAGATGTGTCCCAGGAGCTGGCACAGCAGATGCCAAAGAGATTCCAGTAGGACACTATAAGAAAGGAATCTCCCAGATGTAATGAACACTTGACCCTCCATAAAGAAGTGGAGAGAGGATGTTGAAAATTGGCAACAATGGTGAGAAGGGGGGTTTAAAGGGGGTAATGGGCACAACTGTGGCACAATGGGCAGCACTACTGTGACAGAGATGCATTATATTGGCTTTACACCCTGCATCTGGTCAGTGTGTTTGTTGAATTTGAACCTTATCCCAATGTCTGCATGGATTTTTCTCTAGGTCCTCCATTTTGCCCCCCACATTGACAAAGACAAACATATTAGGTTAACTGCTGACTATAAACTATCCCCAGTAAACGCAAGCATGGGTGTGTATGTGTGGCTTATGAGAGGCTGGCACAGGTCTTTTTTTTCTTCCTTGTGCCCAGTACCGCCCAGACTGGCCCCTACCCTCTGCAACTTTGAGTTGAATTAAGCAGGTTGTAGAATGTGTTTATGTATGAAAGGAGGTGAAGCATGGTCCCAAGTCAAGAGAAATGAGACGAGTAGCCTTTAAAATCCAAAATCCAGACTGTTTTGCAGGTTGTTAGCCATTACCCTCCAGACAGTTACATGATGCAGATACATGATGACTGAAAGAAATGGGACAATGTTGCCCTGTTAAGGTGGGAAGCATGGAGGCTTGCCTAGCAGATTTGCCCCTTAAAGATTTACTGATCAGTCACAGTGACACCAGTTCTAACTTGGTGTCCCTGGTAAGTGGCTTTAGCCACCTGAGGCAGAAAGTGCTTATAAAAAGCATTCACCCCATTCAATGTTTTTACATTTTATTGAATCAGAGTGAATTTAATTAGACAGACAGACAGACAGACAGACAGACAGACAGACAGACAGACAGACAGACAGACAGACAGATAGATAGATAGATAGATAGATAGATAGATAGATAGATAGATAGATAGATAGATAGATAGATAGATCTTTATTGTCATTGTCACTTTTACAAAGGAACAACGAAATTGAAGGCTTTTTAGAAGCTAATCGACAGAAAAAGACTCTTTAATGACAAAGTGAAAACAGAGCTCTGCAAAGTGGTCTAAATTATTTACAAATGTAAAACACAAAATAACTGATCACAATAGTATTCACTTATTTCAGGTCAGTATATGGTAGATACAGTGTTGGCAGGCATGACAGCCTTGAGTCTGTGTGTACAGGTCTTTTTATTGGCTTTGCACATTTGGACACTCCTATTTTGTGTAGCTTTGACCTTATGCTTCAGGCCGTCGTCTTGCTGGCAAAACAAATCATCTCCCAAGGTCCATGTCTCTTGTAGAATGCATCAGGTTTTCCTCTAGCCTTTTCCTGTACTTTGTACCCTCTACCACTCCAAGTCTTAAATGGCGTGTTGCCCAGAAGCATGTGCAACAACATGATGTTTTCACCTCCATGTTTCATAGTGTGGATGCTGCATGTTTTTGATAATGTGCAGTGTCTGTCACATGCCAAACATGGTGTTTAGTCTGATGGACAAATAAATAAATTTTGGGTTCATCAGACAATAAAACGTTCTTCCAGTTGACGTCAGAGACTCCCATGTGAATTCTGGCAAACTCCAGACAAGATGTGATGTGTGTGTGTGTGTTTTTTTTAACAGTGGCTTACTCTTTGCCACTCTTCTATAAAGAAGCTGCAGGTGAAGCACCCGAGCAAAAAATTGTTATCTGCAAAGTCTCTCCAGCCTCATCCAGAGTAGCTTGTGAATACTTCAGAGTTCTCATATGTCTCAATATGCCACAATAGATAGATAGATAGATAGATAGATAGATAGATAGATAGATAGATAGACAGACAGACAGACAGACAGACAGACAGACAGACAGACAGACACACACACACACACACACACACACACACACACACATATATATATATATATATATATATATATATATATATATATATATATATATATATATACAGTACTTATACATATTTATATACACATAAAGAGGGAGAGAGAGAGGTGAGCAGGTTTCTTTTTGAGAAGAAGGAAGGAAGAAAAGAATGAAATGAAGAAAACAGAAGGAGGAGTGATGGCAGGCAAGAATGCTGGACCTTTGGTGGCTGGCCTGAGTCTGAGAGTGCCACCAGGGGGCACTCCTGTATAATATTGGAAAATCCAAGGAAGGATGCTTCACAGTAAATAGGACTTGTATAAATTGAGCCTTGAAGTAAGACCCTGATTGAAATAATGGAATAGTCTGGGTGAAAGCGTAAAGAAGTCAAGTTAATCTTAAAGTTGGGACATGAAGGCTAGTCCACAAATGACAGAAGGTAGTGTGACCTGAGAAACAAATAGTCCCTTAATACTGTGTTGTGGGCAATCAATGAATAGAATAAAAATCATTCCACTAAGCAAGATTTTTTTTTTAATAATGCTAGCTTAAAGGCAAGGATTAAAATTCTCATTCGTTTAGCAGAGGCCTTTATCCAAGGTGAATTACAAAATCAAATTATAATGTATATAGTTTAGCCTACATATCAGACAAAATAGCAACTGAAATTTAGAAAACAGGAGTTAAAACCAGTAATTGTTTTATTGATCCATAACAAATTTTCTAACTCTTAAAAATATTATTTCCTAAACACATAGAAAGAAAACAAAGATTTTCTTTTTTCTTTCAACATATATACATTATACGTGTGTGTGTGTGTGTGTGCATACGTTCGCACATATTAAACGTACAGAATATTTTCTCTAACCTGCTTTATCTAGTTCAGAGCTGCATGGTTGCAGAGCTTACACCCAAGCAGCAATGAGCAGAAAAATGCAGACCGGGGCTCCAGTTCATCATAGGCTCCACTCACACACACATATGCACAAAGGTCCAATTTGGAGACAATAATTTAACCTAAAACACCCACCTTTTGGTTTTAAAACAGAAACTAGGGAATCCAAAGACAAACCCATACAGCTAGAGGGAGAATGAGTAACCTCTAAACAGAAAAGAACAAGACATGAATTTGATCCCAGGACACTGAATCCAAAAGGCAGCAGCACCACAACTGGCACACTGTGCCACTCTCTACATACAATTTATATCATATTCATACACATATATGCATATCTATTGATAGGGTGCTTTTCATAGTTCACTGTATGCCAAAACTACAGGGTCTTTTCTGCTCAGTTCACTTACATTAACAAAACACAAGGGAGGGTTAAACAAGGAGGATATCCATACTATTAAATAAATCAGATGAGAATAGTAAAGTCTCTGCTCTCCTGGTCCTGGCCAAAAGAGGTTCCACTGATTATTAAGTGAAACTTCTTGCCTATGGAACATACTCATATATATTCTCTCTTCTCTTTATTTTTCTTTCAAAAAAAAAAAAAAGGTGTCCAAAGTAATTCTTTGTTAGCAACTCTACTGTCTATATGCCTATTCACCTCTGTTTTTTTGTTTGCAGAATTTTTATCATTATTTATAATCCAACCCTGAATGGGGTGCTAGTCCATAACAGGGTCCGAGATCATTATATTAGTAAAACAAAAAAGAACATCCCAATGAGCTGCATTAATTAAATAAGTGAGTGTTGAAAAGTTTAATGTTCATGCTTTAAAAATTGGCTTAGTTGATGAGTAGGAACCCTGGAGCTGGCTCTTAAAGTCATTTAAAGCAATTGCAGAGAACTATAAGCCACAAGGTGAGCTCAAGAGCGACAGGAGGCAGAGCACAATGAATTAATGTCACTTTTATTTAATTGGGCAGAGGGATCAGACTGCCAACAGATCTTGCTATGCAGTAAAGAAAACAAAATGAAGGGACTATTTCTTCCCATAATTCAAAGACATGGTAACCTATTGATTGGCAAGCTTGAATTTATGCTGTGGAAACTAGGGGTGCTCCAGCCACCCCAACCCCGACACAGACAGGCAGAGACACACGTTCAAGCACAGCGCAGGTTTATTATAGTGGGGAAGCGCTTTTCCTTCTCTACTCACAGCAGCACAGTACAATCCACCAAGCACAATACTCAGTCCTTCCTTTTTTCTTTCTTTTTCTATTCGCCTCCACTCCTCCTCCAGAAAGCTTTTTCCACCTCCTCCCGACTCTGGCTCCTCAGGTAGTGGCAGCTGGCTCCTTTTTATAGGGCACCCCAAAGTGCCCCAGGTGCTCCACGACCTTCTTCCGGTGAGGAGGAAGTGCTGCCACAAAAGGGCTCAGCCATGCCTGCAGCACTCCATGGCGATGCTCACAGAACCCAACAGGGCTGCTCCAAACTCCAAGTCCCAGCATGACCAGCAGGAATCCATGGTGCTGCAGCAACCCTAGGGGACTGTCCTCTAGCGTTCCAAGGAAGATAATGCCTCAAATGTGCTCTGTCCCTCGGTCCTTCCACTCAGCTGGTGTCCCGGCAGGGTAATGGCCCTGGCCATCTGTCACATCACAGTGTATTATATGAGAGTATCTGACCTTACCTTGTTGTGTTGTTATTTATTCTTTAATATTATTGCTTATTTTTAATTGTTTTCTCTTCTTGTAACTTTCTTTTTGTCATCTTGTAAAGCACTTTGGGCTACACTGCTGTATGAAAATGTGCTACATAAATAAATGTTGTTGTTGTCGTGCTTTTCACAAAATGGCGTCCCATCCAGGGTTGGCTTGTGCCTACATTTGCCATTGCTGGAATAGGCTTCACCTAAAAATTAATTTAAAAAATGCAGTTTTAGAAGGTTGATGGGTAGATATGTGCTCTTAACTACAGTAACATTACATCTGCTCCAGTGTGAATCATTCCCATTGTTTTCTGCAATATGGTCACCATTTAAAACATTTAACAAGCTCAAATATCTGGCCGGCATTATAAGGAGTTGGGTATAAATTGGCAACAATAAGTACCCGAGATGTAATTTGGTGGCAACACTCTTTGGATGCAGTGTTGCTTTATATCTACATAAGTTAGAAAATACATCTCTATTTTGGGGGAGGAACACATGGGAGTGGCTCTAAATTTTAAATCAAAATTTTCTCTTTGCTGAAGGTTTGTTTTTTTCAAACTAATAGCTTTCATTTTTTATGAAACACAATGGGTCAACAACAAAGCTTTTGGTTTCTCACTGACAAACTGACAGTGATTCTTTCCTGTGGTATTTGAATAACTCTGAAGAATTAATTGCATATAAAAAAATCTATCCCCTCTCTTAGGGTGGTCGTCTTGGGCACTGCATTTTTACCAATCAATTTGGGGTTTTTCACATCATTAGGGTTAAACAGAGAGCTTTGGACACCTGGGTTTCCAAACGCCACTTTTTATTGCCATTTGAAATTGAACAGAAAAAAAAATCTAAAAGAAAAAAGGAAATAAAGATGCTTGATGATAAAATATTAGCTTATCAAAGAGGTCAATTTGTCTTCACTTTTGCAGTAACTCTGTTATCAAAGTTCCTTAACTATTCCTCATTCTAATCCCATAAATCTCGATGGCAGACTCACGTAGTAAAGTTCTGTGACCTGTGCCCAAGGCATTTCAGTAAATCACAGTTCCTTTGATGCAATGAGGCCGCCACGCGGAGGAATAAAATCCAGATGTTCTCCAGGTGACCTTATAGATGCCGCAGTTTCCATAATTCTCATAAATAATGTCACTGTGAATTACCAGGCATAAATATTCAGATGTCTTTTTACAAAATCTCTGTGGCCCTCACCTCGAACTTTACTACCCAAGGATTTTATACAATCCAGAAAATTAGAGGGGGAAGCTGAAAGTTGGGAAGATCTGGCACTGAGCTGAGAGACAGCAGTAATAAGTACACATTTTTTAACCTCGTCTTAAAATGCATCAGGTTGTTCAATAAATTAATAATTCAGTTAGTCACATTGTCTTTTATAATAATATATTACCTATTGTACATTCTTTTATTCATAGTTTACACGCCTACAGTCCTCCTTATGTAAGAATTCACGGCCTTACTAATTGAACTGAGATCAATGTGAGCAAAACACTAAAAAGAGTAAACACTTGCATGATGCAGTTTAACATAAATGTTAACACAGGTTGTTTACACAGGTAAACAATACATACATTCATTTCAAATTCAAGATGTGGTGTGGTGGTTCACAGCTCTTTCACAAGGAGTTTAAATCCCAGCCTAGTCACTGTCTGTATTGAGTTCTCTCCATGTTAATTTAGATTTTTCTTCTGATACTCCAGCTTCCCTTACAAATAACAGAGATGTGTGTGTACACTTGTGTACGGGGTGTGGATGGGTGTTGGTTTACCTGGCTCCTGGTGTCGATTGATGAAATTCTTCAAAGCATTTTTTGCAGAAAATTTGCTGTGTTCAGCAGTGACATTGTTCACCAAATATGTTCCTGAAAATTCATCATTTCGCTGGATCAGATAATTGTTTTTTTTTCCCAGTGCCCCATGATGCTTTGCAAAGCTAGCAATATTAGAGATGTAGCAGCCAATTTTGGATAGGGCAGCCTCCTCAGTATATAACACTGATTCTTATAGTGGACAGTATACTGGATCAACCAGCATATCAGAGGAAATTATTCTTCCTGTACAGATTTATTAAGAACTATCTTACTGGTATGCTAAAAATTTGCAGAAAACTTATAAACACATTTAAAAACTAAACACACATGCAGAAGGAACTACGTCAGTGTATTTGTATATTAAAGGCCATGTGACTTGTATGAGACCTGTGTATAATACGTGAGTTGCCTCTTTAATAGTATTGCCCAGAGTGTTGTGTAGTTGATGCAAACAGGAAGGACTGAAGAATCCACATATTGTAGTGATAAGCTAATTTACTAACAGTGGTGGGGGAAAAAAACAAACTGAACATTCTTCAATTTTAAAATGTTTTTTTTAAAAACATTCGTTTTAGTTATTTGTTTTTCTGTTAGAACTTCCTGTTGTGGAACATTTACTATTCTAAGTTGTGTTTTTGATTTCACAATAATTTCTGCATGGTGTTTATATTTTGTTAAATTTTGTTTTCCATTTAATTTATTGCTTATTTTGTGTAGTATTTCCATTTCCCCATTTGAAAAGCACTAGTTGTGCTGGGCGCAGAAGCTATTTAAGATGGCGTTACATAATCTGATGTATCCAGTCCTTTTTAACTCAAAAGAACAAATCTTTTTGGTAGCGAGCGATCAGCTCAACTAACATTTTTAATTTTGATTCTGGGTTTTGGTTACCAGTTTCTGTTATAGACAATCCTAAATCAAGCCATACATAAAAAGCACACCTACAAAATCCAAAATACTAAAAGGATTCAACAGATGGAAGTTTAAAGCTAATGTCACAGCAGCCATCTTAAGTTTTCCGGGCTCTTAAGTAGCACTGGGGTGATTGCCCAGCTGCAACATCAAACACTGAAAAGGTTCTGAATGCAGTGTAAAAGGTATACAGCCAAGCAATAACATAAAGCAATAATTTAAACAAAACTTTCATTAAGACAAGAAGTAAAAAAGCAAACAAAACATGATAACATTTTTTGAAAAAATTAGCAAAAAAGTTAAAGAAAAAGAGAACACATTTGAGCCAAGGATGAAACCATGAATGCACCATAACAGAAACAGAATAGCATAGATAGATAGATAGATAGATAGATAGATAGATAGATAGATAGATAGATAGATAGATAGATAGATAGATAGATAGATAGATAGATAGATAGATAGATAGATAGATAGATAGATAGATAGATACTTTATTAATCCCAAGGGGAAATTCACATACTCCAGCAGCAGCATACTGATAAAGAACAATATTAAATTAAAGAGTGGTAACAATGCAGGTATACAGACAGACAATATCTTTGTATAATGTTAACGTTTACCCCCCCCCCCCCCCGGTGGAATTGAAGAGGCGCATAGTGTGGGGGAGGAACGATCTCCCCAGTGTGTCAGTGGAGCAGGACATTGACAGCAGTCTGTCACTGAAGCTGCTCCTCTGTCTGGAGATGATACTGTTTAGTGGATGCAGTGGATTCTCCATGATTGACAGGAGCCTGCTCAGTGCCCGTCGCTCTGCCACGGATGTCAAACTGTCCAGCTCCGTGCCTACAATAGAGCCTGCCTTCCTCACCAGTTTGTCCAGGCGTGAGGCGTCCCTCTTCTTTATGCTGCTTCCCCAGCACACCACTGCATAGAAGAGGGCGCTCGCCACAACTGTCTGATAGAACATCTGCAGCATCTTATTGCAGATGTTGAAGGACGCCAGCCTTCTAAGGAAGTATAGTCGGCTCTGTCCTTTCTTACACAGAGCATCAGTATTGGCAGTCCAGTCCAATTTATCATCCAGCTGCACTCCCAGGTATTTATAGGTTTGCACCCTCCACACACAGTCACCTCTGATGATCACGGGGTCCATGAGGGGCCTGGTCCTCCTAAAAATCCACAACCAGCTCCTTGGTTTTGCTGGTGTTCAGTTGTAGGTGGTTTGAGTCGCACCATTTAACAAAGTCCTTGATTAGGTTCCTATACTCCTCTTCCTACCCATTCCTGATGCAGCCCAAATAATAATAAAATAATAAAATATTCCACACTCTAAAATACTAAACGTACAAACACAAAATCCACAAAAAAAAGTGTTCTAGGAGTTCATAAATCCAGATTATAACAATTTGCAACCATCCTCAATGTGTTCGACTGAAGCTTGTAGCAGCATAAGCTAAAACTTTTGCCACTGGTCATTAGGAATCTGTCAGAGATGAGGTAGGGCATGCGCTCTCACGTCTGTGTGTGCATGTGTGGTGAACTGCAAAAGAAAACAAGCAAAGGGTCACACAGCACACCACTCTGTAGGGTGCAACCAAATAAGAATGCAAATTTGGACAAGCTCTTGATGGAGATGACATTATAAACAAAAAAAAACTACATTTAAAATCCAAAAGATAAGGTTTAAAATTTGAGCAGGGTTTATAAACACATGACAAAAATACCAGTAATACTACTACTTCTACTTACACCGACGCAGCAAAGACACAATCTACCTTTACGCAATTTAAAAATGTCTAACCATTATTGCTGCTGCCTCACATCTGCTGAGTCCTGGTTTTAGTGCAGTACAGAGTTTGCACGTTCTCCTTGAGAATCAGCGTACATGTTCTCTGTATACATTAGTTGCCTTCCACATCTTTCAAAGCATACATTTTAGGTTAACTGGCAACCCACAGTGTTCCCATATGTGCAAGGGGGTTATGAGGGTGAATGTGTGCTGTTAATGGTGGATTTCTTCCTTCATGGTTCCTTCCTCCCTTACTCCCAATATTGCTGATTTAGGAACCAGATCCTTGCGACTCTTATTTTAACAAAAATACCAGAAAGATTTTTTTAATAAAGCCAGTAATTCATTTGCATTTATTGTTGGGGGAAATTATAAGTTAACAGCTGATCACATACTTTTTTCCATACTGATACTATTAACATACAATTCCCAGATATGATGATTTTTCATTTGTGCCTTTTTGTCAAAGTTTCCAGTGGTGAATACACTGCCATTGACAAAGTTATTTTGTTGCCTCATCTCTTTAAAACGGAGTCTGCTGATGAACTTGAGAGATCTGTCTAGCCTATTATCAAAAATATTAATTGCAGGTAAAAATGTTCCAGGTTTAGAAAAACTGCCAGTGGGATCTAACTGCAGATCCAGCTTGTCAGGTTTGGCAGGAGAACCACATACAAAAATCTTCAAAGCAAACCTCCTGTTACATAATGGGTGGGTTTCCCAGTGTCATCGGTGATGAGACTTCTGACAAAACGCTCTTTGTGCATACTCTATGCATTTCATATTTCAAAGCAGATAATGATGGTATTTGTTTATATTTGCCCTGAGACGCTGAAGAATACAAGAGTAGCATTTCACATATCACCTCCAACCAAGTACGGCACCGAGCAGATAAAAGACAATGACAAGCCATTGTTTAAATAAGACATGTGTCTCATC
Organism: Erpetoichthys calabaricus; assembly: GCF_900747795.2. Lineage (NCBI taxonomy): Eukaryota > Metazoa > Chordata > Cladistia > Polypteriformes > Polypteridae > Erpetoichthys > Erpetoichthys calabaricus. Next base: position 59,859,106 of record NC_041408.2, read on the forward strand.
TTGGCATCACCTTTATCTGCCTCTCAGTCTGCTAACCCAGAGTATTTCTGAGCGCATTATTATATTTTCTACTTCCTCGTCTTCACCTTTGCTGTGGTGTTTTTGCAAACAAAGATTCCCCTTGTTTCTTAATCTCCTCCACATATATAACAGACTTATTACATTTCAGAAGGTTTTCCACCATAAGTGTGTTTTGAAAAAGTATAATGTGAGATTGACAATAAAAATTACATGAAGACACCTTTCTCTACTTTGCTATTTTAGACTTACCTGATAATGTACCAAATAACTGACACATACCAAATCGGTTTATCATGTTTTTCAGCTCACTTATTAGGCTGCCACTTTGATGAATGGATTATTTACACATCATTCCTTCTGTCACTAAATATATAGATAAGAAATCTCATTTAGGGCCTAACTGAAAGTGTTAAATGTGGGAAAAGTATTAAAGGCATAAAAAGTGTTAAATATATTAAATGTTAAATTATTTGTCAGTTTGGGTTTAAGTTTCTTTTTAGTTTAACTGTAGATATTTTTATAGTTAGTAAGAATTGTGGTCCAGTTTCAAGTGTCCAGATTTGTTCTATTTAATTTGTGAAATTACTACTACTGTCCTTTTGGTTGTTTCAGATTGTCACTCCTTTCCACGAATGCCGCCATGTTCCTGATAAACCATGAGAGCCTGAAACCCAACTTCAACATACAACCTTGCTTTTGATTTTTGAAAACAAAATAAGACTATGCTCAAATCACAGCTCAATTCCCATATTTTCACTCATATGTGACACAGAGCTGATCTCCTTAGAAAATTGTAATCAGCAAAAAATGACACATGGAATCACAACTTTTTTGAAAGGATTTACACTTGTTTTGCTATTTTGCATGAGACCCTTCACATCTCCCTCCAACTAGACACCTCTCACATTCACAGATTTCTTCATACAATTACTGCAGTGATAACTTGTTCGAAATGGTTTTTCATTTTCCATTTCTCTTCCTTGCCATCATGAGCTGGTGAATTCACAGACATCCTGTACAGAAATGATGTGAAATAGTACAGCAATCGACCTGAGTCTATTAGGTCACATTGGTCTGACAAAATTAGTTTTTATTTGTTTTGCACATGAGAAGTACACATTCAGGACAGACATCTATATATGTACATATTAGAGTCGGATCATTTGTAAACCATTTTGAACAGCCAGACAGAAAAAAGCCAAGTATGAGGCAAAACTCAGAAAAGAGTTGCGTTTAGGTGCAGTATGAACATAGACTTAAAAGGTTCACACTTATTTAGTGTAGCAGTAGAGGCATGTGTCCAACTCTTGAACCCTCAGGTACCACTCCAAACACCAGGTGAAAGTACAAGACTCTCTTATTTTCTTCTTATACAGTGCACAAAGCACCCTCCACTCCATACTACTCATATAACTATCACAAATACTAATCACAATAATACTCTCTCCTCCTCGCCCAGACACTTCGCCACCCTACCTCCCAGCTCATCTCAATGTCTGGGCTTTCCCAGAGTCCTTTTATACACCCTGACCCGGAGGTGTTCCTGCCCAACAGTCCACAGTTCCTTATTCCTTCCGGGTCAGGGTAAACAGTCCTTATCTTCAACCTGGAAGCACGTCATCTCTCCTGCTCACGTGACCAGGACGTACTTCCAGGTTATAGGGCACACATGAGTCCACGGGCTTCCCGACAGCGACTCCTAGTGGTCCCCAAGGTATCCAGCAGGGCTGTGTATAAAAACTACATAGTCCATGAGGCCCTGCTGGAATTTGGGGCCTGTCCATGCTGTCAGGAGAGCTCCTCCTGGTGGCCTGGGGGTGAGGGCCGGAATAAGATTAGACAAGTGCTTTTTTATGTTCAGCAACAACATTCAAAAAACGTTAAATGCAGGGAAATGCAAAAACATTAAATCAGGGTCCTATTGTATATTACTATAAAATGTAACATCCTATACAAGATGTTATACCTCTGTAAATGGTCAAGATGGTAAAATACTGACCAAATGTATAGTTGGATCAAATCCCAAGCTTTTAGGATGCATGTCTGCTTTAAAACTCCCATAACAAATAACATGAGTGTAAGAGACTTCAACTATAGGGCACCCAAACTCTGGTACGACCTACCTCCCAACATTAGAGAAGCTCGGTCATTCTTGGCATTTAGATTACGACTCATTTTGTTAGCCTAATGTGCACTTGTAAGAGCTGATGTTGAGATTGTTTCACATTACTCTCTTAATTTTAATTAATTGCAATATGTGGTCACTACCGTTAGGTCCTTCCTATTAGGAGTACTTTCAATTTTCAGACCTTCCTTTGTGTATTCAAATCAAACATTTACTTACATTCAATTTCATTTGCCAAAAATCTACCTAAGTCTATCCTCTGTCCAATTCCCTCTGTAATGATGTGACTGATTTACATTTTACATGCTTACATGCTTTACACTGGGATCTATCATTAGGAAATATAATGTTAATTTTCATTTGTATGTAGATGACACCCAGTTATACTTTTCTTTTAGATCAAATGAAGTTTCTCCAATGTTGTCTTTAATTCGTTGTGTAAGTGAATTAAAGAAGTGGATGGATGAGAACTACTCATCTTTAAACACCGATAAAACAGAGATGTTAATTATTGGAGGGAATGACGCTGATCACAACAATATTTTGTCATCATTTAACTCAGTTGGAATCACCATTAATTTTACTGAATCAGCCCGCAATCTAGGAGTTATCTTTGACTCTAGCATGTCATTTAAAGCGCATATTACAAAGTTGTCCAAATCATGTTTCTTCCATCTTAAAAATGTTGGGAAATTAAGGCGCTTTCTAAATAAACAGGATTCTGAGAAATTAATTCATGCATTTATTTCTAGTAGGATTGACTACTGCAATGTGGTGTTCACTGGATGTTCAAATTGTGCTTTTTTTTTGTTCAGTTAATCCAAAATGCTGCTGCAAGAATTATTACAAGAACAAGAAAATACGAACACATAATGGGAGATTGAGCTTTTAGTTACAGGGCTCCTAAACTGTGGAATGGTCTGCCTGCTGCTATAAGAGATACCCCTTCGGTCTCAGCTTTTAAATCCCGGCTGAAGACTCACTACTTCAGTTTAGCATATCCTGACTAGAGCTGCTGATTAACTGTACAGACTGCATCTCTGTTGTTAGTCATTAGCACTAAAACATAAGTAACACAATAGTTACAATTTGTTACTAACCCCCACCTATTCTGTTTCTCTTCTCGGTACTCAAATGTGGCACTTGGTGCCACGGCCCACCTGCCAAGTTGTTTTTCCTGCCTGAGGTAAAGTCATCCCTAATGGAGGATTGCAGGAATCATCGAGTAGATGTGTCCTTTCATCAGATTGGCTGGCCCAGTGCTGTATCCGCTGTGGAATGGATAATTGGGAGAGGCAGGTTGATGGCTGAGGTCTCCAGGACTCTAAACAAATCCAAATCATATTATGTGATATCATCAACTGTTAAATTCTGGTCCGTACTTGTAAAATGTTTATTTTTATACTGTATTGAGGATTTGTTCTGTTCTGTGTATTGTATTGTATTGACCCCCTTCTTTTTGACACCCACTGCACACCCAACTTACCTGGAAAGGGGTCTGTCTTTGAATTGCCTTTCCCAAGGTTTCTTCCATTTTTTTCCCTACAAGGGTTTTTTGGGAGTTTTTCCTTGTCTTCTTAGAGAGTCAAGGCTGGGGGGCTGTCAAGAGGCAGGGCCTGTTAAAGCCCATTGCGGCACTTCTTGTGTGATTTTGGGCTATACAAAAATAAATTGTATTGTATTGTATTGTATTGTATTGTATTGTATTGTATTGTATTGTACTGATTCTAGATTATCTGCCATTCCACCTCACTTGGTATCCCCTACAAACTTGACCATCTTGATAGCTATATATTTCTAAACAGAAATAAAAATTGAAAAGAGCAATGGCCCAAGCACTGACCCCTGAGAGATGCCTCTTGTAACATCATCAAATTCTGAAAAGGTTCCATTAACATTTGCTTCCTGTGAGCACTAAAGCCGCTGTTACACTCATCTACACACAATGCCCTGAATTCACATTTCATTTTGTTTGATGTGAGCCCTCTCGTGTGGGACCTTAACTAAAAATCAAAATCAATAATATAATATGCTCCCCCCATTTCATATCTTTATTTTGTTTCCTCATAGAATTCCAGTATATTAGTAAAACATGATCTCTTCTGGCTGGACCCAGGCTGACCACTCACTAACACACCTGTTCTAGTCATGTGATGCTCAGTCTTTTCCATAAAAATTAATTAATTTATCATGCATGTTAAGCTTACTGGCCTATAGTTGCTTTCACCTGAGACTGTTGTCCATGATTTTGTAAAATCTTGTTTGGAATATTGTAATGCTGTTCTCTTTCATGTTTCATCTTGGAGATTCAGGAAAGTATAGCAAGTAGAGAACTCAGCTGGTAAAACTCCTGCCAATGCCAAGCTCTGAACACATATTAGTCCTACGTTTCACCAGCTCCACTAATTTCCCAGTATCACACATGAGTTAGCAGGTCGTCAGAGGTAAGCACTAATGCTATGGGACATGAGAAGGAGCTGTTGCTGATGATATTGTCTTGTTTTCCACCTACAGCTTAGAGAAACTGCCCACTGAGGGCAACTGAATCCACCTCTTCTGGTCCAGCAAGTATAAAAATGAGTTGGTCCCAGCAAGGGTTGTCTCATTCAGGGAAGAGTAAACCGTAGAACGGCTCTTCAACCTGACAGTGTGACCGCTCTACAGAGCCTTGATTCAGTTATAAACCCTACCAGGCAATATTACCTTTGTGTTCTTGTTATCTGCACCACTGAGTGCCTGTTTATTTTGTGGAACTTATCGATTATTGAAAATGGAGTTCTAGTTGGTGCCATAACAATTCTTTGGTGGGAGTGTTTCCTTGGTTGATGACACCGGTTAAATATTGGCTACCAGTAATGACTCTTTTATGCATCTTTAATTCCATTCTTAGTTTTGAGAACTAAACAGGTAGGTTTTTATCCACATACAGTACAGTTTCATGGTGATTTAGCATCTGCAAAATTCAAAACTCAGGAAAATTAATTTCTTGGACTTTAAAAGATTAACAAAATATTATCACAAAATGGTAACAACAGTCCAGAAAAAAATGGCACCTTCCAAAAAATAATTAAAATATAATAAAGATGAAGAAAAACAGAATGATTAAGGATGCAAAAAGAATGAGAATCACGACACACTGAGTGCATTTACATGCACTTCAATAACCTGTTTTTTTACAGAAACACGGTTTCAAAAATACCATGTATACTCTTATTCTGGCTAGAGAAACCATTTTAACACACAGATTTATCCGCAAGTAACCCAGTTATGTGGCTATATAAACCCTTAACTGGGTTTCAGTAAAGAATTTCATAGTCTGCCCATGTCCATTGCATTCTGTTAGCCTGTGCATGTCTTTGCTTCACACTTGTATCCAGCAGCCATGTATAGAAAGTGGTGGAAGAGTCCACAAAGATACATTTCCTAGTGCGAATGTATGGGCAATCACATTATTCCTTCTCCTGGTTGAAAAAATCTGTCTCAGTATTTCAGAAATCACTAAATTTATGTTGATGAGTTGAATGTATAGTGATAAACTCAATCTTGGTAGTCACAGTCTCCATGTTTGTTTTTGGATTCATGATGGCCGTTGATGATGTTGAATCTTCTTTTTAGTACATTTTGTGATTTCAAAGTGTTTTTCCAAGGTTATATGTGGAATTTTAAGAAACCAGAATCCTGCCTTAACTGGGTTACTCAGTTTTATTCCAGTTTTGTATGTAAAGTTAGTGATTGAAAGTGCAGTCAATAAATACATTGTTGATGTAATCATTACAGTATTGAAACTGTCGAAAAGAGTTTGATCCCAAAAGAAACTGCTTAAGTACACTAAAACTCTGTGCAAAAGGCTTCTCCATTGCATTAAAAGATGGGCCCTATGTCCGAAGCAAGAACAAAGGCACGTTTTGGGCATATCTTGGAAAGACAAAGTGCCCAGCCATGAAGTTCTTGAGAGAACAGAGATTATATCCATGTTCATCTTCCTCAAGCAGAGGTAACTAAACTGGTTGGATTATGTTTCTTGCATGAAAGAGGGTCGCATTCCAAAAGACATTCTCCATGGTGAACTCATGGCTGGCAAGTGGGCAACTGGGAGACCCTAAATATGGTATAAGAACATCTGTAAATGTGACCTCAAGTACTAGCCAACATGTAGTGGGTGCTTACATCCAGAAAATGTACTTTACAGCAGCAGGTGCAGACTCCCTTAATATGCAACCAAAATGAAGAAGAAAAGAGAGCTAGCAGGAAACATCGCTTTCAAGAGGACAGAACTGCATCAATGTTTTGCTGACCAAAGTACAGTAAAGACTGCCATTCTCACATCAGAGTCTAGACCCCTAGCAAACACTGTTTCTATTCAATTTCTGATATGCTTACCAATGGCGCCATTCCATAATCCTTTGGATTAACAGACACCTACTGTACTGTATATGTATGGTTACATATCAGAAGGAGTTAAATAAGTATCACTGTGAATAGAAATGGTTACTAACAGAAGAGACAGCACAGTTTGGAAAGCAATGCATTAAAAAAGCAGACACATACATAGCAGAATGAGACATTCCCATCATTTACCTGTGACAGTTTTTGAATGCAGCAGCCACACAGAGAAACACAGGCAGAGTCCCGGAGACTGGGCACTAAAGAACAGAAGGCATATTCACTGGCAGTAGCACACAGAAGCTTTAGAATTGTGTGACGGCTCGTTTCGGAGTCTAGAGAGGAGGTGAAAATGCAATTCTTGGCATGATTAACAAACCAAAAAAAAAAACAAACAGTTTCTTGACTCTGAAGTCAAATGAATATTTGCCATAAGAAGTTGTGAGGTCATGCAAATTACATCAACCTGCTGTCACAAAGTCATTTGTAACTTTAAAAGTGTCTCTGGCATAAAAGCCAAGCCATGGTTCATATCATTTCTCACTGGTTTCTGCTTTATGGAGGAAGTAGCACATTAATGCTCAAACTAAACAGGATATTAGAAGGTGATTGTGTCTTTGTGCATTATGTGCCACATTAACACATCTCATTCAGGCAGTACGTCACCATAATGCTTTGTACAGTAGCTGCAGCTTTAGGGCGCCAATAATTTTCAACAAAATTGGGTCTAAAGATGAGATGACAACCCTGTAAGAATTTCAATGCTGTTGGTTTTGCTGAACTTTTAGAAAAATACTCATCTATCCATGAATGTACAAGGGCACTGTTGAACACTTGTTAAGGGCAGACTTCTTGGAAATATTAGAACGTTTTTCTTCCCGCAAAGAATCAGACATATGGAGTAAATTACCAAGTAGTGGTGTTGGAGAGTAGGACTTTAGGGATCTTCAGATCTTGACTTGATATTATTAGGGGGCCACAGCCCACTATGGAGTCTAGTAAACTTCCAATGGGCCACAAGATGACTGAAATTAATTATAAAACAGTGGCAAAATACTTAAAGCACTAGTAGATGCTTCCTGTGCTCACACATGCAACGCTACGCAGCACAGTACATTGCAGCTAGTAACCTGTAATAAGAATGGGAATGGGCTGCTCAAAATGACACAGCAAGAAGAAGTGACAAGAAGATGATATGCCACCCTGCCAGAAAGAAATAAGAGTGTTTTAGCATAATGGCAAAGATGTGATGACGCTGTAAAGAAGGAAATGGTATGTCAACTGTTCTCACTTTTTAAAGCTGCACAGGTATCATGGCTGGCCACCCCTTTCGCGGCTTACCTGACTGCCATAATTGCACTACAGGACTCTTTTCTCTTTTCTTTGGACTTAATTGTTGTGTGTGGACAGAAAACGCATTTGCATTCCCTCGTTGTTTTCTGGTGGAAAAGCTCCAGAGTATAACAAAGTGGCTAATGTAATTACTGGATATTATGAAAATATGTCTGCAGCAACTAATTTTCCAATGTAAAACTGATTTTTGATTCTTTATTTTCAGAAATACTTAATCATTCTATGCTTAATTTAAGAAATAATACTTAATCTGAGTGAGTAGTGAGCAGCTATAGTTGTTATCAGATATATCTACAGTGACAAATTCTGTGTTGTCATTCCTACATGGTGTGACCAAAATGTATGCAAATCTCTTTAAATGAAAGTCTGCAATTTGCACTTTAGTCCCATCTGAATTGTTTGATTTGTCATTTTAAACTGTGTAGCAGAGGGGTAAATCAAGGAAAAATGTGTCTTTGTACCAATCAACATGGAGAGCTGTGTAACTGTGACCCCAATACTATCTCTCAAAATTATCTTAAAAGCCCAGCGTTAGAGGAGTACCCCAAGTACCCAATGATGTTTACTTTATGTAGTGCCTGGTTCTTTAATGGAAGAGGGCATTGTGACGCATAGCACTGTACCACAGAACTTATTTTTATTTTATTTATTTTACTGTGCAATTCATCTTTATATAAACCAGTTAAATATTTACTTTATTCACACCTGGAGCTGAGATTCACAATGGACCATTTCTTGTTTATATAGTATTATCAGTCAGTCGTTCTTCAACCCGTTATATCCTAACACAGGTCACGGGGGTCCGCTGGAGACAATCCCAGCCAGCACAGGATGCAAGGCAGGAACAAATCCCGGGCAGGGCGCAAGCCCACCGCAGGACACACACACACACACACCAAGCACACACCAGGGACAATTTAGGATCTCCAGTGCATCTAACCTGCATGTCTTTGGACTGTGCTAGGAAATCAGAGCAAACACATGCAGACATGGGGAGAACATGCAAACTCCATGCAGGGAGGACCCGGGAAGCGAACCCAGGTCTCCTTATTGTGAGGCATATAGTATTGTATAAAATGTTATGTTTTATTGCTAGCATTTCAATTGTTTCATAGCCACTCTGGATATTTATTTAAAGTAAAACATTATAAAAAGAATGGAACACTTCCATTCATGGCCACTTCCCTAAACTAAACTGTGTCTGGTAAATCATAATGTGAGTATTCAAACTCTGAAATATTTAGTATTTAGAAATCAGATGCCCACTATCATCTGATACATGACAAAAGTTACACATGCATACACAATCTTGCAAACTGGAGTTTGATTTTATCAGTGTTCTTCATCAACATCTCACATGTACTGCACAAGCCCTTATGCCGGCAAAGAATATAAACATAGTAGAGTTGAAAAGATCAGATCTCAAAGCTGTGTTCAAGTTTTTAGTTTTCAAAAAAAATAAATAAAATAAATAAAAATGGATATTTCAGAGGAGTATGGCTCCTTGGTCATTGATCAATTTCTGACAATAAATTATTCCTACTAGCAGGGGATGAAAGTGGTCAGAATGTCTAGAAATTTTGCATTAAAAATACACTTTTTAAATTGATTACCACTGTCATAGTTTTCAAAATTATCCAGAAGAACCTCTGTTACCTGCATTCTGAATGAAGGAAATGATTTTATTTCTGGCAAGATCAAATCAGTGCTGTTACTTTATGACCATTGAGACATATTTGAAAATGTACAGGTTCAGCTGTTGGTTGTATAATATACAACAGTTTAGATAGTTTATTAATTAAGAGTAAAATTTTGTAATGAGCTCATATTAACATAAATACCTGAACAGTTACAGAGGTAATGCCACTGCCTTTGCATTATGAAACATTTTCAGGTAGCTGGCTTTTCTTTTACTGTAGACAATGTTATATGGTCATTAGATAGATAGATAGATAGATAGATAGATAGATAGATAGATAGATAGATAGATAGATAGATAGATAGATAGATAGATAGATAGATAATAATAATAATAATAATAATACATTTTATTTATATAGCGCCTTTCCCATGCTCAAGGCACTTACAGAATATAATAAAGAACGGCAGAATATACAGTATATAGCATTGTACAAACCAGATAAATAAATAAAGAAGATTAAGACAGTAAATTCTGAAAAAAAAAACAGACAACATAATTGATGGTCTAGCACACACACATACAGGTTACATTAGCATCTTGTAGCGGGGCCACATAGTGTTTAAATGTCAGTTCTGAGTGCGTCTCGTTTCATTGTCCCGTTTACTGTTTGTGCATCAGTTTATGTCGTCCCCGTAAAAAGGGGACGGATGATGGAAGGAGACCACAGCCGCCAACCTGGAAAACACCTGTTTACAATCAATTAATCCCAGCCGTCACAGGACTATATAAGCCAGCAGGAGGAGAAGGAAGAGGGAAGAGAGAAGGAGATTTTTCATTCACGACCACGAACCAACGGTACCAGTTATTGTCCACATCGCGCTTGCCAATCCAGTTTGTTTTTCCATCTGCCGGATTTATTTCAAGGACCTCACCACGAAAGACCCCGGGGTAGGACTTAATCATCCACCATACACACGAGGATTCACGGTGAGGCTGTTCCATTTTTTCCGGGGAGATTCAAACAACTCAATATCACTAATTCAGTCATCCGCTTTCAGGACAGTTTCATTATTACCGGACTCACGTTCTCATTCATTTTCAGTTTATCATTCATTGTTGTTTTCGTGTTGTGTGTTTATTGTTACAGGGACAAGGGAGGGTTTTTGTTGTATATATTTATATATATTTGGTGGTGTTTTGTTATTGCTGGGGTGGAGGGATATTTATATTTATATGTTTCTATTTTTTTATTTCATTTCATTTAATACATATAATCTGTTTAATTTTACATCCTGTTTTTGTGCTCATATTTTTCACCGTCGATTGTGGGGGGGAAAAGTTTAATTGGTAAGAAGTACGGCTTGATAGTTAGATTATCTCTCAGTTAATTATCCAGGCCACTGGTCTTGGAGGTGTAGCTGCCGGCTGGGTAAAAGGGGTCGGCCGTTACAATCTTGACAGAGAAGTAAACTGAGAGAAAGGTAATAAAGTCAAGTAGAGCTAAAAGCCTTCCTGAACAGATGAGTTTTGAGTTGTTTTTTTAAAGAAGTCATGGAGTCAGCTGACCTGATTAATTTTGGTAGGTCATTCCAGAGTCTGGGCGCTATACAGCTGAAGGCCCTGTCACCCATAGAGTGTAGATTAGTGAGGGGCACAACAAGATTACCAGAATCAGAGGACCTTAGTGGGCGGGCAGGCACATAGTGATGGAGTAGGTCACTGATGTAGTTTGGCGCGAGGTTATTTAAGTCTTTGTAGGTTATTAGTAGGATTTTATATTCGATCCTGTAAGACACAGGGAGCCAGTGAAGGCTAGGCAGAATGGGTGTGATGTGCTCGCTGCTGCTGGTTCGAGTAAGGACTCTTGCAGCTGAGTTTTGAATAAGCTGGAGCTGTGATATAAGATTAGAAGGAGCACCTGCCAGTAGGGAATTACAATAATCGATGCGGGATGTGATAAAAGCATGGACAAGTTTCTCAGCATTAGAGAAGGAGAGGAAGGAGCGAACACGGGATATGTTACAGAGGTGAAAGTAAGAAAGTTTCTTAATGTGATTTATGTGGGCGGAATAAGTGAGGGAGGAATCGAAAATGACACCAAGATTTTTTACAGTAGAGGCAGGTCTGATGAGATCACTGCCAAGATGGACTGGGAAGGAGCTCATTTTATTAAGTTGCATTTTAGTCCCTATTTGCAGGAGTTCAGTTTTATTGCAATTTAATTTTAAAGAGTTCTGCTCCATCCAGGTTTTAATTTCACTAAGGCAGGTTGTGAGCTGAGAAAGCTCTGATGAAGTTCCACTTTTAACATTGAAGTAGAGCTGGGTATCATCTGCATAAAAATGATAACCCAATCCATAACTACGGAAAATATGGCCAAGGGGAAGCATATAAATACAGAAAAGCAGAGGACCAAGGACAGAGCCCTGAGGGACTCCTTGTGTGACTGGCACGGAGTTGGATCTGCTGTTACCAAGACTAACAAACTCTTGCCTATCAGTCAGATAGGACTTGAACCACTGGAGGGCAGTGCCAGAGATACCCAGCATGTTCTCCATTCTGGACAGTAGGATGTCATGTCTGACTGTGTCAAATGCTGCACTGAGGTCTAACAGAATTAATATGCTAGTTTGTCCAGAGTCTGCTGCCATAAGCAAATCATTGGTTACCCGTAGCAGAGCAGTTTCACAGCTGTGCCGCACCCTGAAACCAGACTGAAAGGGTTCCATCAAATTATTAGAAGTTAGGTAATTGGTGTGTTGGGAAGCTACAACACGCTCAAGAACTTTTGACAGGAAAGGTAAGTGGGAAATAGGCCGGAAATTGTTAAGATTGTCAGCATCAAGGCCAGACTTTTTTAACATTGGGTAGATAGATAGATAGATACTTTATTAATCCCAAGAGGAAATTCACAAAAATTACAGCATTAGAGGGTCATTATTGTCATATGTACAGAATACAGTGAAATTTCTACTTGCACGTGCTTGTTGTTGACTGAGAGGAATGCAAAAGTCCAAATAAAATGTTGACATACCACCCTGCCACCACATTTACAGCAATAATAAGTTCAATGAAAATAACAGGTGCACGGTAGTTGCAAAATAGAACAAAAACTTGGCTTCTGCCATTGGCTACAACGATAAGGATCTGAATAGTGGCCAAGTCGACAAGATGAAGCTCCATCCAACTTGTTGCTTGTACCCAAATGAGGTGTTTCCTTCTAGGAGTGCACTGCTCTTACAGTCCTTGGACAGGAAGAGGTGGAGTCAGCTGTCCTCAACGGGCGTCTTCTTGGAGCTGTGGGAAGAAAAAGAGACAAAACAGTCAGCTACTGCACCTCCTCGTGTCCTGGGGTGGTAGTGCTGATCTCTGACGAACATGGAAGATGCACATATGTGACAGCTCATCAACATGAAAAATGTCATAGCTCACCATCACCATAATTAGTGAGCACCTGAAAAATCTCAAAACACCTTTTACAACACTGTCAACCAAAAGGAAACATATTAACTTTAATTCAAATTGTACTGCAGCGCTACGTTTGTTCATGATTATACTCCACAGCAAAGAACAGGGCACACAACTGATATCATTAAAAAAGAGTCTACTAGGGCTTCAAATGAAATAAGGTAAATGAACTTTACCTGTATTATTGGACCTTTCATTTTGAACAGCTAAAGCAAACAAGTGTTATTGGTACGTCTTAATCCCTTCCTTCTTTAAAATAAGGTACCAGATAATTACCAAAAAAATCATGTAAGGCAGTTATACATTAAAACATTTTACTGTTTTTCGTTTTTAATAAACTTTTTAAATTCGATAAAATGTAGCATTGTACAATATCTGCCCATTCTTTCATTCATTTCCTATTCTGGTACTTCTTAGCATCATAAAGAATAAAAATTCAGAATATTAAAATATACAGTATACATTTAAAGTGTTTGCTTCTTTTCAAACCTCAAATGACTATTAGGTTTGGACAGTAAAAATTAACTCATATTAATTCAAACTCAACATAGATATTGTCAATTTACTAGTGGAGTGAGAGTTAAATTATTTTGGGTCCATACACAGTGATGACTGAGGTTAAGGATCTGCGCTGGTATCTGGAAGGTTTCCACTTCGAATCCCCGTGACTGCCAAAAGAGATCCTACTCTGCTGGGCCCTTGACCCTTAACCTGCAATTGCTCCAGGAACACTGTACAATGGCTGGCTCTGAGCTCTGTCCCCCAGGGGTATGCAAAAACTAACAAATTCCTATAACAAGAAATTGTATAAGGCGAAATAAAGAACAAAGAAAAATTAACAAGTTCTTCTGAAGACGTTGAGAGAATGGTGTTTAGCATGTGGAAGTTGGACAGAGACCCATGGCATAAGCTTCATTTAAATGAGAAATTAAAACAAAATGTCAGAGACAAAGCCCCATTGAGCTTCCCTTTACTTGTTGAGCTCTGCCATTTAGTTGTTGGCTAACCTACTTGTTCACCAAACTCTCGTGACTATGGACTCCTTCTTGAAGCACTCACAATCCGTTCTTAACTTCTTCCATAATCTTGTCGTTACTCCCTTTCTCAGTACTCAGTACCCACTAACAACGTCTTTATCAAAAGATATTTATATTTTAACCACCAATTAATGTGTGTTACTGATTCCTTCTTTGCCACAAGAAATTCATAAACAGCCCATTGTTTGAAACATACCACATCATTTTGTAAGCCAACTGTGCATGTATTAGGAAACAGATTGTTCTGCAGGGTGCCGAAGTGGCAAGTAAGACATTTCTAATTAACCACAGAATATGCTGCGGAAGTCTCCTGCTATTTTGCATCACTTTCTTCACTATACAGTAGTTATAAGTATTTTGGGCAACACTTGTTAAGATATTACTCCAAATGTAAATGCATATAAACATAAATTTACAAATTATGTATAAATTAAACTAAAGCTAAGAGAAAGCCAGGTAGCAATGAAGATGAGGAAAAAAAACTTTGGGAGTTTTAAAATGAGAAAAGTAAAGTCAAACCTTAACCAAGGTCAGCCACTCTTCATACACTACTGCACAGATTAGTGCACATGATCAATTAAATACAGCAAAACTCTAAAATCTGTCACTAGCAAAATTCATTTCTCCCATTCCTTCCAAGTTCAGAAGGAATATTTAAATTATTTATATTTATGCTTTTGGTAATGAGGATTTGATTAGATATCTTTTAATTCTCTCTTTTGGTAGTTGTACTGTATGACAATATATTGACAGACGTTCATTTTATGTGATTTTTGTAAACAGCATTTGACTGAACATTTATCACTGATACCTTAATAGATTTTGAAACTCAGTTTTGATTCCCTGCCAACACAATTATGCCACTGGTTGCCCTTCACAGCATTTATTGATTTTCAGGTAATATCATCTGCACTCAGTTTTCCCCAACTCTGTGATCTGAGCTGATCCAAGCCATGATATTTCCTCAAAATCAGTGCCAGCCACATACCCAGACCAATGGACTTAAACAAAGGAGTGGGTCTTGTAAGTTCTGGTTTTTAGGTGCTTGATCCTTGCGCTGTCACTCAAACTTTCACACACACACCATCTGCATGGTTTCTCAGGATCACTCTGGATAGCTCAGGAAAGCAGTCAGGATAGCTGACTGCATCTCTTCCCAAAAACACCACTGATTTTGATTATCTATAGAGCACCTTTAGCATGAAAAGAAGCATATACTAAAAATGACTTTGCATGTAAATGTGGAAAGTGACTCTGGCATCAGAAGCATTGCCTTTCATACTGACAGCAACATTAGAGAAGGGACAGTCATACAGTGCATCCGGGAAGTATTCACAGCGCATCACTTTTTCCATATTTTGTTCCAAAATGGATTAAATTAATTTTTTCCTCAGAATTCTACACACAACACCCCATAATGACAACGTGAAAAAAGTTTACTTGGGGTTTTTGCAAATTTATTAAAAATAAAAAAATTGAGAAAGCACATGTACATACGTTTTCACAGCCTTTGCCATGAAGCTCAAAATTGAGCTCAGGTGCATCCTGTTTCCCCTGATCATCCTTGAGATGTTTCTGCAGCTTAATTGGAGTCCACCTGTGGTAAATTCAGTTGACTGGACATGATTTGGAAAGGCACACACCTGTCTATATGAGGTCCCACAGTTGACAGTTTATGTCAGAGCACAAACCAAGCATGAAGTCAAAGGAATTGACAGGATTGTCTCGAGACACAAATCTGGGGAAGGTTATCGAAAAATTTCTGCTGCTTTGAAGGTCCCAATGAGCACAGTGACCTCCATCATCCGTAAGTGGAAGAAGTTCAAAACCACTAGGACTCTTCCTAGAGCTGGCCGGCCATCTAAACTGGGCGATCGGGGGAGAAGGGCCTTAGTCAGGGAGGTGACCAAGAACCCGATGGTTACTCTGTCAGAGCTCCAGAGGTCCTCTGTGGAGAGAGGAGAACCTTCCAGAAGGACCACCATCTCTGAAGCAATCCACCAATCAGGCCTGTATGGTAGAGTGACCAGATGGAAGCCACTCCTTAGTAAAAGGCACATGGCAGCCCGCCTGGAGTTTGCCAAAAGGCACCTGAAGGACTCTCAGACAATGAGAAAGAAAATTCTCTGGTCTGATGAGACAAAGATTGAACTCTTTGGTGTGAATGCCAGGCGTCACGTTTGGAGGAAACCTGGCACCATCCCTACAGTGAAGCATGGTGGTGACAGCATCATGCTGTGGGGATGTTTTTCAGTGGCAGGGACTGGGAGACTAGTCAGGATAAAGGGAAAGATAACTGCAGCAATGTACAGAGACATCTTGGATGAAAACCTGCTCCACAGCGCTCTTAACCTCAGACTGGGGCGACAGTTCATCTTTCAGCAGGACAACGACCCTAAGCACACAGCCAAGATATCAAAGGAGTGGCTTCAGGACAACTCTGTGAATGTCCTTGAGTGGCCCAGCCAGAGCCCAGACTTGAATCCGATTGAACATCTCTGGAGAGATCTTAAAATGGCTGTGCACCAACGCTTCCCATCCAACCTGATGGAGCTTGAGAGGTGCTGCAAAGAGGAATGGGTGAAACTGTCCAAGGATAGGTGTGCCAAGCTTGTGGCATCATATTCAAAAAGACTTGAGGCTGTAATTGCTGCCAAAGCTGCATTGACAAAGTATTGAGCAAAGGCTGTGAATACTTATGTACATGTGATTTCTCAGTTATTTTATTTTTAATAAATTTGCAAAAACCTCAAGTAAACTTTTTTCACGTTGTCATTATGGGGTGTTGTGTGCAGAATTCTGATGAAAAAATGAATTTAATCCATTTTGGAATAAGGCTGTAACATAACAAAATGTGGAAAAAGTGATGCGCTGTGAATACTTTCTGGATGCACTGTACATGGATGACACTGCCTGAAGATCACTTTTAACTGATATCTCTTTTTGGTAATGATGCTTGTTTTGGTGAGGCCTGTAAAACCTCTATAATATTTAAATATCTCTTTACAAATAAACAGATATGTGTTGCTATTTCCCTTTAGTACTAATTATTTCACTTTAATCATAAACTATAGTAAACTTTAAAAAAATCTCTAAACTGTTTAAAACCAGAATGTAACTACTCAGTTAACAATAAATCCAAACAGATGATTTCATGCTATAAAATCCATGTTGAGCAATTATTAAGTAGCTGCCTTTAAAAATCTGAAAGAAATATGTGATGTATTATTTCATAAACATATGAAGTGGAGCTTTACCACTTTTTTGTTTAAAATATTCAGACTTGCGGTACAGGTTCAGTAAATACATATGGGTATTTTAGTCTAATAACACAGCCCAGCTTTCTCACATCCAACTGGAGGTCTCTAGGGCCGGAGTCTAAACTGACAGGACTGAGCACATTTATGACACTCTAACACAGTACACATGCAGTCTCTCACACTGAGCCAAATTAAGGTACGCAGCTGAGCACCACCAACTGAGGATGAGGAAGAAACTGGAATAATTGGAGGTAAACTCATGCACGCAAGGAAAGAATGTGCCAACTCAACATCAACCTGGTGTCTCATAATTTGAAGAAATGTTTCTAATGTATTTTATATATATATATATATATATATATATATATATAAACACTGTACTAAGGGGCTTTGCCCCCTGCTCGCTTCGCTTGCCAACCCCCCTGTCTAAGCTACGCGCCAGCCACTTCACATCTCTGCCACTCGCGTATGTGGATTTCACTTTCACCAAACAACAAATCTTTTAATTCTCGCGGATACGCCTCTTCATTGGGAAGAAACACTACTTTTTTTTCCCTGATGGCAACACAAATTAGATGATCTACAAGTCTCCAACTTAAAGTTTAAATCCAAACAATATATTCAATCTCTTTTCACTGTTCCATTATTTCACCGAGTAATAATTTATGTTTGTTTGCGCTAATGCAATCTTTACTATCCTTTTTTTGAGACTTCAGAATTTTCGTACTTCCTTTATCTGTAACGTGCTCTACATGTGTAACGCGCCAACGTTTTTGAATTCTTTACGATGTTCTTCTTTGTCATGTACTCTTTGTCTACTCTTATTTCTGGCCCCGGGCATAGTTAAATGTCTTGGCACAAAGACTCGTCTCACAGGATGTGAAAGTGTCTCTCTGAGAAAATCACATCTCGTCTCCTTTCAAGATTTTTTTTTTAGAATATATATATATATATATATATATATATATATATATATATATATACACAAGGTGAGTCAAAATAATGTTAATATTTGAATGGCGGAAATGATTTATTCACAAAACATGCTTCATATGTGCAAGATGATTTACAGGAATGTCTCCACCTGTTTGCCATCATGTTCAACACACAAAAACCAACGAGCAACAGTAACATTTAAAGCCTTGAAACACATTTCGCAGGCAATAGATGATACCACAGTCTGGATTCTGTGCTTCAGGTCATTAATATCACAAAGCTTTCCTGCTATACACGTGCTCCTTCACCATAACCAGAAATCACAGGATGTCAAATTAGGGTGTGGAGGCCATGGCAATGGTCCACCGTGACCTATCCATCGACCTGGAAAGGTGAGGTTGAGATAAAAAAAATCCATTAGTGTTAACATAATTTCGACACACATTTTTTTCACAGTCTACAGAATGATATAGATCTTTTATAGTATTTTTTAGGTTTTCTGTTATCTATGTCTATAAAGGCATAGGAATTTCTTTTTCTGGTCAGAGCACTGTTGTCACATTTCAATAGATCTATATATTATATATGTCAGGTAATTGAAAGGAACTACTCTTGGCATCTCTCTCCTAGGAGGTTTCGTTTTGCCGACATGCTTGCATCGTTTGTGCATTACAGGCTAACAGACTATTTTTCTTCAGAAGTTTAGTTTTGCCAACGTGCTGGCCTCGCTTATGTATCCTCGGAGGTGGAGCCCTTACCCCGACTCCACCTCTCACTCCTGGGCCGGACAGACACACACACACACACACACACACACTTCCACGCGTAGACGTTTATATATAAGATATATCTGCTTTTGAGTTCTCTCTCTTCATTGCTTTGCTTTTCTGATTATCTGGATTTTGACCTCTTTTCTTCTGTATTTGACCTTTTTTGGGATTTGCGCACTGGGACTTGTTTGCCTCTGAATTGCCTAATTTTTGAAGGCTACTCCTTCTCTGCCTTGTATACTCCTTGGGTTTTTTTGCGCTACAGAATATTTTGTGATAATACATCGTTTATTTATAAAGATCCTGTGTCTGCCTTGTGACTAGCCAGGGTTTGGCAGTATTTTCCCCTTTACCGGGCATTTTTGAGGAGTTTTGGAACACTGCTTTGTTTAAAGGCCATTTTGATGTGTCTGAAGCACAATAATTTCTAAATCGTTGAGGCCCTTCTTGATATATGTTAAACTGATACATGTTCACAAAATGTTTCCTTATTTACAAAACTTTTTATTTCAGGTACTGTTCTAGATTACAAAGGCACCACATTAATTTTGTACTTGACCTTGGTGCTGACAGAATAAGAACCCTGAACTGAATAACCAAATAGCAAAATGGATGGATAAATGGATGCTTTAGTATTAAGCACTAAACGCTGTTTGGAGTCTAATGCCCTCTGGAAGATCATAAATAAATGAACATCCCTATCAAAATGGATTCAGTGTAAAGTGTAGAAGGCATTTAAATGAAAAGAAAGAAGCCTGTGTGTTGGCAACCATTTTCATAATTTCATTGCTGCATATCACCATATGGAAGCAAAATGTGATCGACAAGAGGTGTGATGCGGATTTTGTGCTATTCTACCGTAATTGCGAGAATCAATTGTATTTTCTATTCAAGAATAAAGCTCACCTTGACCTTAACCCTGAAAATGTCACATAAAAGTGAGAAATGTCATCAGGTTTTAAATTTTGAAACCTATACTCAATCTTCAAAAGCTCTGCTTGGAAAAATACTTGCTTCCATTTTAACCATTATAAAGGAGACTTTTTATGACTAGTTTTTTAATGTTTGTTTTTTGTGGTTGAACACTCTTGAACAAACCTTTGAAGTGAAATGCAAATTTAATACTTAAGCAATAAAATGGGACAGGGCGTGTTGTTGTGGAATATTAATGCTCCTTGGTTGCATTATAAAACCTTCAAGAGTGTGGCTTATTACTTTCTGTAGCTCTGGAAATTCCCCACTTACAAAAAAAAAAAGGCTGACTATTTTGTGATCTTGGATAAACAAACATTCTGTGCCAGCAACATTTTAAACCTGTGAATTAATGGAGCTCATGCCAAGGCACGCACAACGCTGTGCCAGCATGGATTTAAGACAGTAAAAAGCACAGGAATCGGTGCATTATTGAACATACAGTGTCAAAATATCATGACATCTGTGAAGCTTTGGTGCGTCCGTAAAATTCACTAAATATTAATTTTCCCCTAGCTGATTGTTATATTAATCTCCCAGAACCCCATGAATGGTGCTATATATTAGACTTTTCTTTATCTATAGTGTAAATGAAAAAATGCTGGTCACCACAAAAATGCAAGGTGGAGATGTGGCCACAAAAATGCCATGTCAACACTTGCACAAGCCTTTGACTCCAAGTATCCAGAGTCAGTTATTGCAGCACTTGACGACAGATTTTTGCAATTCAAACTGCAGAGAAGCAGGGATCTTTTCTTCAAAAAGTCTTTTTATTCACCACTTCTCAGACTGGACTGACCTGAAAAATATTGAGGTAACAGAGAAAAAAAAAACAGTTGAGCTCATGAGAGATATTACTTTCAAAGATGGTTTCTCTACAGGAGATAATTAAGTAATTAACATCCTATCATTCCTGAGGTCATGTATAAAAACATAGGGCAGACCCAGCCATTCATTATGTTGGCTACTATGGCTCAAAGAATTGGTCTTAGTGACTTATGACGGGCTTAATGCAGTGGGAATTTTGGCAGACGCTTCAGTGGTGAAGACAGCTTAACCTGCTGATATTTCACAGAAAATAGCAGCTAAGTTGATGTTGGAATGGATATTGATGATAAACACATCATCAGCAAGGGGGCATCTGTTAAAGAAATAACAAATTACTTAGTCATGGTGGCTACACATGGATTTAAAATGCATGTAAAAACAGACAAGCAACTCTGCATGATTTGAGCAAGTCAGTTTAAGGCAGAAGCAGAAAAGTTAATATAGAACACTGAATGGGAAACTTCAAAGAGTGAGTAGCATGGTGAGGTGGTGGCATATGTCCCCTTTGTACATCTAAAATGTGCATTTCCAGGTAGAATAGTGCCAACAACACTAGCGGTGGAGTAATAAATCATCTAATCATCTGAGTCCATCCTTCAGTCCTTCACAGTGTTCTGAAAAAGTGGGCAAATACATGCATGGGGCACACCATAAGAATGGTTATCTGTGAGAGTTAAGCATCAGATGACTGTCTTGTGGCGTAGACTCAATTTTCTCAGAAATTATTTAGGTTTACAGATTTCTTAGAGGGCAAGGTAGATTTTAGCAATTTTTAGTGGTGAGGTTCATCCAATATTGAAGCATTTCTGTCCTTAAGACAATGGAATCATTTATGAGATAGTGTGACACAGTGTCTTCAAAATCTTGTGAGAAAGGAAATAAACCAGGAGATGAAAAACAGTCACCAAGATCAAGATCAAAGACAGACAGAGATCACAACCGTAAACTCAAGTGTAACTAACACCAAAGCGAAAAGCAAAAATCAAAGTCAAGGAGCAAACTAATTAAAAGAAAACCTAACACTAGGGGCTACTTGAATTGAAATCTATTTTGAGAGATTGTCGAGAAGAGATAACAAAGGATATGAACACTGTCATATTTATAAATTTTCATATCTAATGGCACCAATGTTGCAACTGAATTGGTCACATGACCCTGTTTAGAGCATTACGTAAACAATGAAAATAAGATTTTAATAAATATAAACTGTTTCAATTCAAGTCAACAACAAATATAAACCACAAAAAAACAAAATCGTCAACACTAAAAACTATAAACTTAACAAAATGACAAGTATAAAACTGCCCTAAAACACCACACTAGGACAAGGGTCTCCAGTTTCAGTCATGGAGAGGCACAGCGTTTACTTGTTTTTGCTGAAATTTAGAGCTTTCCAAATGTGTGAATTGAGTGGTGGGACTAAGGCAATGCTCTAATGCTCTAATTTGTTTTAAATTTTCAATTTCAACTTTTAAAACAGAACAAACAAACAGACCTGCAGTAAGGCTGTTAAATTAGCCACAGGTTCAAATTTGAATACTTATATATAACATTTTCTTAATTTAAACATATTTTTAATATATTCAGATATTCTGAATGCTGCAATTTATTTTTACCATGTGTGTTTTTTTATATTTCTTGTTAATAATATTTTTACTTTTTTGTTTGGGTGCGCCTGCAAAGCATGAAATGCTTGTGACTCATGCACAGTTGCTTAAAATAAGCAGATGAAAACTACAGCCTTCAAAAAGAACGTGACACTTGAAAACACAGCCTCTCTCACAAAAACAGTTCTCTGTGTGCACAAAGTAACGTAATCAAAGATAGGAAAATAAAATCCCTTCTGATCGCTCAAATAAGTTAAATGCTTTCAAAACTAAAAACGCAGCTAATGGAACCACAGATTAGGCGTAAGGGTCCTGATGCAGGTTCATAATTTTCAGCCCTGGACACCATACAGGATTAAACT
This sequence comes from Erpetoichthys calabaricus, assembly GCF_900747795.2. Classification (NCBI taxonomy): domain Eukaryota; kingdom Metazoa; phylum Chordata; class Cladistia; order Polypteriformes; family Polypteridae; genus Erpetoichthys; species Erpetoichthys calabaricus. Next base: position 59,881,870 of record NC_041408.2, read on the forward strand.
AAATTCAGTTTCTTTGTTTCCTCTGTCTAAAATTACAGCAAAAATATGGTAGAGGTGAGCTTTATATTTCTTTTCATTACATGTTTGATTTATGCATTATGTTTAAAGCTAACAGCCAAGTATGACACAGATTGCATATCAACTGCATGTTGACTAAGGTAGAGAAATGGGAACTGCTGAAATTAAAAGGCTCTTTAAAACTGTAACTTTAAATCCATTATAATAACAATAATGGATTAAATATGGTACTTTATGAGAACATTAAAATGAATGAAGAAATGTAAGCTCCCTTTTTACTCATTTGGTCTAACATTTGGTTTAGGTTTAGGTTTATTTGTCATATATAGGTTAACACAGGGTCAACATACAATGAAATGTGTATGACGAGAAAAACAAGTCACTCAGCCTAGATCCAATAAAGCTTAAAAAAAGATTACAAGTTAAAAATAGACAAGTCATATAAAATAAAATGTGTATGTTTTAAAAGAAGTTATAGAGCAATATGAGTTGAATGAGCAGCAAGTACAAATGACAGTTATTGCACAGATAATGTTTTATAAGTGCAGATGCATATTCCATAAAGTGCAGATGCATGTTCCAGTCAGTATTCAGAGTGTGTGCAGGTAGTTTGTGTGTGAGTAGTGCAATGTAGATGTAATGTAAGTGTGTGTAAGTGTTCAGGTGTTGCTGTTGAGGAGTCGAATGGCCTGGTGGTAAAAACTGTTCTTAAGTCTTGTAGTCCGAGCAGCCAGACTCCTGTATCGTCTGCCGGACGGTAACAAGGAGAACAGCTGGCGTGCTGGATGGCTGTGGTCCTTTATGATGCTGATTGTCTTACGCAAGCACCGATGGAGGTAAATGTCTTCAATGGCAGGAAGACTCTTGCCCGTGATGTGCTCTGCTGCCTTCACCACTCTCTGTAGTGATTTCCAGCTGCTGGCAGAGCAGCTCCCATACCAGACGGTAATGCAGCCCGTTAGCAGACTCTCGACCACACTCCTGTAAAAGTTTGAGGTGATGTTGGCATTCATGCCAAACTTCCTCAGCCTCCTCAGGAAGTAGAGCCGCTGGCGAGCTTTCTTGACCACAGTGTCTATGTGAAGGGTCCACGAGAGATCCTTGGTGATGTTTACTCCGAGGAACTTGAAGCTGTTGACCCTTTCAACTTCTATGCCACTGATGTAGATGGCCTGGTGTTCTCTGCCTTGTTGTTTTCGATAGTCCACAATCATCTCCTTGGTTTTGCTGACGTTAAGAGACAAGTTGTTATCTAGGCACCAATTACTCAATGCCAGCACCTCCTCTCTGTAGACCGTCTCATCATTGTCAGTGATAAGGCCTATGATGGTTGTGTCGTCTGCAAACTTGATGATGGTGTTTGTGCCGTGTTTTGCAACACAGTCATGGGTGAACAAGGAATACAAGAGGGGGCTAAGCACACAGCCCTGCGGCGCTCCTGTGTTTAAAATGAGTGATGAGGATGTGTGTTTGCCGACTCTCACCACCTGGGACCTGTTTGTGAGGAAAGAGAAAATCCATCTGCAGATGGTCGTCCCCAACCCAAGGTCGTCAAGCTTCAAGACGAGTTTTGAGGGGATGATGGTGTTGAATGCCGAGCTGTAATCTATGAACAGCATTCTTACATATGTATTTCCTCTTTCCAGGTGGGTGAGGGCAGTGTTTATTGTTAGCGCAACGGCATCCTCTGTCGATCTGTTTGCTCTGTAAGCAAATTGGAGAGGATCCAGCGTGTCAGGGAGGGAGGAGCAGATGTAACCTTTGACTAGTTGCTCGAAGCACTTCATAATGACCGATGTCAGTGCAACCGGGCGATAGTCATTCAGACAGGAGACCACCGGTTTCTTTGGGACAGGAATGATGGTGGATGCCTTGAAGGAAGTGGGGACCACTGACTGCCTCAGGGAGAGATTGAAAATTTTGGTGAACACACCTGCTAGCTGGTCAGCACACGCCCTGAGGGCACAGCCTGGGATGCCATCTGGTCCCGGAGCTTTGCGAGGATTGACCTTTTTGAAGGACCTTCTCACATCAGACGTTTCAAGGATCAGAGTGACAGACTCACTGCCCCCTTGAGGATATAGCACCTGTTCTTTGTTGGCTGCATCAAAACGAGCATAGAAAGTGTTGAGCTCGTCTGCAAGACATGCAGTGGGCTGAACACTGAATGTGTTTTTCTTTTTATAGTCAGTGATGCAGCACAGTCCATTCCACAGGCGCTTGGTGTCAGAGCTGTGGTAGCTTGACTCCACTTTGTCCCTGTAGTCCCGTTTGGCCTTCTTGATGGACCTCCGGAGGTCATATCTGGCTGCTTTGTATGCATCAGAGTCCCCTGAGCCAAAGGCAGAGGTCCGCGCCTTGAGCTTAGCCCGGATCTCCCTATTTACCCAGGGTTTCTGGTTAGGATATATGCAAACGGTGGTTTTAGCGACAACATCGTCAATGCACTTGCTGATATATCCTGTGACAGAGTCTGTGAATTCATTGATGTTGCCATCAGCTGCATCCTCAAACATCTCCCAATCAGTTGTTTCAAAGCAGTCCTGTAAGACCCCCTCAGCTTCACTGTCCCATTTGTAGATGTTCCTGTAAACCGGTTTTTCCTGTTTAAGTCTTTGTTTATATGCAGGCAGCAGCAATATAGAGCAATGGTCTGATTTTCCAAAAGCTGGTCGAGGGAGAGATTTGTAGGAGTCCTTGAATAAGGTGTAACAATGATCCAGTGTTTGATCACCTCTTGTGGGGGGAGAGATGTGCTGATAGTATCTAGGGAGAACTTTCTTCATGTTTGCTCTGTTAAAGTCTCCCAACACAATAAATGCTGCTTCTGAGTTAGCGTTAAAACTCATCAGTTATATGTGAATCACTAACTATTAAAAATCATGAATAAATAGTTTTAAATATTTGCATGGGTCTTTTCTTTTTTCTCTTTTCCCATTCTAAAATGTGCTGCACTTCCTGGGTAGTCAAGCAGAAGTTTAGAAGAGCTTGGGGAGGGTCATCATGGAAAGGATTGGAATGGAAGGTACTAACTGATCTCAGTATCAGACAATAATCAATACATCCCTTCGACACTGGGTTTGTGCCAGCCATTTTTAAAATCGCTTCCGTAACCCCCATGTTAAAAAAAGTCTGGTCTTGATGCTGACAATCTTAACAATTTTCATCCTATTTCCCACTTACCTTTTCTGTCAAAAGTTCTTGAGCGTGTTGTAGCCTCCCAACTCACCAACTACTTAACTTCTAATAATTTGATGGAACCCTTTCAGTCCGGTTTCAGGGCGCAGCTCTTCTTCGGGTAACCAATGATTTACTTATGGCAGCAGACTCTGGACAAACCAGCATATTAATTCTGTTAGACCTCACTGCAGCATTTGACACTGTCAGACATGACATTCTACTGTCCAGAATGAAGAACATGCTGGGTATCTCTGGCACTGCCCTCCAGTGGTTCAAGTCATATGTGACTGATAGGCAAGAGTTTGTTAGTCTTGGCAACAGCAGGTCCAGCACAGCGCCAGTCACACAAGGAGTTCCTCAAGGCTCTGTCCTTGGCCCTCTTCTCTTCTGTATTTATATGCTTCCTCTTGGCCATATTATTCGTAGCTATGGACTGGGTTATCATTTTTATGCAGATGACACTCAACTCTATTTCAATGTCAAAAGTGCAACTTCATCAGTTTTCTCAGCTCACAACTTGCCTCAGTGAAATTAAAACCTGGATGGAGCAGAACTCTTTATAATTAAACTGCAACAAAACTGAACTCCTGCAAATTGGCACTAAAGCACTACTTAAGAAAATGAGCTCCTTTTCAGTCACTCTTGACGGTGATCTCATCAGACCTTCTTCTGATGCAAGGAATCTTGGTGTCATTTTTGATTCCTCCCTTTCTTATTCCAACCACATTAAGAAACTTTCTTACTTTCACCTCTGTAACATATCCCGTGTTCGCTCATTCCTCTCCTTTTCTAATGCTGAGAAACTTGTACATTCTTTTATCACATCCCACATCGATTATTGTAACTCGCTGCTGGCTGGTGCTCCTTCTAATCTTCTATCACAGCTTCAGTTGATTCAAAACTCAGCTGCAAGAGTCCTTACACGGACCAACAGAAGCGAGCACATAACACCCATCCTGCTTCGCCTTCACTGGCTCCCTGTGTCTTACAGGATTGAATATAAAATTCTATTAATAACCTACAAAGCTTTAAATGGCTTTGCACCAAACTACATCAGTGACCTTCTAAATCACTATGCTCCTGTTCGCCTACTAAGGTCCTCTGATTTTGGTAATCTTGTTGTGCCTCACACTAACCTGCATTCTATGGGTGACAGGGCCTTCAGCTCCATAGCACCCAGACTTTGGAATGACATCTTGAAATTAATTAGATCAGCTGACTCCAGTCATTCTTTTAAAAAACAACTTAAAACTCATCTATTTAGGAAGGCTTTTAACTTAACTTAATATTCTGCCCTTTCTTTCAGTTTCCCTCTATGTCCAGGTGCTCAGGATAATCTGTGTGTCTGTTATATCACAAGTTAGGTTATTTGTTAGGTTTTTCTTTTAGTATTGAATTTATTATTTTACTCTGGTTTATTGTTCTTTATTCTATTTAATGCTTTGTTATCTGTTTTATTGTTCTATTCAGGAAAACATTTGTATCCAATGTTACATATACCCTGCTGTTTTTTCTAAGACTCTGTGAAGCGCCTTGAGCATGGGAAAGGCGGTATATAAATAAAATGTATTATTATGTATCATTATTATTAGTAGTATTAAAGGTCAATTGCTGACATTAATGAAAAACATTTTTTTAATTCTATAGATCTGAAGTGCTCTTCTCCTGCCTTCCCAGGTGGACCCCTGGTCTGTGATGACAGGTTTGAAGAAAATTACAACAATGTAAACCATAAACTGTTGCCATCCCAGTCAGCACCTCTCAGCAAAATTGACCACTTATGGAAGATTTTAGATTGGTGCCTGAGGCACATGACATTTTTTTTTCCTTTAAAACAACACATGATAGAGTATCTCATGAAACAAGAAAGAATGGTGTCATATCTCTCCACTACAACTCCAGGCAATTATATAATTTATTTCAAGGTGTATTAAAATTCTTTTGACTGTGTTTGAGGGCCCAGTCTCCTATTATTGCCACCCATATTATAGAATTATTTTATGCCTTAGTCCAAGGCAGCTTACAAGACCACAGCAGAATGATTTACACCAGGGGTATCCAACTCCAGTCCTGGAGAGCTACTGTGGCTGCAGGTTTTCATTCTAACCCTTTTCTTAATTAGTGACCAGATTTTGCTGCTAATTACCTCTTTGCCTTAATTTTAATTAATACACAACTTAAGACTCAGGCCCCTTAATTATTTATTTTTTCCTTAATTAACAACCAAACAATATTAAGACACAAAATGTACCAACAAATAAAAAACAACCTGCGTCCATCACACAATAACTGACAATAAAGAAAGGTGAAGGCCTCAGTAATGTTGTTCTGCTCAAGTCCACAAAACATTTTGACAGCGCTCTTAAAAAAAGAACATCAACAGTTTCGGAAATGTCTGCCATGGCAGAATGATCGCCATGGAATTAAATAATGGGTTTAATTAGCAACGAGAATTGGCTTCAAGTTAAGAAACTGAATGAAGTGAAGTTGGTTGGAGTTTGAGGCCCCAGCTTAGTTGCTCATCTGTTGGCTCACTTCACATCAAATTTATGTTTAGGTGCTGTTTAAGGAAAAAAGAATCAATTCAGCGGTCACAGTCTCAAGAAAAGTCAATTAAAATAAAGGGAAATAGTTCATTAGCAGCAAAAACTGGTCACTAATTAAGAAAAGAGTTAGAATGAAAACCTGCAGCCACAGTAGCTCTCCAGGACTGGAGTTAGAGACCCCTGGTTTATATGGAGGCTTTGCAACTGGAACACAGGTAGGGTAAGTGACTTGATCAGAGTCACACAGTGAATCTAATGTGAGGGCTTGTCTCGCAGGCTTGTCATTCGAAGTCCACACTACCTATCTGTAGATGCTTTCTCTCGTCAGTTCATTTTTGCTTTACAAACAACAATATTCACTGTACAATGTCATGATTTAAAGTTTTATTTTTGTACTTTTTAACATATTTAGGAGTTTTCTGATATTTAAACATATTTGCAGCTATTTTCATGACATCATTACAGTACCCTTTTGCTTATGTAACCACAAGTGTTTTATTGTTGGCTACAACACCTGGTTTTTGCCACATAACTGCGCACAATCTAACATGTGATGTTATTGGTACTCCCCTGTTTAAGGTGGCAATGCAGTAACTTTGGTGTGCAAGTTTGTGGGTACTTTGCAAAAAAAAGAAAACAACTTATAGAAATCCTTTCCAGAAAACTCGGATCTGTGGTGTCTCATTTTGACTATGAATTTGGTTAGCATTTTGGACGTTTTGCTTCAGACCCTTGCAAGTTTATAGACCTACAGTTTCTCTGCATTTACAAAAAAGTGGGACACTTTCCCTCATATCTCCCAGCAGATGGCAATGTTGTGCAAAAATAAACTAAATAGTAAACTTTCCTAATTTAATATACTGTATGTTTGGGCAACGGCCAATACTTGGAAATGAGACCATCTAGGAAAAGCTTGGGTTGCTGCTGGAAGAGTTGTTGGTGAGATTAGCAGGGGGCACTTAGCCTATGGTCTGAATGTGGATTGCAATACCCCAGGGCAGGGACGGGTACACAATGCTGTAAATATGGCACCATCCTTCGGATGAGACATAAAACCGAGGTCCTGACTCTCATTTGTCATTAAAGGTCTCTGGACATCTTTTGAAAAGAGTAGGGTTTATCCCGATGTCCTGGCTAAATTGCCCTTTACAGCATGTCCATTCTGGCGTCCTACTCACCCTCTGTCTCTAATTGGCTATCTCTCTCTCACCCCTTCACAACCTAATAGCTAAAGTGTGGTGAGTGTACTGGTGCAATAATGGCCGCTGTTGCATCATACACTTTGGTGCTCCACATTGGTGGTGGTTGAAGTGCTTCACATCCAAGTGCTTTGAATAGTGAGAAAAAAACACTTTATAAATGTAATTATTATTATTATTGTTAAAATGCTCATAGCAAACCCAACTCAACATAATTACATTTTTCCTGGAATAATATTAATTTTTGCAGTATGGGTTACTTGGGTAGACCCTTGATTCTGTAGCATTCTTAGCATGGTTATACCACTCATGAAAATCTGAAGCTGCCTGACTGCACTGCAACACTGCCTTCCTTTTTGTCTCTAACCAACCATTTTGTATACTCTGCAGGTTGAATTGTATATTAATTTCACTGCACCTGAAAATCTGGAGAGGATACCAGAATGACATATATGTTCCACTCATTCCTGCTTTATTCTTAAATCAGACTTCATGTGCTAATGGGTTGCCTCTTAAATAAAAGAAGCAACAACAAGTATTTTATTTTGTCTTTGCACTATTAATATTTCTGTGATATAGAGACCACTATGTAGGAAAATGAATGTACACTTTCAGAATAAAATTATACATTGCAGATTTTAAACAAATAGTCCTCTTAGTTTTGCTTTTTACTGTTAGGGACTGGCACTCTGGATTGAGCAGGAGCACCAGCAATATGAGCTCTGTATTATTCTTTTCTTTACTTTAGTTGTATTTTTTTTTTGTTCTTTATTTCGCCTTATACAATTTCGTGTATTATGAATTTGTTAGTTTTCGCATACCCCTTGGGGTCAGAGTGCAGGGTCAGCCATTGTACAGCGCCCCTGGAGCAATTACAGGTTAAGGGTCTTGCTCAAGGGCCCAGCAGAGTAGGATCTCTTTTGGCAGTGACGGGGATTCAAACCGGCAACTTTCTGGATACCAACATAGATTCTTAGCCTCAGAGGTTTAAGTTCAGTGAAGTAAGACATGCCTGACATTAACAGTGGCTATCCGGCCATGTTAAACCACCAGACTTTTTCCAAGCGCTGGCTAACTTGTTATATTTGTGTAAGTCATTCTTACCTGGAATAAGACCAAAAGGCCAACAACAAATATGTAGAATGTGAACAGAGTCGCAAAAGAGATACACCATGTATTTAGACCATTAACAAAACTAAAGAAAATGGCTATTTCAAGGAAATGCCTGCAGTAAGAAACACAATTTATCTTTTAATAGCACACTGTTTTCTTTATGTAACTGGTGAGCTTAAAGGCTATTAGATATAAAGTCTTCAGTGAACTAATGTTCTTCTTACTTTAAAAAGTAAGGACATTACAGAAACTATTTCATTCACATACAGTGCATCCGGAAAGTATTCACAGCGCATCACTTTTTCCACATTTTGTTATGTTACAGCCTTATTCCAAAATGGATTAAATTCATTTTTTTCCTCAGAATTCTACACACAACACCCCATAATGACAACGTGAAAAAAGTTTACTTGAGATTTTTGCAAATTAATTAAAAATAACAAAATTGAGAAAGCACATGTACATAAGTATTCGCAGCCTTTGCCATGAAGCTCCAAATTGAGCTCAGGTGCATCCTGTTTCCCCTGATCATCCTTGAGATGTTTCTTCAGCTTAATTGGAGTCCACCTGTGGTAAATTCAGTTGACTGGACATGATTTGGAAAGGCACACACCTGTCTATATAAGGTCCCACAGTTGACAGTTCATGTCAGAGCACAAACCAATCATGAAGTCATAAGGAATTGTCTGTAGACCTCTGAGACAGGATTGTCTCGAGGCACAAATCTGGGGAAGGTTACAGAAAAATTTCTGCTGCTTTGAAGGTCCCAATGAGCACAGTGACCTCCATCATCCGTAAGTGGAAGAAGTTCGAAACCACCAGGACTCTTCCTAGAGGTGGCCGGCCATCTAAACTGAGCGATCGGGGGAGAAGGGCCTTAGTCAGGGAGGTGACCAAGAACCCGATGGTCACCCTGTCAGAGCTCCAGAGGTCCTCTGTGGAGAGAGGAGAACCTTCCAGAAGGACAACCATCTCTGCAGCAATCCACCAATCAGGCCTGCATGGTAGAGTGGCCAGACGGAAGCCACTCCTTAGTAAAAGGCACATGGCAGCCCGCCTGGAGTTTGCCAAAAGGCACCTGAAGGACTCTCAGACCATGAGAAAGAAAATTCTCTGGTCTGATGAGACAAAGATTGAACTCTTTGGTGTGAATGCCAAGCGTCACGTTTGGAGGAAACCAGGCACCGCTCATCACCAGGCCAATACCATCCCTACAGTGAAGCATGGTGGCGGCAGCATCATACTGTGGGGATGTTTTTCAGCGGCAGGGACTGGGAGACTAGTCAGTATAAAGGGAAAGATGACTGCAGCAATGTACAGAGACATCCTGGATGAAAACCTGCTCCAGAGCGCTCTTGACCTCAGACTGGGGCGACGGTTCATACTTTCAGCAGGACAACGACCCTAAGCACACAGCCAAGATATCAAAGGAGTGGCTTCAGGACAACTCTGTGAATGTCCTTGAGTGGCCCAGCCAGAGCCCAGACTTGAATCCAATTGAACATCTCTGGAGAGATCTTAAAATGGCTGTGCACCGACGCTTCCCATCCAACCTGATGGAGCTTGAGAGGTGGTGCAAAGAGGAATGGGCGAAACTGGCCAAGGATAGGTGTGCCAAGCTTGTGGCATCATATTCAAAAAGACTTGAGGCTGTAATTGCTGCCAAAGGTGCATCGACAAAGTATTGAGCAAAGGCTGTGAATACTTATGTACATGGGATTTCTCAGTTTTTTTATTTTTAATAAATTTGCAAAAACCTCAAGTAAACTTTTTTCACGTTGTCATTATGGGGTGTTGTGTGTAAAATTTTGAGGAAAAAAATGAATTTAATCCATTTTGGAATAAGGCTGTAACATAACAAAATGTGGAAAAATTGATGCGCTGTGAATACTTTCCGAATGCACTGGAATATACTGCACATGGAAACCAAAGAATAACGTGAGACTCCAACAACACATTGTCTTCAATGCTGTTGTTTCTGTGAGTGTGGCAGCAGGTGACTGATGACCCTAAAGTTCTGGGCTCTCTGTTTCAATGTCGCTTGTAATTCTGAATGGATGAGTAATAATTTCATCAACCTAAATATGTAAAACAGAATAATCTCAGTTATTAGCAAAAATGGAAATAGTGAGAGTCTTGGTCTCTTAGTATTAATTTTAAGGCAAAAGTAAAGAATTTGAGTGTAATCATAGACTCTGATCTTAATTTTAAATCACACATTAACCATATAACTAGAACTGTTTTTTTCATACACTTTTGGTTTTAGTTAGCTAGTTTACTGTAATGCATTTCTAGCAAGCCTACATAAGAAAGACATTAATCAGTTACAGTTTAGAATGCAGCAGCAAGAATCTTAACCAGAAAAAGAAAATTTGAGCACATCTCATCATTGTGTTACATTGGTTATCTGAGTCCTTTAGAGGATTTTAAAATATTATTAATGGTATATAAAGCTTTTAATAATCTTTCTCCTTCCTATATTTTAGAGTACCTGTTCGATTACAATCCAAGTTGTAACTTTAGACCTTCTCATAGTGGTCTGCTTATTATTCTAAGAGCTTATTATAAAAGAAGTGGTGAGGCGGCCTTTTGCTGTTGTGCATCAAAAATCTGGAATACTTTACTGATATTAAAACGCTTCAAAAAACCTACTTTTTTAGTTTGACATTTACATAGCTGCATTTTAGTTCTACAAGTAATAGAATAGATATGCACCATATTCTTCATGGATTTGCAATCATTATTAATCTCCAATTTTCTTTCCTTTTTTTGCATTTTTTTCTCTGGCGGCAACTGATCAAAACTGTGCAGTTGTCTTTGATGTTGGAATAAAAGTGGATACGCTAACTATCGATGAGACCCACTGCTTCAGATCTTTTAGGACAAAGCTTAAAAATCAATAAGGAACTACTTAAGTACATTTATGTTAGATAGAACAGCCAGTGAGGGCTGGGTGGTCTTTTGGCCTTGAAACCTATGCAGATTTTTATTTTCTCCAGCATCTCGCTTCTGGAATTTTTACAAATATATTTCTCTCCTACCCAGCCATCTTACCACAGCATTGGATTTATCACTAGATACCTAAAAATGAATTGATTGTATATGTAAGGACTCTACTTCATCTATTAATTGTATATCTATGTTATGTAAGTGCATATTGATTTATTCTTGTCTACTTCTTTTGGTTTGTCATTTACATATTCTTATTCTTATCTATCTACTTTTTCTTTGACACCCTGTAAAGCACTTTGAGATATATACCATGCATGTAAAATAGACTTTGTTGTTGCAGTTGATAAAACCATGTACTATAATAGATAGTCCTGACTGCTGATACCCCATTTTCATTAATAGTGGTCCAGATCTTCATACACAGTTACTGTATATTGAACCTTGAATCATTGAAATTTTCATTTAAAAAAAACAATCATATATAATACTAATTATTCCTTCTTTGGCTTATTTTGTGAGCCGATTATCAAGTTCAGGTTCACCTATCCTAACCCAGCAGCACTCTGGAACGGGCACCAGTCCATTGCAGATCACACTAACACACACACATTCACTCACATTCGGCCATTTTAGTGTTTCCATTTTAAAGCTTTACTTTTGGTCATAAGTGGAAAGCCATATCCTCAATCCACATGGACAAGAGAGAACACACAAATGTCACACATGTAGTGCTTCATAATCTTCTTCTTGTTCTTTCGGCTGCTCCCATTAGGGGTTGCCACAGCGGATCGTCCAAAATTGTTGTCCACATACTGATTTGGCAAAATTTTACACCGGATGCCCTTCCTGACGTAACCCTTCCCATTTATCCGGGCTTGCGACTGGCACGAAGAAATATACTGGTTTGTACATCCCCTGTGGCCGGGTTACATACAGTGCTTCATAATAATTTAGATAAACTTCCTAGTTTCCAAGTTCTTTTTAACCATGTAACCAGGGCCGGATTTATATGAAAAGAGGCCCTAGGCTATTCCACTTATGAGGCCCTTTCACCTTCCATTTTTAAGTTTGCAAATTACATGAGAGATAATAAAATTTTGCTAACAATTTGAATGTAGGCCCCTCTTGATCTTGAGGCCCTAGGCTGAAGCCTAGTTAGCCTATAGGAAAATCCGGCCCTGCATGTAACCAAGTATTAATAACCTATCTAGTGTGGTATTTTAGTGTTTTCTCACCCCATAATTACATATTTGTATGTATGTATTCTTTTTAATCTTAATTAGATATTGAAATATTTAAGAAAATAAAGTGATAAAACTCACATGGAATGACTGATTTACTTATGACTGATTGACTTTGCATTCAACATATTTTATATTTAAAATGTGGAAATTGTTTGACAAAGGACTAATATGCAGGAAACATAAAGAGTGCAAAAGTGAGATGCAAGAACTATCAGGAAATGGCAGCCTTGGAACCAGGTGTGCTGTTTATTCTCGATTTAAATGCAGTGTCAAAGGTCATCACCCCATGGCATCTAAGAATCCTGACATCTGTACAAACAAACGTATGCCCATATGCCAGAGAAAATTAATATCTAACATTAAGCCAAAAACAAATAAAGCCTTTTCATCTATTCATAATTGCCATGGGATGAAACATTTTTCCATCGGAATACCACCAGTAAAAGACAGTAAGTGCAGAGTAAACACACTTCTCTGCCAAAGAAACTTCACATACAGCTGTGACAATTTCAACCTGACTGCATATTCAACTAAATTACCTATTGGTGTGCAAAATGCATGAAATTAACAAAGAATCAATAGCAAGGGGCGTGCAAGGTTGTCTTGTGTCCTGCATATCCTGTATGACATTTTCTTCCATGAGATTTGGAAATGAATGACTGTTATTTGTTTTGAAAAGAAACATTTTCTTTCAGGTGAAGAGAAGGACAGGGTGTGTTGAGATTAAAAGAGATTATACTACGAAGGTAAAATAAGGAGTCTGTGTTGTTCTGGGGTAGGTGGCTTCCATGTTGTCATCTTAATGATCTTTTTTTTTTTTTTAGCAATTTGTAAAATAATAAAACAAAATGCAAAAAATGTCACAGAAGGTACTAGTAACTTTTTATTTTGGGCAACTGGTTTATCGTCCGTGTTAGTTTTTCGCTCTGTTCTTGTGGTTTGTTTGAGTACTCTGATCTTTAGAAGAGTGCAGTTTTATCCTGAGCACTTTTTAAAAACTGATAATTGTACAATAGTACAGAAGTCACCTGAAGTCATTTTATAGCACAGTTTCTGTCAGATGTTTTCCAAACCTTCAACTGATGAATAATAAGCAAAATATTACAATCGCTTACTCAAATTCATGCGTGGACCAGCAAGCATACTTCACATCCACCATTTAGCACTGTCTGATATACCAACGGACATGACTAGTACCGTATATACTTGCGTTTAAGTTCTCCCACGGATAAGTCGGGGCTTAAATTTACCGTATAATTTCTGGTATTTTATAATGTTGGTCGTATAAGTCGAATGCGGAAAACTCATGCTATTAGTCCAAGAGATTATGATATGCTAACGCCCACCTGAAAGAGTAACCACCGAGCACACTGCTTTTTGTTTTTTATGTATAATGCCTACGTGACGACATGGTAATACCCAAACTATTCCGAAGTGACTTGTGCACTGATTTGTGTTTTTTGTATCTCACACCTTCATACACCTTTATCATAAGAGCATCCCTTATCTATGATGGAGCGTTTGATCAGAAGAAAATATGAAGCCAGTTTTAAATTAAACGTTGCTGAAGTAGCAAAAGAAATTGGTAACTGCGCTGCTGTGACAAAATTCAATGCATCTGAGAAAGTAATGTGAGATTGGTGGAGGCAAGAAGATGTAAAAAAAAAAATTAAGTGTCACATTTTTGGACGTGCGTATAAGTCAGGGTCTGATTTTATGATTGATTTTTCGGGTTTTGAGACCCAACTTATACATGAGTACATACGGTAATTAAAGGTATTCCACCATGTGTGTGAAGATTGTATTTGTATATGCAAGAGAACTCAAACCACATTCAATCTCTCAAATATAAAGATTGTGTAAAGATAAATTGTGGCCAGTTGGTTATTGACTTTCTTTTTAAGTTCCTCTCACTGGTTTGAGACAGAGTCATTCCTAACTAAACAGTGCCATCCTAGAAGTTAGTATTTGCATTGTTTCCATCCTCCATGTTTTGTTCTTTTCCAGTGTGTCTGACCAGTGTTTGTGATCATCTCTTAACACTCCGGTACAGGAACTTGTATAATTTGCTACATGTTTTTGCAGGTAAAACATCTTTTTTTTTCTATTAAATGCTGGGGGATAAGCACATCACAAGAGCAGGGGGAAAATTAGATTAGATCTGAGCAGCTGTCTCAAAAGGTGGTCTGTCTCATTTAAACCCATGCACTCATAAAGCTTTACAGTAAAGTACCCTGTAAAATTCAAATGTTGTATAAGTCATCTGTTGCTGTCACCCTGCCTGTAGCACATCACAAGTGATCTGTAACTAGTGGCAGAAAAGAAATGAAATTTCTGGGTTAAAAGACATAATGCTGAGGAAGAGCCCTTCTTTTCCTGTAAATTAATCACTCTTTCATGTGATTCCAATTCATATGGTAACTCAAAGAAAAATATTGTTTTTTTAGGAATCTTATTCTGAATTATGTTGTTGTTCTGTTTAGTACATACCATTTTATGATTACGGATGAGGGTGTCAAGTTCCCCTGCTAAGGAGACTGAGCTCTTAACAACATGTTAATGGCCCAGTACTTCCAACAAATCCTGTTTTTTTTTTCTCACGTGGTAGAGATTTTCTGTAACTCACACATGCCGACGTTTAAATTAATATAAGTATCCATTCCTTGATTGTTCCAAAAAGGACAGGGTTATAACTAAGTATTATACTGTATTACTCCTGTACAGTATTTTGAGTCCACATAAAAACCCTTTGGTTATGGACCTATTTTAATGTTAACAAGTAGCCGTAGTATTCTGATTTTCCTATGATTCTCCAAAAAAGGGTTGCTAACTTCTGTACTGTCTGCCTTAATTCACAAAAGTGTAGCTTTAGGTCTCTTATTTTTATGGTGAATGATATTATGCTTAAATAATTAATTTTGACTAATGTCCTAAATTTATGTTTTGAATTTACATCCTGATGTTAAAAGGATGGAATATTCTCTTGAATATGAACTGAAAGGCAGAAGCAGAATTGTTTTACCACTAACCAGAATCAAAATAGAGAGACACGCAAAGGTCAGATAACTGGATCTGTAAAAAAACGAACATCTAAATCAGAGGGATCAAACCTAAAGTTTTAACTAATATTAAAGCAATATATTTTAAGCGGGAACCAGAAGATGAAACATTAGTTTGTTAACCAACCATGACAGGATTTCTCATGAAGAACAGAACAGTTCGACTAGTCTGTGACTCACCCTAAGGAAACCAGACAGGTTTGACGTTTGTATTAAGACACAGCAGATGGCTCTGAGTAAGAAATGTCAGAGTTGATTCCAAAGCATTCCACCATTGTCAATCCACTTGTCGGGTTTAAAGACTCCTCCCTTTCAATGGCCTAGTGAATTTATAGTATGTTAAGATGTAGCAAAACAAATTCTAAAAAATGGATGCAGAACTTAAATACTGCAAAACTTTTTTATTGGACTACATATTTACATTTTTTTTTGCATTCCCCTTGCTCAATTTGTGAGATCTGGAAATTTAGTTCAGATTTTTATTTATTACTGCAATTAAAGTATGAATCTGTCCGTAACTTTTCCGTTTGTAACTTACATTTGCTTTTGCAATCTTAATTTTACAATTATCACCTCCATTTTGTTTATTTATAATTGATGTCATCTTATTCACCTGGGGGATATTTATCGTATGTGGATTACTCGTTTAGTCGGATGTAATTGTTGACGATTTTGCCTGATCCTGGATCTGTCGTTTTTTCGAAACTCTTGCTGGATGTGTTTTCATAGCAGCACATCCAAATCCTCAAACCTGCTCGGAGCAGGTTTATTCTATGTAAACAAGGATTAGCTCACACACTTAATCAGTGTCCGTACATGGAATTCATTTAGTCATGACTTCGTCGTTCATGAATGAGCGACCAATTGATATTGGTACACAAATTATAAGAAGAGAATTTCATATAGAGAGGGTGTTGCGCGATCGGCAAGATCCTTTATTGCTCCCGGAGCAAATTCTTTTCGAAAGGTACCGCTTTAGCCGAGGGGGAATATTGTACCTAAAAAATTTATTAGGACCTTATATTCAAAGTCAAACTCGGCAAAGTCGGGCTCTCACAATCACACAGACGGTATGCATTGCTTTGAGGTTTTTTGCAAGCGGCACTTTTTTTGTATATACTGTAGGCAATGCAGAAAATCTATCTAAAAGTGCAGTTTGCCAGGCAATTCATAAAGTCTGTCTGGCTCTGAAATATTTCCTTCAGGTTTTCATAGTGTTTCCTGGACACCTGCGTGTGCAGACAATAAAAGAGGTGTTTCATGCCATTGCAGGCGGGTAATACACAGGCAAAAACACCCACCGTTCCATAAAGAATCTCACAATCAGCCTAACATTCTCATTACCCAGGATTTCCAAATGTGATTGAGGCACATGGGACTGATCAGAGTGGAGTTTGATTTGGAAAATGTACCTCTCCGCCTTATGAATAATCAGACACGGTGTCTTCATCAGATATTTTACCTTTGTCAATATCTCATTGGTCAGACACAGGTTCTAGGGATATGACATTCCCTGCAACTGACCCAACAGAAAAAGAGGGCTATATGGAACATACATATGGCACACATTGAGGACAAATATATGTAATGACCATCCTTTACCTGAAATGAAGTGACCACTGCATCCTGCCACTGGTTCTGAGGAGGAGCTTTGCCCTGGAATGCCCTCAGAAACAGGGCGATGGGCATTTTGCTAGAGGGCCAACTCTTCTGCAGGGGTTAGGTCTGGACCGCATGGACCTCCACCAGTTTTTTGCTTGTCTGCCATCTAATTAGCTTTAGAATTCATGTTTTTTATATTATATATGATTCTTTATGTCAACAATTCTTTAAATAGTTATATACCAATATTTACCAGTTTGAAGTACTGTATATTCTTGTACTTCACTTTAACCTGTTCCCATGTTCTCTTTGTGCTCATGTTTGATCTGGAATTATGACATATTAAATAATAATTAATCTGACACATAGAAAATGAAATGCTGTATTCAGTAAGTACAATGCACACTACTTAGCGTTTAATTTGTTGGCCACTTTTTGCCAGCGGTCTTTTCTGGTTTGGGCTGCTATTCCAGTGTTACCCCTTGTGCATATTAAATCTTGAAATTCTTCATGTCCTTCGAATAAAAGGTCCTGCTCTGCTTGTGTGGAAAAAAAAATGCGCCCGTTCTTTCGTCATTTTGTTACAGCCTATCACAGACTTGCTGATCATGTTTTCTAGACTCAATATATATGGGCTTTTCAATCAGCGCAGGCACGCGCATTCATCTCGGATGATTAGATCCAGCTAGACTAATCTACTACACCGCTGCGTTTGAAAAACCGACTTACCGGCATTAACTCATCCAAGATGAGGCATCTGATCTCGGATGATTTAAGCGACATACAGAAAATACCTCCCTGTTGTTAATATAGATCCTGTGTTTCTAGAGGCGTACCCTCAAAGGTCATGACCTCTGACTAATGCTTCAACAGGAATAAAACTCTCTCAGAAAAGTTGCATCCTCAGCCAAGTTTTTGGAGTCTAAAACTCATTCTGTCATTCGTGCTTTTGCTTCAAAAAAATATTTTCCCATAAGAATATCTGGTTTTGACTTGTGCAAGACTTTTTTGATTTGATTTTTGTCTCACGATTTCACTGAGGTTATAATGGGTAAACTTCCCAGTTTATGACTTTAATTTGGCTGTTTGGTTATATCTTTCATGCCATTTACTTAATAGATTATTCTTGCTAGATTCTCTAGGATAACACAAGCTAGATCAGACCCTTCAAATCCAGCCTCACTCCAGGCAGCCTGCCCCAAACACAAAAGGTAGGCTTTCTTGCCTGTAAATGCCCAAAATGGGACTCAGGCATTTAAAGTAAAAAAAAAAAAACTCAAAAAAACAAAAATGTTCTTCAGGGGATTGAATAACTATAAACCTCTGGCCTTTCAGAAAAAAATAAACAATGTTCCTTAATTTCAATGACTTATTAAATAAAGAAAAGAAGATCAAAAACTGGTAAGACACAAAAACAAAGCAGAAAGGAATCAAAAATTGTTTGCATAAATAAGCAACCCAAAGTAAAGAAATTCAATCAAAAACTTAAAGGCAGCTAAAAAAATAATAAGAAACCATTCATTCAAATAATAGTCACAAAAAAGAGCCTCAACACTTATTGACTGTCAGCTGGGCATCTGCACAAAAAAACAAGCACACTATCAAGAAAACGAATGTTTATTATTGCACAGGAGCAAAATAGGAGCATCCCCATGGCAGTGCTGAGGTAAAGAGACCTACACCAGTGCTGGATGAAACTTGGTTGCACCATCTCCCTCTGCTTCCTGTGTTTGAGCCAACCCTGAACTCCCACTTCTTTTAGTTTGAAGCCCAACCTAAAGAAACTGGAAATCATCTCAACTGATGACAGACACCATTACATGTAGAACTAAACTTCAGTAAATCAGGAAGGATAGTTGCTTTGAAAACCCACACAAATCGCTCCAGAAACTCCTTTCTTCCTAGTGCCATACGACTTTTCAATAAGAAATATCGGAGATAATGTTTAAGGTTTTGATATATATCCTGTTACCATTTTTTTTTTTTTTTTGGTATAAATATGTTTTATCTAACTGCCTTACCTTAACCTTTCTTATTTCTATTTGTGTGTTTTATTTCATCCTGTCTGTTACCTGTTATTAGATGCAACTGAGAAGGCAAATTTCATGTTTTCCTGTGTAAACATGACTAAATAAAGAAACCTAACCTAACCTAACCTAAACCTAACCTCTCATGTGGCACCTTATTGCTTTGCCAATATGTGTAGCATCTTCAGTGTTAGCAACCAAATTGAGGTCAATACACAAGATTTCAATCAATGCCAGCTCAATGTCACAATATGTGACAATGTCATGTTTTAACAGGTTGCTCAGATATTTTAATGTCCCAGACGTAAAATGGTCACACTCATGCAGGCACCTCTCTGAGCATGCCCGAATGTCTCTTTGGTGTCAGGTCACCTTTACCTTGTGCAATATTTGGTGAAGGAGTTGTGCTTCTGTGCCAGTCATTCAGGAAATATTTTGTCTTGTTCTTATATAGTACAGCTGAGACCACAATTTCTCAGAGGACATTCTCAGAATTTCATCCTGTGATAAGGTTCTCTGCTTCTTTAGTTTGATGGCTGTAAATAATCCTTCACATTTAACCTGCTTTTTTGCAGATTATTTCCATTGTATTGATTGCCTCAGTTCTTGTGCTGGATTTCATCAGATCTTAGTTTCTAGAAAAGACCAATCCTGAGTCCATTTCAGAAAGGAGTATTAGCAAATGATTCACATCAGTGGCCTTATAGATAACGTAAATTGGGTTGTATTGTTTCCTAAAATAGAGGTTTGGCAAAATCCAGGTTTTTCTGGAATGGAATGAGTTTGATTTCTCTGGATCCCAACTCACATTAGCTGTATTTCATGCTAATCATCCTTTCTGGAATAGACTGTGAGGGATAAACCTGCATGCCAGCTGGAATGGACACTGTTCATTTGCCTGGTCAGGACCTCATGATTAAGGAAGTTCAGCTAGGGAGCGGTGGTATTCCTCTTCTGTTCCAGGAGGTGGACATGGGATGACACTACAGCAACTACACCAAGGTTGGCGTCCCAGCAGCTATGGAAGGACACACTGGTTGGGTTTGGGAGGCTGAAAGACAAGGACAGTGGGTGACTACCGGCCTGAGTGTCCCCCCATACACTGGATGGCAGCATTGCATCTAGCAAGCCCCAGTATGAATGCCCACAGGGCAGCATGGGAGTTGTGGTCCAATGTAGCTGCCCTTTTGGGTTCCGTGGGAGCTGCCAGGAGGAGCTGTTGGATATTGACTGCACAAGGACCAGGGTGGCCCTGCCTGACCCAGAATTGCTTTCTGGAAGCAATGGATTGAGCACCGTAAGTACTCCCGGGCCGTGTGTTAAAACAGAGCCCTTCACTTGACCCAGAAAGTCGGAGCCAGGAGAGAAGACAAGCAGCACTCAACTGGGAGGAGTGGACGAGAACAGAAGGAGCAGAAGAAGGAAATGGAGAAAAAGGAGTTGTTGTGATGTACTGCTTGTGTTGGAGCCTTTACAGAATCTAGGAAAGGAAACCTGTCAAAAGTACACTTTGTTGTTGAATAAAAGTGTGTCTGAGGTTTGGGGTGCTGTTATGCCCCCTACACAAACACCTTCAGACCTATACAGTATCAAAAAAGGAGTTCTGTTTTTCTAATTCACTGCCCTTTTTTTGGAAATGTAATGTTCACTTTCAGTGTGCTTTTAATTACTTAATAAATAAATTGCAAATCACTTCAAAAATATATTTGGAGAAAAATGCAAATTATTAAAATTTCAAGCAACATTTATATATAAGAGGAAGTTTGGGTATCAGCATAGGCCTATCAC
Source organism: Erpetoichthys calabaricus (assembly GCF_900747795.2). Lineage (NCBI taxonomy): Eukaryota > Metazoa > Chordata > Cladistia > Polypteriformes > Polypteridae > Erpetoichthys > Erpetoichthys calabaricus. The sequence continues at coordinate 59,902,598 of NC_041408.2, forward strand.
ATCTTTTCAGAAGTAAAAAGAGGTTAACTTGACTAATGTGTACAATAAAAGATGTCGTTTTAATAGACAAAACAGACAAGCTGCTATTCAACACAGGTCTGTTAATTGACAAGATGGATTTAGAAGAAACATACTGTTCTAATATCATAATGTTGCAGTTTTATGAACTAGTAATAAAAAAGGTATTGGGTAACAATATAGCATGTGGTATTGTTTAGCTTAACTTGGAAAACTACATTTTTTCATAAAGTACCCCATGAGAGAGAAAGAGACTAACAGTTATACTACAAGTGTGATGTGCGGCTTGGTGTCAAAATGGCTTAATTACAAAATTATGGGATATCTAAGTGGGGTCATGCTGTACATACAGTATATACATTATGTATAAAAATGTTGGCTAAAACTAACCCATTAGCATTCAGTTAAATCTCTAGGTAGATGTGGACAGAATTCTGATTTAGAATGATATTTGGTTACTTATACATTTTGATATATTTGAGCTAACTGTTAAAAATATGTGGTTTTGGAATCTGAAAGAGCATCTTGTTAAAAATCGTTATGAAATAGTCCATACAGTACTTCTAAGTAAATTTCCAAAAATTTTGCAAATCAGTATGGCTGGTCCATAACTAAAAAGAGCAGACTGCAAAAAATCTAAATAAATGAAACAATGTCTGTGGCAGTTATCATTGGACATATGTTAAACATTTTTTGAAGAATATGGAGATTAGAACTGAACTAAAATTGACAAAAACAATTAAGCCTGGGGCAGGTAACAAGGCAAACACAGTCAGTATTTTTTGACGTTATCGCTGTATGCAGATCTTGGCATTCACAACAGACACCTTGGAAACTGCTTGTTCTAAATTTTTGCTAGCATGTAGTCATCCAGGCGCATTACACAATGCAAAAAAATACATCATTTTCTGAAGAAAATTGTAATTTAAAATAGGAAAATCAATTTAGATTTTCCACAGACACACACAGTAACACATACAGGCAATACTAAAATAAACTTTTTTCGACATGTTGAACATCGCTGAATCAGAGTCGAAATTGAATTCGACAGCAAGTTTTTGACGTCATCACCCAACTTCCATTTACATGGAAGTAAAACAGCTTCACAGATTCTGACAATGTTGCATAGAACTATGTCTGACTATTGCTTTTCAGATCAGCTACATCTCCATGCTCAATAATGGTAACCTCCCTGTTCTTCCATTACGTCATATCTCAACCCTTTAGTATTTTACTTGACAAACTTGTTTTTAAATTAAAAATAAGGCTTATACTTCCTCATATCTGAGTGGCACGGTGGTACAGAGTTCAGATTTTGTACCTTGCCGTTCCAGGGTACTAGGATCAAATCCCAGCATAATCTTTTCCTGTGTCGAATTGGCATATTGTCTGCACAGATTTTTCTCAGGTCTTGTCATATCCTAAAGACATACATGTTAGAATAACTCTGCATTAGACATACATGAATGAATGTGAGTGAGTGGGAGAATGTGGCCATTAGTAGACTGGATCACACTTTTGGTTCAGTTCCTGCCTAATTTTTAAAGATTAGACCAAAGCTCCTGTGATTTTGAATTGTACCTACTGTGATCCCAAAAGGATTGATGGATGGTTAGGTATATTATTTACATCTTCGTCTTTATTTTACTGCTCAGGTGCGTGAAGTTTGCTTCGTGGCCTGGAGGGTTAAATAACAATAACACCTAAAGCAAAAGCTTTGAGCTCCATCTGTCAGCTGGGGTCCTGACAGTTAAGATCAATCCATAAAGCTTACCAAGGCGAGGACATATGAGACCATCCTTTCTTGTTTCATCATTCTTTTTATCGTGTTTATTTAAAATATGTGAGAGCACTAAAACTCAACAAGGGTGTTGTGTTATTTTAACTACTAAGTCACAAAGGAATTTGCAACACTTGCTTAAAGTCTGGCTGCATGAGAAAACACTGGTCTTATATGAGCTTCCTAGCATTCCCTGTCTTCATTTTGACATCTACAGCATTGACAAATATCAGAAGAGAGGTGACAAAGTTACCTCTCTTGGAATGCCAAGATCATAACTCGAAGTGTATTGCTTAGTATCCATTCACCACAGCTTTGGTCTGTTGGCACTTGACACTGCATTCCATTCCACCCGCATTGTCAAGATGCATTCTAGCCTTTAGCTGTCTAGAGCAGGGGACATGTGCGGACATTTCTTAAACTTGAGGGTTGCTGATATTTAAGGGAAAAAGCTGAATGTCTTCAGGGTATGATTAGAGCAGAACCTCAGGATTATTACAAACTTGACTTCTGAGGTTTCTTTTAATAAAAAAATATTTGCTAAAGGAAAACAGCAATTTTATAAGGATTTATGTCCCTTGCTAAATGTCTTTAGTTTTATGCTGTGCATATTCATTATAAGTATATCCACATCAACATATTTATTTCTATATAGTGTGGTATTTCAGCCCCCATACACAGACAGACAGACACCAAATGTCCATAAACACACATGTTTAATAATTCTCTGCAATGTACAGCACCTCGCAAAGCTCAAATCAGGCAAATACTCAGTCCCTTCTTTCTCTCTTCTTCTCTTTCTACCTCCCTCCCTCACTCACTCACTCACTCACTCACTCACTCACTCACCCACCCACCCATCCATATGCAAGCTCCATCCTCTTCCACCCGACTCTGGCTCAGCTAATGGAGTGAGGCGGCCCCTTTTATAATACCCCGGATGTGCTCCAGGTGCTTCGTGATGATCTTTAGGTGTCACTTCCTTGTGTGGCGAAAGTGCCACATGAGCACCCGGAAGCACTCTGGGTGTGCCTGGAATCTCTTCCGCCAGCACTTCCAGGTGTGGCGGAAGTGTTGCAATCCAAGATTCTATAATCCTCTTGGCGCCCCCTGGCGGTGGCCACAGGTTCCAACATGGTTGAACTTCTAAGCTCTGATCCCATGGCTCCCATGTGAAACAGGGCGGCTGCCCACTCGTGGCCCGGGGAAGGTATTTTCTCTCTCCCGGTCCTTCCAGGCGTCCCCAGCCAAGCCATCTGTCACAATAGATATGCATGTGTATGGATTATTAAATATTGGTGTATATTTTCATTGTGAGAAGAAAAAAATAGATAAAGCTTATATACATGCTGAAATAAAATAGAAAACAGAAGATATACAACACTTTTACTGTATAGCCTTCTACAGGTACTCGATGAAGACTGGTGAAGGCCATAAGGCCAAAATATTGTATTGCTCAATTTCTTTGACGTTCCAGCTATGCATGAGCAGAGAACATGATATAGTGGACATAACTGGTCTTTCAAATGCAACAGCTTCCCGCACGCAACATGCATCTCGGGTCTCTTGTATACAAAGTGATTACACTGCCAGTAATATACTGTACTTTTTATTGTCTTTTAAACAGAAATTCTCCCTACTTACAAAAAAAGTATATACATGTATATATATCCACGTAACAGTGAATGCTTCAACTCATAGTCAGCAGCACCCAATCTCAAATATCGTTTGTGTCTGGAGTGTTGTTCTGTTATCTCTCTGTCTTTAGTCAAAACAAGTACACTACAGTATCCCATATAGCTTTGATAATTAATTTATATAATATGGCGATTCCACAACTTCTAAATCCTATTTCACAGAACATGTCTTAGATGTTAAGCAACACATACAGTTACATTTCTTTGCATAGGAGGCACTTTTATCTACAGTGGTCAACATAATCAAGTAAACATCAGTACAGGGGGCTGTTTGGAAACAAGTGTTACAGGAGAAGGTTATGACATCGATTATCACAAGTGAAGAGCTCAGAATAAAATACAGTACAAGTGAGTTACAATACCAATTAGAGACAAATTCACCAAACAAATGAGTCTTCAAACACATCTTAAACACATTGAGGGAGTCAGAATTTTGAAGGAAAGTGGGTAGCTCATTCCACCAGCTAGGAGCCACACATGAAAAGAGTCTGAACTGAGAGGTGCCATCACTAGATGTCATTCATTACTAGACCTTAGGTGTATAGGTCTTAACCTGTTCAATACTTTCTAGGAAAGCATGAATGAAATATATATTGACTGTGCAGGGATACTCCAACCACCAAGAAGAGAACTTATGACACAGCCAAGTCTTTTAAAAGAGTTTAAGGTTTTATTGACTCGTTGAAGATCAATATTAGCTGCTGTTACATCTTATGCAAGAAATATGACTTTAATAGGTTTATTAATTCTCTTAGCTAAGTTGTGTATGTCTTCTTTTCCTCTGTCAGTCATATTGCACTGAAGGGAAATTTTTTATCTGTAGCCAGAAATGTACTGCCAGAGACTCTTCAGCATATGCCTTTTGTTCAAGTATCAAGGGTCATAGTAAAAAGAGGTGGTCCTATGGGCTTTCTCTAGGTACCTCATGGAGCAGATCCTTGCTCCAGTTGTGCCTTTTGATGTTTTGAGGAGTAGCCTCCTTCAGTTTTAATTATCCAGAGCTCCTCCATTGGTACTTTGGCTTTTCCTGTGCTCCCATGGGCTTGGGATGTATGGCTTTTGTTCAGGGCAAGAGTGATCTAATGAGTGATAACACCACTCAGATCAGGATGGTGGTGTGATGGGTAGTGTGCTTTCAGCAGGGAACTGTAGGAAATACAGGTTTAATTCTCATCTATATGGTTAACCCTTCTTTATTCAAGCAGTTCGCTTACTATTTTTCACATGGTCCCATTTGGTGCCATATTGTCCCCAGAGTTATTTCTTACAGTTCAGGGGTCACAAGCTTAATCTCTCACCATTACACCGTCGTTGCAACCTGCCTAGACACAGTTTCTGTGTTGTATTTGAAGCTGTACTCTTCCCACCTGTGGGTATATAACCAAGGTAAGTTGGGAACAGAAAATGTGGTCACAATCTTAACAGGACTTGATGGAGAAGAACCTGCATTTATATCACAGATTCCTCTCACTCCCATCAAATTTACTCTTCCACATCAAAAGGCTGTGGTTCTCTGTAAGTCCTTATCTTACGGGCAGACACTTCTCATCAGTCTGCTTCTCTCATGGGCAACAGTATGTTGTTCAGATGCGTGTAATGTACAATTGCTAGCAAAGCTTTGAAATAATAACAACAGCAGGATACATGGATATATCTATATAAATAAAATGGTTGGAATCAGTTTTTATGTATGTGTTTTTGTATATTTGCTTAAAATCACCAATTTGCCTAATATGCACAAATGTCTCTGGGATGTTGGACAAAAACCCACACAGACCTGAGAAGAACACAAATATTGCACACACAGAGTACCCAGGGAACGACAGAAACCCAAGACTCTGAAACTGTGAGGTAGCAGCACTAAAAACTAAGCCAATCTTGTTTTGATTAATTGAGTCAATTACATTGAAATTTACAAGAAGAGGTTTTCAATACAGGTGTGATAATAGACATGGGTTTAGGAGAAAGATCATCTTATAGTTTCAGGTACTGGCCCAGACTCTGGTGGGTGTTACAATATGCTTGCATGTCAAAAAGGTCAGCAGAGTAACTGGCATTATAAATGGGATGAAGACACTAGGTATATACTATAAGAGATGCTCCTTCAGTCTCAGCTTTCAAATACCAGTGGAAGACTCACTACTTCAGTTTAGCATATCCTGACTAGAGCTGCTGATTAACTGAATAAACTGCATCTCTGTTGTTAGTCATTACCACTAAAACATATTGTAAGTAATATGATAGTTATAATTTGTTACTAACCCTCAACTATTCTGTTTCACTTCTCAGTACTCAAATGTGGCACTTGGTGCCACGGCCCACCTGCCAAGTTGTTTTGCCTGCCTAAGGTAAAGTCATCCCTGATGGAGGATCACAGGAATTGTGGGGTAGATGGATCCTTTCATCAGATTGGCTGGCCCAGCGCTGTCTCAGCTGTGGAATGGCCAATAGGAGGAGGCAGCTTGATGGCTAAGGTCTCCACGACTCTAAACAAATTCAAATTCTATTATGTGATATCATCTACTGTTAAATTCTGCTCTGAACTTGTAAAATTTCTGTTGCACTATTGTATTGTATTGAGGATTACTTGTGTTTTGTTTTGTGTATTGTATTGTATTGAGCCCCTTCTTTTTGAAACCCACTGCACCCCAACCTACCTGGAAAGGGGTCTCTGCCTTTCCCAAGGTTTCTTCCATTTTTTCCCGATTAGGGTTTTTTTTGGGAGTTTTCCTTTTCTTCTTAGAGAGTCAAGGCTGGGGGGTTGTCAAGAGGCAGGGCCTGTTAAAGCCCATTGCGGCACTTCTTGTGTGATTTTGGGCTATACAAAAATAAATTGTATTGTGTTGTATCGTATCGTATAAAGCAAACTTTTCCACCATAATTAAGTCATGCACCTTTTACAAGTTTACAGTTTCATCTAAATAAAACAAAAACAAAAAAAGGTAAAAGTTACTGATGATTAAAGCACAACCTGAAAGTGCATTGCAGTGATCCTTTGTATCAAAGAGGAATCAACCCTGAACACTATTCCAGTCTATCTAACAGGCCATAATCACTCATACTGGTTAGGAACTTAATAAGTACATCCTGAACCCATTGGATGAAAACACAGTACCTGAAAAATAACAATCCAGTAAAGAATACATAGGCCATGAACTTGCATGCCTGGAGTTGCATAGTGATGAGATGATGTACTTTTCAGCAGCTTTGTGATGCATTTAAGCATTCACACACCTGTTAAATTCATTCTATTTATATGTCTCCTTCACATCACCATGGACGGGCACAATGTGTGTTTTAAAAATGTGGCATATTTCATATTTTCCACATAAAAACACACAAAAACATCCCAGCATGCACATTACTGTGATTTTCTTTATAGGAAATTTCTCACTAGATGTGAAGCTACTCCCTCTGCCTCCAGTCTCATCATGCCATTAGCTAGCAACCACCTTTCCTTGTGTCTTGATTCCTGCAGAAGAGGTTGATGACATGCACTATCCAAGTTTTAACTTTCCTTTCCATCTCCGATACATCTTTAGGATTGCAGTCGCCAAGATTGTCATTATAATTAAAAAAGTAGGATTGATTCTACCAGAATACATCTGGTGACACAACAAAATGTCTACATGTGAAGGATAATGAGCCTGTTCATTTTTTTCTTCTTCACTAGAGATATTTACTTTATTACTAAATGACAGGCGTGAAGAATTAATGCTTGTAAATGCCAGTAACTGCTTCTACACAGAAATAAACACCCTTCTTCTTGTAACAATGGCATGAATTTTGCAAAAAGAGCAATTGAATTTGTTTCGCTAATTTTTTTTTGCGAAGTGAACACTGCCTCGCTGTACCACAGCCTTCTACAATTTAACTTCTTAAAAAAATGGCCATCTTTGCTGTTTTCCTTCTCGCCGTTTAGCACATCTACCACAAACTCAATCTCTAGCAATTTATGCTAATTTTAGCCTCATTTCCTACTTTTTTCTCATTATTGCACTTCTTGACATTTGTTTCATTTTCTAAAAATATGCAATAGTGTTCATATAATTAAATACATCAGCGTTGACAGTGCTATTCTTTAATTAAGAATATTTTACTTTTCATCATTAATCTCATCATATTTTAAAAACACTTTTATTTCCTTTACTTTCAAAGCATCTGTCTATCTCTTCCACATCATATTACTACTTTTTTAAAATTGTAATTTTAATTCCTTTTGTATCCCACCGTAAACAATTTTGCTTACAACATCCCATTACCATTTTTGGTCCTTTCTTGTCATTTGGCAGTGCATTCACTCTACATTTAAGAAGCATGGTCAATAGGAGGCACCATTGCCTAATTCCACTTAAAACTTAAGATGAGTGATTTTGAAATAACTGTGCTTGTAATGTCCAGTCTTTGACAGCAGTGCTGAACACTTGAAGGTAAGTCACCTGAGAGGACATGTCATACTTTGGGGTCTCAAATAAATATGAAATGTTAGTACTTTCAGGAATGCTACTGGAGCAGATAGGATTTTCACCAAACACCTCGAATCCCAGACAAAAAGCCTTCTGTGTGGTGTTTCAATGTTCTCCCATGTAGACACAGGTTGCCTCGCAGATCTCCAGTTTTCACCCAGGCTATACGTGAAAGTAGTTGTGTCTGGAAGTTGTGAATTTCCCATTGGGATTAATAAAGTATCTATCTATCTATCTATCTATCTATCTATCTATCTATCTATCTATCTATCTATCTATCTATCTATCTATCTATCTATCTATCTATCTATCTATCTATCTATCTGGAGTGAACATGTGCCCAGCACATTACTGTCTTGACAGCTCAGATTTCATTTGCTCCATTATGTTATATGACTAAGCGTCCCTGGCGGCTCCGCCCACGTGGTAGTGAAACAGGACAAACTTTAAAAATCAATAAACAGGTATCACTAGCTAAGCAGAGGCAAGGTACACTCCAAAACACAGAGGTACAGCGACACGATTGGAGGCTGGCACGTGAGTGAGGAGGGCCCTACCCGGCTCCCTGCTCCTAATGTCACACTTCACACTCCCCTCGGCCTGCAGCTTCTGTCTCGGAATAGCGCGAATATTTTGCTCCTGCAAACAAACTATGATTCATAGCGTGATGAGAGTAGTTACAAAATCAACCGGAATATTCATGAAAATTATAGAAAAAAAATAATTTAAATCCATTAAGTAGTTCTCTCGTTTGTTAGCTAAGTGGAGATAAGGAACGCCCCGAGGCTGGAGCGTGAGTGAGAAGGGCTCCGCCCCCTCCCCTCGGTCCACTGTGTCTCTCTCGGATTTGTGGAAATAAATCGGTACCACAAGAGAACTATTATACTTAGCGCCATGAAAGAAGTTGCAAAATCAACCGGAATGTTCAAGCAAATTATAGAAAAAAACTTGAATCCGGGTTAGTAGTTCTCTCGTGAAAAGCAGACAGACAGACAGACAGATGCTGGATTTTATATATATAGAGAGAAGTATAGTATAATATGGGTTGTTCAATTCAGCCTCCCTGCCACCATTACAAATTGTGCTGCAACAACCTGATTTTAGAGCTGGCAAGTAAAGTTAGAATGATGATGAACGATCACCTCATAGACCTCACACGCATTTCCAAAGGAGAGCCTGTCTGGCATGTCCAAGATAGTGTTGTTTAGAAAACTGTAATAATAATAATTCTTTTGTGGTTACCCATCCTTATCTTAACAAGCAGCAGGTGAATTGACTGCCACCTGGGTGTGCCCAGGCCTTGAAAGCCAAGTTGTCATTTCAAAGCTGAAACTGTTTCCCAGTTAAATTATGAAGATAAGTGTGATTTTTTTTTTTTTACTTGTAAAAGGAATGTACACTTTATCCCCGATGTTGAAGAGTCATAAATCAGGTGAATCATGCTTTGTCAGGGCTGGACAGCTCTGTCTTTAAAGTGTGATTAACTAAAAAAGTGCCAGGTCAGACGCTAGTGCATATTTTCATTAGTTGCTTTTTTGCTGGAGAATGTCTTGTTGCTTTTGGCCATTTCTTATTATAAGAGTGAGTGTCAAAACAAATTAAAGTCAAAGTGATGATCTGAAAACACTGACGAGTTAGCGAGTAAGAGAAAGCATTGTGTGAAGTGTTAAGCCCCTATTTGTGAAGTGACAGAGGAGAGTTTAATCTCATTAGCCTGGCCTCCTGAGTCGTGCCGTACTTTCCATCATCGGTTGCTCATTACTGACAGAACTTAAAGGCAGAGAATCCAAGGTACATCTTTAAAGAATGTTAATTTTTTTAAGGAAAGCCAGAGGAGTTCATAATCTATATTTTGACAGCAAAATGCAGGATGTTTCTGCTCCATGCATAATATTGTCTCAGCATGTTGAAGGAAAACTAACAGCAGAACCTAAGCACGTTCTGTGAAATATTGGCCCACTGGGTGAATGAAATGTTTAAAGTACGGTAGTACATCCTGTCCCAGTGAAAGCATGACAGTGTTCTGAGATTTATTATTTTTTATAGCATTTAAAATTTACTGGCAAAAGTAATTTGTTTTGTTTCATTTACCCTTCCATGTTCAGTTGTGCTGATTGCTGATTGCACAAGATGATGTAGAAAAAAAAATTTTGTTATTTTTTGGAAGGTTCAAAAATGAATAGCAGTTTGTTCAAGAGTAAGGATCATTTGCTCAGGCCCTTTATTTCTGAAAAATGCTACATTTTATATTATCCGTTTTGTTTTACTAGTTTGTATTAGCTGCAGGTTGAACATAATGCAATAATTATTTGTGTTAGGGAAATTACTATGTCAAATAGAGAATAATCGTTTTCTCAGTTATATGTTTTCCCAAAGATGGATGTGCCCCTTTTTACAACAAGCCTGAGGGAGCCTCCCATGTTCACTATTCAGTTCAGCATGATAAGTCTTGAGGATATAAATAAGCAACAATCTTAAGTAACTTATGTTCATTTGTAAAAGTTCATGGAGGTTATGCTGCAGCTTTATAATGCACTGGTGAGGCCTCATCTGGAGTACTGTGTTCAGATTTGGTCTCCAGGCTACAAAAAGGACACAGCAGTGCTAGAAAAGGTCCAGAGAAGAGCAACTAGGCTGATTCCAGGGCTACAGGGAATGAATTATGAAGAAAGATTAAAAGAGCTAAGCCTTTACAGTTTAAGCAAAAGAAGATTAAAAGGAAGTGTTTAAAATTATGAAGGGAATCAGTAAAATGGGTCAAGACTGTTACTTTCAAAAGAGTTCATCAAAAACACAGGAACACAGTTGGAAACTTGTTGAGGGTAAATTTCACAAAAAAAAACATTAGGAAGTTTTTCTTTACACAGAGAACCGTAGACACATGGAATATGCTATCAAGTAGTGTGGTAGTCAGTAGGACTTTAGGGACTTTCAAAACACGACTTGATGTTATTTTGAAAGAACTAATTGGTTGTGGCTGGTGAGCTTGTTGGGCTGAATGGCCTGTTCTTGTCAAAGATTATTTTAATAGTTAAGAAGCATATCAGTTGACACCAATCAGAATACAGATAAATGGTATAACCTTTAACACACCTATATTTTACCTTTACGGTATCATAAGTAATGATTCTCAAGGATCAGTCCTGGTGGGGGTGCCTGTGGTTGCAGGTTTTCTTTCCAACCCCATTTACAATGAGTGTGTTATTTTACCTTTAAATGGTCTCATTATTTATTTAGCTTCCCTTTTGTCTTTTTTATGTATCCAGATAAGTACAGTAGTGTGAGATTTGCATTTGTGTTTTTGCTATATCTTTCAATGTTTAAGTCTGTCTGTCTCATTTTCTTTCCAATTCATTTTTCTTTAAAGTTTGATCTCTTAATAGTACTTGATTCCTGACAGCAAGTAATGAGCTGACTAGACACCAGTGCACACAACCTGGAATGCTAATGCTAACACTTGTGTGTTTATTATTAAATTCTTCTTCTTCTTCTTCTTCTTCTTTCGACTGCTCCTGTTAAGGGTTGCCGCAGTGAATCATCTTTTTCCATTTTGTCCACATGTTGATCTGGGAAAATTTTACACCGGATGCCCTGCCTGATGTAACCCTCTCCATGGCCTGGCACAAAGAAACACACTGGTTTGTGCATTCACTGTGGCTGGGTTTGTGTTTATTATTAGATAGATAGATAGATAGATAGATAGATAGATAGATAGATAGATAGATAGATAGATAGATAGATAGATAGATAGATAGATAGATAGATAGATAGATAGATACTTACTTTATCAATCCCAAAGGGAAATTCACATACTCCAGCAGCAGCATACTGATAAAGAAAATATTAAATTAAAGATTGATAACAATGCAGGTATACAGACAGACAATAACTTTGTATAATGTTAACATTTACCACCCCCCCCCCCCCCCCCCCCAGGTGGTATTGAAGAGTTGCATAGTTTGGGGGAGGAACGATCTTCTCAGTCTGTCAGTGGAGCAGGACATTGACAGCAGTCTGTCACTGAAGCTGCTCCTCTCTCTGGAGATGACACTGTTTAGTGGATACAGTGGATTCTCCATTATTGACAGGAGTCTGCTCAGTGCCCGTCATTCTGCCACAGATGTCAAACTGTCCAGCTCTGTGCCTACAACAGAGCTTGCCTTCCTCACCAGTTTGTCAAGGCGTGAGGCGTCCCTCTTCTTTATGCTGCCTCCCCAGCACACCACTGCGTAGAAGAGGGCGCTCGCCACAACCGTCTGATAGAACATCTGCAGCATCTTATTGCAGATGTTGAAGGACGCCAGCCTTCTAAGGAAATATAGTCGGCTCTGTCCTTTCTTTCACAGAGCATCAATATTGGCAGTCCAGTCCAATTTACCATCCAGCTGCACTATTATTAAATAATAGCTTAAATAAACAAAACATGAAAAATATTAAAAAACAAAAAATATTAATTCTTATCAATCTATCACATGTAAATTCTTATTTCCCTCAGTATATATTTAGTATACTGTATCTAGTTTCTATTTACTGGATTGATTCCAAATATAAACTGGAAACTACAAGCTTTCTTAATTAGGGTCAGAATCCACTTACAAGCAGTAGCTGATTGGGATAAAAACCTGCTGCAATAGTGGAGCCCCTGGACTGATGAGAACCACTGATCTAAAAGTCCAAAATAGTTAAAAAGATTAAAAGTCTTTAGCACACATCAGTATCTAAAGAGGAACTTCTTATATAGAAATTTTTATTGGGAACAAAATAAAAAGTATTAATAGTCACTATCTCACTATTCTCTTGGTAACTGCACTGGGTACATATGATCTACAGAATGAAGATACAGAATAAATTAGTAAGAATTTGATTTGGTTGACCATCAACATCACGCACACAAACCTACATCGACATGGCGAATGCCTTCATCAGAAAAGGATGATGGATTAAATTGTTCATTGTTGCTGCACATTTGGTATTCAGCTAAGGATCTGTATATGCCATAGTGTATGATGGGGTACTGTAAAGTTTGTACAAGATTGGTACCCAAACAGCTTATTGATCTTCACAAACCAACAAAATTTAGTCAGACTATACATGATTTATGATTTATTCTTGTATTAAGGATACTGAGAGCTAAACACCGAAGGGGATTTAAGGGAAGCATCTTTGCTGTTTGCTGATGACATTGAACCCCCCAGATTGTGATATCTGGAGCACAATGGAATGTGAAATGGTTGGGATTATAAATTTGAGGTCATGATCCTCTCCTGGAAAAAAAATGTTGTGTACAGTGCAAGTAAAGAGTAAGGAGGCGCACCAAGTTGACCAACCTCAGGGTCTTGTCAGGTTAGGATAAATGAGATCATAAGATTGACTATCAAATCAGTGTAATTGCAGCCATTTTATAACCATTGTACCAGATCATGATAGTAAAGTAGGAGCTTTTCAAGCTTTCGATAAAAATGTCAGAGCGCATTCATATCCTTATCTATGGTTTCGAAATTAGGGTGTAGACTGAAGAATTGAGATCACAAATACATGATTGCTGAGTTTATTCTTCTTGACAAGACAAGAAGTTCAGCAATATGAGAGGGACTCAAAGCAGAACCAGTTCTTTCCTGAGCCAAGTTTTGTTATATAGTTAGGATGTCTCATGACCGTAGCCCACTGATAGAAGACCCAGGACATATAGGATGAATTATGTCTTTAGATTGTTCTGGCAGCTTCTGGGTATTCAGCAGAAAGATTAGAAGAAAGGTGCTGTGGAGACAGAGGCCTAGTCAGCCCAGCTAAGTTCTTAATATGACAATGATAATGATGATCAATTCAAAATTCACACAGAAGGTATGATCAGGGTGAGGACATAAAGTTATAAAATAACAGATGGAAAACAAACTTCTGCTGCCTCATTGGGACTGACTACAGGGATGATTTCATCTCTATCCATTGAGTTGGCTTGTCTACTTGCACACTGATAAAACAATATTGCAACAAATATTAAAATCACTCTTCCACACACCTCCCAAACTCATTGTTTTCTCTCACCCTCTAACCTAAAGTTGTGATCACAACACCTCCCTGCCAATTTAAACCCTTGCTTGGCTCATATACCACCGGGCCACTGACTGAGAAGGGGTTTTAGACTCCACCCTGTAGCAATTTCCAGGACAATGCCCAGAACGACTTTTGAAAGTCTTGGGACCACCTTAGAAGAGCTTGCAGTCATATGTACCCTTCTATCCCTTAACCACAAGTTCAGTCAAATATTGTCACTATCTTTAAATTATAACATCCTTCCAGTATTATGTTAGTAGTGTGGCATTCCTCTAGCAGCTCCCAACCATCACCATACTCATGGAACCCTCCTTCTCAAAACGATATGATACATATTTCTCCTTGCCTATCCAAACTTTCATAGTCCCAGGCACCTTTCATGAAATATGAATAGTTTCAGATCCATACCCTTTTGACTTTTTGTGTCCTGGCTTATTTTCCACTGACATCATCTTGCCATCTTCAAGGTAACATCAACAAATCTTACATATAGATCAAACATCATAGAAATAACAATGGCTGGACAGTCAAGCTGCAGTGAGAAGGCATACCATATGATGCTAATCTGAATTTTGTCCAGTCTTGCTCTAAATGAAATCTGTAGGCTATTATGGACCTCTTGGCTTGACTTCATACAAAAACATTATTTCCAAACTGCAGTTTAAAAAGCTTCAGAAATACTGCCAGGTTAAGATTACTGCAGTATTAGACTGACCAAAATGTGAAGCCGTACGTTCATTTCAATATGCTAGACAATTCCGAAAGTGTCTTTGACAGTGTAGTGGAAAGCTATTTACGTGTAAAAGATAAGTAAATCACATAATGTCAAAAATGTGCTTCACTGTTGACTATGATATTGAATTTAACAGAGAAAAGAACTTCTTGAACTTTCCATTTATTGCAGCTCAGCGCATTTTTTCATTGAAACAGACCACACAAGTGTCCTTTACAAAGCAGCAACCACTGACACAAAGGATAAAGGCTTCACATGGGGAAATTGTACACAACCGATACCCTCATGTGTGGGACAGGTACTGTGTTGTTGGGATGATAAACTAGTGCAGTGACTGGCAGTGCTTCAAACAAGCACCTGGGGTTCAGCTTGTTTTAGTTTCAGATGGTCATAAATATAAAAATGTACTTTGACAAAAATAGTGTAAAACATATTTAAGATGAAACATACACCATCATTTGGTTATTTCATGCTTTTTCCAGGTCAATTCTTGTACTTCAAAGAATGTATATTAACACAGAGTGCTCAACTGGAACTGTTCAGCTTCTGATATTCTTCACAGGCTATGCACCTTTAAAAATATTAAACAATCTTTTCAAACATTCTTCATACTAAAGACTGGCTGTCTACCCTGAACATAAAGAAAACCTGTCAATTTCAAGGAAAATAATTTAGTACTTAGGTACAGTATGTCTGATGAAGATTATCATTCAAGGTACTGTTGTCATCAAAAACTGTCATAAATAAGGGGTAAGTCTGTTGAGTGATGTAATTCATATTGCAAGTTAAAAATGGTGTTAATTTTGTGTAACCCTCCACTTTGGCACTTTGTACTGCTTTTTACCCCTGCCTGCCTGTACTAGAGATGAGCATCTACAGCTAACAAAATCAAACGTGATGTCTCACCACTTAGCAAATTTCAGAACATGCATTGTATCGAGTCCTGAGAATGATGCTATATTTAGGTAATAGGGAGTTTAGTGCACAAAGTCTGCATTACTGGAGCTAAAGATGCAAGGATTCTTCTTTTGCAGAAATGTATGATGAAGCGAATTAGGGGTCCATGTGGGGCTCAGGTTTGTGGAAGTGGATGTGCGTCATTGTTAAAGCCGTACAGACTGTGGGATGTTCAAAGCGGAAACAAACTGGTTGCCTATTAAAGTGTAAGCGAGTTTAGCTCAGGTGTTCTTCATTGACACTCTGTGGGTTGATAAGCAAAGCACCTGCAGCCACAAAAGTATGAAGAAGGACAGAGAAAGAAGATGAAAACTGAGAAAGAAATCAAGGAAGCAAGCTGAATAAAAAGAGAGGACAGAATCAGGTGATCTAGTGTGGACTGAAGGCAGCAAAGAAGTCAGGTGAGAAGTACTCCAAGGGCAGGCCAAATCCCTCTTGCTGAACAGCGGAGAGCAGGAGCAATCATGTTCTCCGAGGGATTCAATGGACACTGATGGAAGTGACAGGATGATGGAGTCTGGCTCAGCAAATCGTGGTAGATCCCAAGGGATGGTGGCTGGGATGGGAGTTGTTTGTGGACCGCTCTCACCCTGCTGACTATACCTGGGAAATGGGTGAGCAGAACAAGACAAGAGAGAGAGTAGCATTGTAAAGAAGACAAAGGCTGATTCTGACTAGTTTGATTCTTGCTTCTGTTGGATTACTAGCCAGGCTTTTGCTCAGGTTGGAAAAAGTGAAACAGTTTCCATTTATCATTTGGCAACTAACTTATTATTCAAATATTGTTCAAAAGTCAAACTGACATTATTAATAAATAACGGATTATAGCTGCTATGAATCATTTAAAGTGCCTTATGATACACAATGTCTTTTGTTTCGCCATTAGCCATTTCGGCTACAGTTCCTTGTGCTTTCAAACACGCAGTTGTACATCCAATCGTGAAAAAACCTGATCTTGACTCTGCCGTCTTCTCCAATCTTCGTCCAATTTCCAAACTACCTTTCCTGTCAAAATTACTCGAAAAAGTAGTTTATGAGCAATTAATTCACCACCTACAGGACCATCAGGTAATGGACCTTTTTCAGTCAGGCTTTAGGCCCCAACACAGCACAGAAACCGCGCATTTACGTGTCCTAAATGATGTCCTTTTGGCATTGGACTCAGGACTCTACGTGATTATGGTTCTTCTCGATTTATCTGCTGCCTTCGACACAATCGACCACGACATCATGATCTCCCGACTTGAATCCTGGGTTGGTGTATCTGGCTTAGCCCTCGACTGGTTCAGGTCATATTTCTGCAACAGGACTCTTAGAGTCATGCTAGATGATTTTTCATCTGAATCAGTCCCACTCCCATGTGGTGTCCCCCAGGGTTCCATTTTGGGGCCACTACTTTTTTCAATTTACATCCTGCCTTTAGGTGCAATTTTTAGAAAACATGCAATCTCGTATCACCTATATGCTGATGACTGCCAAATTTATTTCTCCCTCAAGTCAACTGACTCCACTAAACCTCTTCTCAACTGCTTATCTGACATTAAGGACTGGCTGGCTGTAAACTTCCTTCACCTGAACGATTCAAAAACCGCGGTCATTGTTTTTAGTCCCGACCGCAAACAGACCCTACCCCTTGACCTCGACTTTCTTCCCATTCCAGTAACTTCGTCTGTTTCCATTCTTGGAATCAAAATGGATATGGTCCTGAAAATGGATGCTCAAGTCAACAGCACAGTAAAATCCTGCTTTTTCCATCTCAGGCAAATTGCCAAACTCAAACCAATTCTGCCTTACCACCTCCTGGAATCAGTAATCCATGCATTCATTACGTCTCGGCTCGACTATTCTAATTCCTGCCTATATGGTATTAGTAAAGCCACTCTTTCGAGACTCCAATTGGTTCAAAATGCGGCTGCAAGACTTTTAACTGGAAGCAGCAGAAGCCAACACATTACACCGATTTTAAAAACCCTACACTGGCTGCCGGTTAGCTTCAGAATTGATTTTAAGATACTCCTCTTAACCTATAAGGCACTAAATGGTCTAGCCCCTGCCTACTTGAGTGTCTTGCTCCATCGTCACAATCCCCCTCGTGTTCTTAGATCCGCAGATCAGCTGCTCCTAACCGTTCCCAAGGCACATTTTAAAGCTCGTGGTGAAAGGGCTTTTTCTGTCTGTGCACCCAAGCTCTGGAACTCCTTACCTTTAGTGGTTAGGCAAGCCACTTCAGTCACCACATTCAAATCACACCTAAAAACGCACTTCTTCACATTGGCTTTTAATTCTTAAGCTGTCTTATTCCCACTTGCTTTTTGCTATTTCTCTGTTTTATTGGGTCTCCTGACCTGTTTTTTAGTGTCTCTGTTTTAATTCTCTCTTAATGTTTGTTTTTAATATTTTGCTTTTAGTCTTGCTTGTTTTAACTGTACAGCGCTTCGGTCAGTTGTAATGCTGTGTTTTTAAGCGCTTAACAAATAAAAATGGTATGGTATGGTATTAGGAGCAAGAATGTGTAAATTCTTTTCTGATCCTACTCTGGAACAGGCGACATGTAACTGGCCATGTGAAAAGCACAATTCTTTGAGGTAAAATCCAGTAAATTTAAGTGACTGTCCTTGCACTTTATTCATGGACATGGCAAATGCAAGACATACTGGAAACTGAAGTTGTTTAAATTCTAAAAGGGAGGTCATTGGAAATCATATTCATTCCATCAATTCACGTGGAATGAAAATGACCTCTCCTGTTTCCTACTCTGGTTAGAACAGTAGCCTCGATTATATGTGGATGACGTGACACTGTCGCCACATTTCTCACAACCTTGATATATAATTTTTTTCTGAATTAAATGAGAATATGCTGTTTTAGGGTTTTCCTTAATTTTTCTAATCATGTTCCTGCATTTTAATTTTTTTTTATTAATGACCAAGAACTGTAGGTTTTGGATATTTACTCATCCTCTCACTTGGTGATTGCATCATGATGAACATCTGGACAGACAAACTTTCTTATTTCTGCTGTTATGCACCCAAAATCTGGAATAGCTTGCCAATAGGAATTTGCCAGGCTAATACAGTGGAGCACTTTAAAACACTGCTGAAAACACAATACTTTAACATGGCTTTCTCATAGTTTCATCTTCAATTAATTATCATTATTATTCATGGTGGCTCAAAAATCCGTACAAACCCCTACTCTCTCTTCTGTTCTTTTTCTGGTTTTCTGTGGTGGCGATCTGCTGATCAAAGCACCATGATGTCCCTACATTGATGGATTAAAGACCAGAAGTCCACGTGACCGTCATCATCAACCCTGAATACCATGAGGACTGACACCGTGATGTCCCTACATTGATGGAGTAAAGACCAGAAGTCCACGTGACCGTCATCATCAACCTTGAATACAATGAGGACTGGTTGAGGTCATTGATGTTAGGTAGAATGCCTAGAGGGGCAGGGTGGTCTTGTGGCCTCAGAACCCCTGCAGATTTTATTTTTCGCCAGCCATCTGGAGTTTTTTTTTATTCTGTCCTCCCTGGCCATCGGGCGTTACTTTTATTCTATGTTAATTAGTGTTCTCTTATTTTAATTCTTATTTTGTCTTTTTTTTCTCTTTCTTCATCATGTAAAGCACTTTGAGCTACATTATTTGTATGAAAATCTGCTATATAAATAATTGTTGTTGTTGTTGTTGTTATTTATTAAGTTTATTGACCTTATTTTTTTGGATGTTTAACTTCCTCGTGAACACTGTTTTCATTGTATTATTTATAGAAAAGAACTTGCAATGTGCCTTATTTATTTATACACTTATTGTTGATCAAACTGAACAATGCACTGTTCTGTACCAATCTTCTTTTTGTGTGTCCTCATTGCACTAGTCCATCCTGGTCTTGAATGTCGGTGCCCTGGGTTCAGGGCCGGATTTATATGAAAAGAGGCCCTAGGCTATTCCACTTATGAGGCCCTTTCACCTTCCATTTTTAAGTTTGTAAATTACATGAGAGATAATAAAATTTTGCTAACAATTTGAATGTAGGCCCCTCTTGATCTTGAGGCCCTAGGCTGAAGCCTAGTTAGCCTATAGGAAAATCCGGCCCTGCCTGGGTTCAAGAAGATGCCAAGGCAACATCACAATTTGCCCAAGCATCACAATCTGCAAAATCAACTTTACTGTCATGTGAACATATTATAAGGAAATTGTAATTTGCATCTCTCCAGGAGTCTAATAACACTAGTACAATACCAACAAAAGAGAATGGGTCTCACTTATTAAACTTCAACAGAACAAATATGAGTGTAAACTGTTTGTAGAAGCAAATTTCAATATTCACTAATACTTTAGTACGTGCAATGTGTTCATAGCAGCAAATGGATTTTACATCTGCTGACTGTAGTGCATGTGTAAATTTCAGATTCAGCATATATCATTTGTAAATTGTATAAATAACAATTTTAATTCATATTATGCTATTCAGTACTACACACATGCCTTTGAAACATATAATAATAGCATTTCTACAAGTAGAAACTCAGGCTGTATGTTGCCTTCTTTGGTACCTGTTAAGCCTTTTTTGTACAGTTATTAGTTTTTTTTGCCTATAATACGGAACTGAATTATTTTCATTAAACTAACTGAACAGTTTATATGATGGATGACACTGAATTCATAGCATCTGTTACTGCTATTGATACCTAAAAACGTTTTTGCTTTTAACCAACTCAGAAAAAACAACTTTTATCTCAAGGTCTGAAAAGTTGTTTTTTTGTTTTCTTTCTTCGTTAGAGCGTTTTAGCAGACCTTAGATCCATATTAGTCAACACCTCCTTAACAATAAACTGGCCTTGGCTTTATATTGAGTAATAATGAGAGATTACTTTCCAAATACAGTATTTGACTGATTGGGATTTATCAGCCTTCATGTGTGGTTCGGATTAATTTCAGGAATCAATGCATTGAGGTTTTAGTAGGACCATAGTAGGACCATTTTTTTCCATGCAAATGCATTCCCATCACTCTCTTGCCCACATAATCATTGTCTCTCCTCATCACATGTGCATACCACTTCCACCTAATTTCCTGTACTTTCTTAGATATCTTTTCCACTTTTGTTGTACCTCTAATTGTCTCAATTCGATTTGATTGTCCAGTCACATTGGATTAAAAAAATCTAAAACAATACTAATTTGCTGCCAATATATGTGGGAGTGTTTGGGGTGCACAGAGCTGCATTAAATCTGTGTTAATGGGAAAAATCTGAAAGCAACCAATTAAAAGAGAGTCTCAGGTCACCCAAATATCAAAGACTTACATAGACTCTCATTTGGCTGGGATTATTCACTACGGAAATATAGGTATTCACATATATATTTATTTTTTTCACACAGAAATACATTAATATAAATAAAACAAATACAAATATTTGGGAGGGGGGCACTTCAGTGCTCCTGATTACAAACTACAACTGATCTGCAGCATCAGGGTGAAAGCAATCGCTAACCACTTCTTCTCTCTTTCCCTCAGATCAGAGAACAAATGATGTCACTTTCAATATAATCCCAGAAGTTCTGCCTCTTTTGCCCCAGGAAATATTTAAGGATTGAAGGCACTAGAAGTTGGTGTCTATTTGGACGAAACTTGCTTAGTGAACAGAACCCCATGACAGAGAAACTTATTTTCTGAAGGAGAGCGTGTGGGACGCAGTCATTTCTTTTGAACCTTTTCATTTCGGTTTCAGTTCTTTCAGTGAAAAGGGGTACCTGACTCATCCCCAATCAATTTTCTGTTTAAATTTATTGTTAGAATTATAGTGTATACATCCTAAATATTGGCTTATTAAGAACAGCTTTTTTAGTACTGTCGATACACTTTTTGTGTCCTGTAGGAATTTTGATCCATATTGTTAAGGAATAATTAAAGAAAAATTGACAACAAATGTTCTTAATTGTTTTCATCCATCTCCTATCTTTCAGCCTACTGATAAATTCTTATGCGTGTAAGTGTACAGCAAGTTGAGTATAACTTATGAATTTACACTTGACAGTATTACTTTGCTCCTTCTGTCTCCCTGTACAAAACTGAATATTTACCACCAATCACACCAGGCATTGACCAGATCGCTTACTGTTCATTAGAAAGATTGGATTTAGATACTGGTAAAGGTACATAGCAAGAAAACATCCATCAAAATCTGCTTAACAACAGTTGAATAGAAGAAGCTGTTGTGAGGAGATTGGGTGGGAAGGCACCGATTAGCTGCTAATTTCTGTAGGGATTATTTACAGTTCTTGATCACAAAGGTCACCTAATTTGAATGACACATGAATAATGTATTGAATAAGAAAATACCCTTCTGCCCATCAGGTCTTATTTGTTTCATAAAGGTTAATCCTTAGGTGAGCAAAAGTCAATGGGCCAAACAGCCAGCTTGGTGTCCTGAGCACATTGAAACGAATGAGCTGCACCTGGCACGACTTCTCAGCACCCCATTGTGCAAGAACATATGCCTTAAAAATCAAACCATTCTGAATGCATACTCAAAGCGGTTATTTAATTGGTATGGCAAGGCTGTGCCTAACATTACTTATTTCCTAAATGTTCATGGTAGCCACAAATGCTAAGAGGGAAATCTGTCATTGGAATGTGGTCAAGAAATTTAGAGCTTTGGTTCCTTTTGTACTGTGTTAAGGTTAATGATTCAATGTTTGGTACAGAAAGTATTTAAAAGCTTAATGAGAAAAAATCACATTACGTTTTTAAAGTTTGTACAAGGATGAATAAAAACCTACTCAACTTTTCCACTTAAAATTTAATATAAAACAGAAAAGATTGCTAGCATTAGAACTATTATCAAAAGACATTTACTGAGATGAGAATTACGTCTAGAAGATAGCCATTTACAGACTTGTCAACACCACAATAAAAACTTCATAACCTTAACTTTAAAAAGAAACAATGAGTAGAACAATTTTAATGTATGCATTAATTTGTACCTGGGATATTTTTGAGCTAATTAAGTGGTAAAATGTTTAATTTTCAATAATCATTTTTTTAAATTAAATAGTATGGCAGACGGCTGGCGCCCTTATCCAGCCAGGACACCCTGATTATGGAAG
Organism: Erpetoichthys calabaricus; assembly: GCF_900747795.2. Lineage (NCBI taxonomy): Eukaryota > Metazoa > Chordata > Cladistia > Polypteriformes > Polypteridae > Erpetoichthys > Erpetoichthys calabaricus. The sequence continues at coordinate 59,925,415 of NC_041408.2, forward strand.
GAGAGAGTATTTTCAAGATCGTTTCTCCCCTGGACTGACAGAGGGTGGCTCCTTTGGCTTGCAGCAGGGCTACAGGTTATGAGCATGGAAGCTCAACCCTGCTGGGGCCCGTGGCCACCGCTAGAGGGCACTATGACGTTTACAGGGCCCAATTCTCATTGGGCTCATTGGGCACCTGGACTCCTTCCAGCTACCCTATAAAAGGAGCCAGCCACCACCATTCAAGGGCCTGAGTCGGGAGGAAGTGGACGGAGCTCTTGAGGAGGAGTGGAGGCGGAAGGACTGGCGGCAAAGGGACTGTGTTGTGCTTTGCCCTGTGAGCATTGTGTGCTGTACTGTAAATAAACCGAGTGCTTTGTGGAAAAATTGTGTCCTGCCTGTCTGTGTCGGGGATAGGGCGGCTGTATGCATCCAGGCTTCACAATAGAAATTCAATAGGAACTGAACAGCTATGAGAAACTACAAGAATTCTACAGTTTAAATAAACTCTGCATTAAAATCACATGAATTATTTCATTAGAAAATTACTTTGCTAGTAAAAATATGAGCTGGTTATGGAAGATGCTAGATTATTAAAATTGTCTTTGGGAAAATGCATAAAAATGAGATTCTCAAATAGAGCAGCACAGTGTCGTATTGCTTTCCATTACTGCTTTGCACTTTTACAGACGTTCTTTTAATTAGTACCCCGGTCACTGTTAGTTGTTTCTTTCCTACTCCCAAACACGTGTATGTTAGGTTAAATCTGACGTCTGTATTGGACCTATGTGACAGTTTGAGATGGACTCCAATTTCACTCAAGGCTTTTTTTCTTCATTACACCCAGTGCTTCTGGAATAGATTCCAGCTCTCAATATCATAATAATAAAAAATGGTTTGAGAATTCAAGTGAATTTGTAGTATTCTCCTAAGAAATATGTGTGGTTGCTATGTAAAGGTAGCATAGAGGCACAATAGTGAGCATGGCGGCCTGCAATGTGTAAGGCTAGTTCCATGTTCAGCCACTTTCTTTGTTTCATATGCTTGTTCCTTCTTTAGCTGTTTTGTTTTTCTCTGCTTTCTTCCTAGAAGGTCTTTGTTATTTTCCAGAGCCAGTTGAGTAAAGATTGTGCTGTTTGTCATTTGCCTTTGTTTTCTGTTTCGAATAAAAAAAAACATTTCTCCAATAAGAGGAAACCATTCAGTTCATGAAGTTTATTTGGTTTGCTATGATCTAAGTTGTGCAGATTGTCATTTAGATACTCTGTAAATGTCAAACATTCCACTTCCGCTACCCGACTTGGTCGTTTGTTCCAGATTCCCTTGAATCTTTGTGTGAAGATGTACTTCCTGACTTCAGTTTTAAATATACTCTTCCTTAATTTTCAGTATTTAAATGAAAGAATTCTGATGTAACACTTCTTTCAAAAGTTTTCTGAAGATCTCAGTTAAGTCCCCATGCAACATTCTCTTCTTATGACTAAACACGTCAAATTGTCCTTTAGTCCCAGGAAGCACTCGGATGCTCTTCTTGTTATATTTCAGCAAATGTTTACACCCTGCTATAATGAGACTTCTTCACTGAGGATTACATTGGGTAAAAAGGACCAGGAAATGGAAACATGATCCTGAATCACAGTGAAAACGAAAGACTTGTGAGGAGGGCAAGTCAAGATCAAAAGAGGATCTCATAAAACCTAACAAAATCAAATGCATAGCCTACTTTTTCGAAGAAAGTAACTATTGCTAGTCCAACTGAGGGATGTATAGTCAGCCACCATATTTATAGTGTAGAATTCATTGACGTCATGGCTTTGACTGCTATGGTCACATGACACAATTCCCACATTGCATAAACAAAGCAAAAATAAAAATAAACTTTATCAATTACATTAAAGTGGAGCAAAAACCCAAAATACATTGTAAGTGCCCAAGAGGACCAGGCCCGGTCTTAGGTATTATGGGGCCCTAGGCGAAAGGGGGGTCCAGAGCCCCCCTGGAAGCTCTGTGAAATGCATGAAAATTAGACCAAGGAGTCGATCCGGGGCCCCCCGGACGCCGGGGCCCTAGGCGGTTGCCTACTTCGCCAATGCCTAAGGCCGGGCCTGATTGGGACAAATAATGCTGTAGTATATTTAAGTATATATGACAATTGCTCACTCGGACAATTTGTTTTGGGGGCCCCCAAGAAGGCAGGGGCCCTAAGCTATAGCTTGTGTAGCTTATACGTAAATCCTGCACTGAAGAGGACAGATGGACATCCTGGCAGGGATGGAGGATAATTTCCTGGCCGGATGGGAAGTCAGTATAGAAGGACAGATAAGCTTACTGGCTGGATGAGGAAATAGCTTTGTGCCCAGCCGGAGTAATAAAATTGATGGGGAGACCCCAACAGGGTTGCACTTCTAAACTCCAACTCCCAAGCACCCCTGTGGGTATCCAGACTCGGATGCTACCAGGCATACAAGATGGTGCCTCAGGAGAAAAGCAAAAACAAATACACATAATAGTAAAGACACATTGATAAATGTGAAATACAAATGCAATCATTGGATTCCTGAATCTCAAAAAAAACCAAAACGATGTATATACATTTTTAGAACACCATTTAAAGAAATTTAAAAAAGAGGCAAACCATGATATCTTGTGGATTGCTGTCACATTTGCAACATTCCAGAATATCAGAATATGCTTAGCAAAGGTTTATAAATAACTTTTTTTTTCTTTCAATAATAAATTAGTTTATTTCATTCTTACATTATTCCAAGGATACAGGATCAGTGGTACATGGGATATAATATTATGGTCACATATGACGCCATGAGGGTGCTGTCACATGGTCTAATAGCTCATTGCACTATTATTGATAATAGCACTCTGTGGTTTCCAATAGGAATATTAGGGTCAGCTATACTAGTAGCCATGTTGAACCTACTTTGGCCTTGAGGATAAAAAGAATTAATTTGTCTGGGAACGGATTCAGTGAGGCACTGGATGTGTTGTTCAGCAATGTTGTGCCTTGCAGAAATGTATTGTGCAGTATGCTTCAAATTGAAGAGCTGCATGATGTTACCTCATCTAAAAGATGCTTGTTGGGGTTGAGATCAAGGAACTGTGTGGGCCACTGAAGCCATGAAACCTCCCTGTTGTGCTCCCAGATACATTTAGTGACCATACTGGAAGTGCCCTTCTGAGAGTGGATAAATTGCAGCCAGGAAAGGATGAACTTGGTCAACAGATTTGCTTTACCATTCAGACATGTTTAGTTGGTATCGGGGGGCCCTAATGTGAATCTGTAACACATTCTCCACACTATTACACTGCCTCCTACAGCCTTAACTGTTAACACCAACCAGAATGGCTCTGTAGACTTGTGTTACCTGCACCAAATTCTGATCTTTCCATCAGCATTATGTAAAAGGAACCTGGACTTGTACATACACTCAAGCAGTGTTTTCCTTATCTCAGAGGTTTCGATGGTCTTTTCTAATTTTTACCTGACAACATCAGTACCCAACATGGTCTTCATCTGTTATTGCCAATTTGAGATAAAGTCTGGTAAGTAGTTTGTTGAGGGATTACAACAGTAATGAATCAGAGTATGATTTGACTGTCTGTGGTTCTTCCGTTTGCCTTTAACACTAGAATTCCAGAAGCCTACGAAAAAAGTCGTATTTGCAAAACAAAGACACTGATGAAAAGGTGCAAAGGAATTTAAGGTGGCCCGGCATTACAACTTTTTTCGCAGGCTTCAAGGATTCTAGTGTTAATCATTATCTTTGACCCCTCTGATCCACAAGCTGCTTTTGTCCACAGGATCACCTGTCTCAGGTAGCACCATTTTTGGTAAACCCTTGGAACAGTTGTGCATGAAAAACTCATGGAAGATGCTAGAATCGACATGCCTAGTGCCAATTATCATGTTGTGTTCAAAGCTACTATTACTTTGCCCAATCTAACATTCAGTTGAACGCTAACTGATTCTAGAAACACTGGTCTGCCTGATTTATACCAGACGCTGCTACCAAGTAATGTATGACATGCTGAAAGGTCGAATTTGTGTATTTTCTCCAGCTATGTGTGAATGTGCCCTGTGTTGGAGTGGCATCCTGTCCCCTATCTTGTGCCTAATACTGTTGGATAAGGCTTTGACTCACCGAGACCTTGATTAAGGTAGGTTCATAAGATGGATGGATGGATTTTTTTACATATCCTTTTTTTGATTATATTGAAAATAGCACAGTGAGGCTCTTATTTCCTCTGATTACATGATTTAGATTTAATTTAAAGCTAGCCAGTGTGTACTTCTGTATGGAATTCCATAAATATTTTATGAAGATTCTAGCTTCCAACAGCATACTAAATAACATCTTACCAGAGGTGGCCTCCTTACCTCCTTTCATAACCTCTCACTCCTTATAATCGTCAGTTAGATTCTGGAGTGACAATAAATGTTTAATACATTTTTATTGGATTTCTTGATTATTTGAAATTTGAATATATTTCAATATTTACTGAAGTGTTGTTTCCATTGTTAAATGTATACTTTATCTTCCATTCTTCTGAGGTCAATTTGTCACATTTTCAAAAGGGTCAGCCTCTCATATTTAGACATTAGCTCAAGAGCATCGAGACTTGCACTTTCATAGCCATCACTGCGAAGACTTGGCTATTTTATGAAGTCGAGAGATTTACTGGAAAAGACATTCTATTGGCACCGTCTGTTGGATAAAAACATTTAAGGTGTTTCTGTGTGGGTTAAGATTTGTGTAAATCTCATCTAAATTGATAATTAACTCTAAACCAAAAATGATGGGAGAAAGTGATGGCTTTTAAGGTCAATGGAAAAATCTGCAAAATACACTACTTTAATGAGAAGTGGTATTGCTTTGTAAAAGGCTTTTCTCAGATCTTTCATGTTCTTTAAACATGTGATGTGGTGCTTAGATCAAGAAAGGATGTTTACATCTATGGTTACTCTGGCAATACTGCAAAAAAATTTGAAATTCCACAACAAATGCCTTGTAAAACAAATTAAGTCAATATCCATTTTTAATCACATCATTTTAAGTTCCCTTTTTTAAATACAGTAATACATAAATAATAAAGCTTTGTAATTAAAATAATATGTTTGGATTCCAAGTAAAGGTTTTGAATAAGTTGTTTCACAAAATTTAAAGGGAATTGTACTGAACTGCAAAAACCATCAAACCACAAGAACTAACTTTAATTCATTTAGCTGGATGGAAATTACTCAGACTATTGTGAAACTTTGTGACATTGAACAATGTCATTAGAATCATTTGTATAAGCTTTTATTCTTTACAGATTTACTCAGTTTGCAGTTAGCATTGAAAAATACACCTTAAGTGTCTGTATATACAACCATTAGTTATAATGAAGCCTAGAGGATTAGGACTTTCCAGTAAAGAGGTTTTGTTTTCAGCTTTGCCGTCTTTTATTTCCACATTAATTACATGCTTTGAAATGGTGTTTAAAAATGAAAATGATCTCCGTTTACACTAATGTTTTCACATATTTTATGAAAGCACCTCCATCCATACTTAAATGATCAAAAATGCATGTGACGTAGACATTTGCCTACACTGGCTATGTGCACATCGGGTAACGCTGCCAGCCACAGTATTTATCACAAAACTGTAGCGTCTGGTAAATTATTTGCCTTTTGCACAAGTGTGCAGCATTCAAACTGTACAAAACACAATTTAGATGTATACAGGTAAGAAACACAATAAGTGCCAAGGAAAGCAACCCCTCTGTCTCCGCCATGCTAAAATATAGTTTCTTTCATGAAATGTAAACAGGGAATAATATGTGATAATGAACAGGATCCAATCAGGAAAGGGCTACATAATAAGCACAAACAAATCAGAGAGCAATTAGTTTAAGTTTTCAAGAGTCTAGATTTTCATCCATCCACATTACAATGTCAAGCTAGCATTTTCAGAAGTCTCAGTTTTAAGTGGTTAAAAAACACCAGGGTTCTGTGGATGAAAGGTGAAATCAGAGACTAATGTCTGTAGTATTAAATGAAAATGTAATAGTGTAGATGTAGCCTAAAGTGCAGACTGAAAGGAAGACCGACAAGGAAGAGTCTTAAGTTTAAAACCAGGATGTCAAACTATCAAAATAGTAATATACATATTCCCAGAGAAAATAACACAAAAAATAACCTCTAGTCTTTTCCAAAATATCCGCAAACTTGGACAACAGTGCAGAGCTGGTTAATATGCTGTTACATAGATGACGCACGATTGTGCAACTTGCTGGGGCACAGCCCAAAACACGGGACCCAGTGTCAGAGCAACAGGTGGTCAAAAGGGGGACTTCCAATCAAACAAAATGGCACCCCATGAAAATAATTAAAAGATGTTAAAAAATATTGACTTTGGTAATAAACATTTATAAGAAAGTAATAACTTTTGGTTATTAAATTATTAAATTAAAAATAAATTATTATTATTATTAAAGGCGGTGATCAGCATGAGCTCAAGCACGTGCAGAAGGAACTCCAAGTCCAGCTCAGGGCGGCGAAAGAGCTGTACAGGAGAAATTTGGAGCAGAAGTTGCATGAAGGAAGTGTGGGTTGGGATGAAGATCATCACTGGCTGCAGCACGAAGCGGGGTGCCACCATCCAACCAGATAAACAACTTCTTTAATAGGTTTGACCACCCTAACCCCCTCTCACCTCGGAGTACTGTACCCTCCACACATCCTTCTGCTGATACCAGCATAGGAGAGAGTTCCCCCCCCCCCCCCCCCCCACAATTAGAGCAGCCCAGGTAAGCAGAGAGCTGAGGAGACTTCGTGTCAGCAAAGCAGTGGGTCCAGATGGAGTATCGCCCTGACTGCTGAAGGCCTGTGCGCTGGAGCTGGGGAGTCCTCTACAGCGCATCTTCAACCTGAGCCTGGAACAGGGGAGATTCCCCAGGCTTTGGAAAACATCTTGCATCACCCCAGTCCCAAAGGTATCACGTCCTAGTCAGCTGAATGACTTCTGGCCTGTCGCTCTGACGTCGCATGTGATAAAAACCATGGAGCAGCTGCTGCTTCTCCACCTGAGGCCACAGGTCCGCCACGCCCTCAACCCTCTGCAGTTTGCATACCAGGAGAAGGTGGGAGCGGAGGATGCCATTATCTATATGCTACACTGATCACTCTCCCACTTGGACAGAGACAGTGGTGCAGTAAGAATTATGTTTCTGGACTTCTCTAGCGCCTTCAACACCATCCAACCTCTGCTCCTTAGGGACAAGCTGACAGAGATGGGAGTAGATTCATACCTGGTGGCATGGATCATGAACTATGTTACAGACAGACCTCAGTATGTGCATCTCGGGAACTGCAGGTCTAAATTGTGGTCAGCAACACAGGAGTGCCGCAGGGGACTATACTTTCTCCTGTCCTGTTCAGCCTATATACATCGGACTTCCAATACAACTGTTCCTGCCACGTGCAGAAGTTTGCTGACAACACTGCTATCATGGGCTGCATCAGGAGTGGGCAGGAGGAGGAGTGTAGGAAACTAATCAAGGATCTTTGTTAAATGGTGCGACTCAAACCACTTACACCTGAACATCAGCAAAACCAAGGAGCTGGTGGTGGATTTTAGGAGGCCCAGACCCCTCATGGGCCCTATAAATACCTGGGAGTGCAGCTGGATGATAAATTGGACTGGACTGCCAATACTGATGCTCTGTGCAAGAGAGGACAGAGCCAACTATACTTCCTTAGAAGGCTGGCATCCTTCAACATCTGCAATAAGATGCTGCAGATGTTCTATCAAACGGTTGTGGCAAGTGCCCTCTTCTACGCGGTGGTGTGCTGGGAAGGCAGGATAAAGAAGAAGGACGCCTCACGCCTGGACAAACTGGTGAGGAAGGCAACTCTATTGTAGGCATGGAGCTGGACAGTTTGACATTCGTGGCAAAGCGACGGGCGCTGAGCAGGCTCCTGTCAATCATGGAGAATCCACTGCATCCACTAAACAGTATCATCTCCAGACAGAGGAGCAGCTTCAGCAAGAGACTGTTGTCAATGTCCTGCTCCACTGACAGACTGAGGAGATCGTTCCTCCCCCACACTATGCGATTCTTCAATTCCACCCGGGGGGGTAAACGTTAACATTATACAAAGTTATTGTCTGTTATACCTGCATTTTTATCACTCTTTAATTAATTGTTTTTTATCAGTATGCTGCTGCTGGAGTATGTGAATTTCCCCTTGGGATTAATACAGTATCTATCTATCTATCTATCTATCTATCTATCTATCTATCTATCTATCTATCTATCTATCTATCTATCTATCTATCTATCTATCTATCTATCTATCTATCTATCTAACTAATTCTGATTTCCTGACGTTTAAAACATAATAAAAGCTCCATGAATGTAAAAATTAAGAAAAAATTTTTAAAAAGCACACATCGCAACTTGAGCATTTAGTTTGAGTATTGACGTCGATATGCACATGTGAAAACTTAAAAAAAAATTAAGTTTATTTGCCAATTCCTTATCTGTATATTTTATTTCCCATTGCTGTTCTTAATTTGTTAACTTCACTGGTAAAAACTTTCAAAATCTTTTTAGTTTTTACCTTTGCTTTCAACAATTAATAATTTCATAATTTCAGAGATATGGATCAAATTTGAACATTAGAACAACCTAGATGAGAACTGGTCATTCGTTCTTCCAAAATAACATCAAATCTAGTTTTGAAAGTCCTTAAAGTCCTACTGCCCACTACACTACTCGGTAACTTATTCCATGTGTCTATGGTTCCCTGTGTGAAGAAAAGCTTCTTACCGTTTGTGCAAACGTTTCCAGCTGTGTCCGTATGTTCTTGATGAACTTATTTTAAAATAACAGTCTCATTGCACTGCATTAAATCCTTTAATAATTTTAAACATTTTCACTTTCTAATCTCCTTTTTCTTAAACTGCAAAGGCTCATCTCTTTTTCTTTCCTCATAATTCATCTCCTATAGCCCTGGAATTAGCCTGGTCACTCTTCTCTGGACTTTTTCTAGTGCTGCTATGTCTTTTTGTAGTCTGGAGAACAAAACTGCACACAGTACTCCAGATGAGGCCACACCAGTGTGTTATAAAGCTTGAGTAGAACCTCCTTGGACTTGTACTCGACACATCAGGGCGCTATATAACCTAACATTCTGTTAGCCTTCTTAATGGCTTCTGAACACTGTCTGGCAGTTGATAGTGTCAAGTCCATTAAAACTCCTAAATTGTTTTCATAAGGTGTTCTTTAGATTTTCAGACCTTCCATTGTGTATTCAAACCTACCATTTTTACTTCCTATGTGTAATACTTTACATTTACTGATCTGCCAAAGCCTGTATTCTGTCCAAGTACCTCTGTAATAATTCAACGGATTCTAGATTATTTGCCAATCCATTTAGCTTTTTATCATCTGCAAAATTAACCAGCTTGTAATTTATATTCCTATCCAAATCATTCAAATATATTTAAAATAGCAGAGGCCCTAGCACTGGTCCTGAGGGACACCTCCCTTAACTTCACCAGATTCTGATAGCGTTTCTCCTGCCATAACCCTCTACTTCCTGTGTTTCAGCCAATTTTCCCCATCTACACAGTACAGCCTGAACTTCAACTTCATTTAGTTTTATTTCTAGCATCTCATTTGTTTTTTATTCAAAGTCATTGTAAATAATATATACACCACTCTGGTTGTATCCTTTTGTTGCTTCATCATAGAATTCCAGAATATCAGTAAAGCATGACCTTTCATGTTTGAACCCATGCTGACAGTTCAGTAAAACACCTATTCTTGCCATGAAATGACAAAGTATTGAACATGGCTGGACTCCTCTCTTACCTTGCGTCTGTCTGACATTGAAGTACCTGTGCCTGCAACACCATTAGTGTAATATGATTGTACACAATGAAATGGAAGCTAGTTCCTGTAATTGTGAATTGTATTTAGTATTGTAATATGGGCCATTTATCATCGCTATCAAGTACAGTTTCTGTGATCATACAGTACTGGCGAAGTTGACATTTTGGGATTGGTCTTCTTGGAATTGCCTTGAAATAAATCAAAACTCCACAGTAAATGACATTACAATGGCTTTCTTACAAATCTCTGGGAAAACAGTCTTTGATTTCTACTTTGTATTAAAGTACAAATATTTAGAAAACAAATTGTGCTTTTGAGAGAAGTGCCATTGTTGCCTCACCCTATACGTCTGGATCTACTGTGCTTGAGTACAAGGATGCTCACAAATCTGTTCCTTCTGAGAAGTTTAAAGTAATTATGTGTGTTATAAGAATTAAGGATCGTTGTGTACATGACTTTTGCTAAAAGTTCTTTTGCCTTTTTTCAGTTTGGCTGCTACCTCCCATGAGATGAGTCAGGTCTAAGCTTGGAAAATATAAGTAAAACAGAGGCAAATGTCTGGGGGAGATGGATGTGAGTGGAAGAGTGTTTAATTGGTGGGCAGGCCACCCATTCAGACTTAGGGACCAGAGCTTACAATAGTTATGCCCAGTGAGGTAATAAAGTTTCGCTTTGTTTCTGTTTTTATTTGATACCCTGACCATGCCTCTTAAAAGCACCATATTTAAAAATGAACTTGACTTGACCACTCTTTATTCTGGGTTAGGGTGGCACTCACAGGTGTTCACATCACATTATTTCATTTTTGTAACCTCGTATATCTTAACATATCCGATATACAAGTCTACAAATAAAGATAACTTTCATTACAGGAATTGATAGGAATTATACACTTTACTTTAAGTGGTTGGCTGGCTAGTAGTTAGGGCTGATATCTCATGGATCCAGAGGCCTAGACTTAAATCTTGTACTTGATTGTTGTTCACTGCTGCTCCAGGGTTTTATTTCTACATCCCCAAAAACACATGCATGGTACAGGAGATTACCTAATGTTTGGCCTAAGTATGTTTGCGAGTAAATTCTACAATGGACAGACATCATCTCCAAGGTTGTTTCCTACCTTGTATGTATGTGCTGCTGGCATAGACTGTGGCCCTCAACAACCTTGAATTTGAATAATCAGGTCTGAGTATGTATCTCTTTTCAGTGGTAGCTGTGACACATGTAATATTTCATCAGTTTTTGAATATTTTATATAAGTTCAGGAACTATTGTGTTTTGAAATTTCGGCATATTGTGTACATAATCAGTGAATATCAGCTTCATTCATCACTTAATGTAAGTTACGGCATTCTGATTTTCTCCTTTCTTGGAAACGGAAAGTGATTTCTTCAATATTTCTATTCAACAAGTAAATTTGCTTGAATTAAGGGTAGATATTAAAAACAGGGCATATTTTATTAATTATGATTAAGGACCCTAGGCCACAAATGCACAAAGCAAAAATATAGCTAGCATATCTAACATGTTACAAAACATCAGTTTGCTTTGCAGCCAGTCAAGAGTTCTTCACTGAAATCAAATCTGCTTCTACCTTATTGTGGCATTAAAGGAGAGTCCCCTACTTACTGTATACAGTCTGACTGCTGTTAATGCGTTTCTATTAGTTTGTCATTTTCTTATCTTCAGGTTTCTGAAACAGACGTGAAAGCACCAACCAGACATTCAATAACACCTGTGCTGACCTTTTATCTTATGAATATAAAACCAGGGGACGTTTTTTGATCTCTTTATTAACCTTTTTAAGAAAGGAGACCTTTAGCTCAAATTGCAACTTGATGCAGGGAAAGTAAATCATTTGTTTGTCTAGACAGAATCTACAAAGAACTTCCTCATCAGACACAACAGAGAGTGTTGTGTGTTGCTTCCATATGGGTTCTTCACAGTTTAGCTCTGTGGCTTTGAGTGGATCAAGCTGACTTTTTAAACTATTACACACACCATTTACCACTTTTAATGGTAACTTACATTTACGTCAGTAAGGTCAGTCTAGAAGGGTGTAATTATTGTATCTACTTTAGTTATGCATGCCTAAATTCGATTATAATAATAAACAAACAAAACCGGTGTTGTATTACTTAATGGTGACACCATCTCATTTTATTGGGAATCCTGTTGCTTGCATTTTCAAAGCATGAGTAATAAATAGCAACACGATGACGTGTTTGTAAATTCCCTGCTGAAGAACAGGCACAAAAAGCAATGCAGGTAAACCTATGTTACAATTCAGCTGTAATGAATGGTTAGATTGTCAAATATATGTAAAAAAAAATACTGGCACAACCAAGTTTTCAAATTTTACATCTGTTTACGTACACCATACTTTGTTATGTAGTAACAAAAGCTCAATAATTCTAGATTAAAAATAAGCAAAAATACTGTATTTAATGCAGAATGTTAAAAGGGTAGAGAATATACATATTAAAGTATATAAACTTCCCTATACTGGTTGGGATGATGAACTTATTGAGGAATAGGTTGTTCTTGAATTCTCCCACTTGCATCAACCCATAACACAAGTAACTAAAATGGAATTATGTATTTTCATATGTTCTTGTATATTATAGGGCAGAGTAGTGGCTCTGAGGCTAGGGATCTGCTCCACCAATCGGAAGGTTGCTGGTTCAAATTTCCTAAACACCAGAAGTGACTCTCCTTCATTGGGCCCTTGAGCAAGGCTCTTAACCTGCAACTGCTTTGTCTTGGGTATGACGTTAATCTGAATCCAGCACTGTAAGCAGCTCCTCCAACTTGCAGGGAAAAGTTGGTGGTTGGTGGCAGGATTGGCATTCCAGCCACCATAAAAAAGTTTTTTTGCCATGTGGTGGATGCAGCAACACACAGAATCAATGCATGCTCCCAACCTCTCCTCTTTCTTATGTATGATGGTACCAGAGATTGCCGAATGCATTGCTTATTACAATAATACAATACAATACAATTTATTTTTGTATAGCCCAAAATCACACAAGAAGTGCCACAATGGGCTTTAACAGGCCCTGCTTTTTGACAGCCCCCCAGCCTTGACTCTCTAAGAAGACAAGGAAAAACTCCCAAAAAACCCTTGTAGGGAAAAAATGGAAGAAACCTTGGGAAAGGCAATTCAAAGAGAGACCCCTTTCCAGGTAGGTTGGGCGTGGTTGGACATTGAAGAAAGAACTTCTTTGTACACATGACAATACTTCTATTCTTACTACTCCTCTTATTAGATCAATTTTCTTTAAAAAAAGGTCTGGAGAGTCTGCCTTCAAATTTTATTTCAAATGAAAATGTCATTTATCAATGTCGTGAATCATATTTAGAAGTATGCAGTCTTAAAATATGTCACCATCAAGGCATACTGTTTCTTGACAACTCCTATAGAGTACTGTATATATTCACTTCATGACAATCCTCACCTTCTTAATTCTAAGAAGAAGTTACTTAGGACTACCCCAGAGAAGTGGGAAGCATCAGGTCAAGGCAGGGACAGGTTCTATATTGGCCACAGATGTTTAAGAAAACATTCATTTACAATGCTAAATTATGCTAAATTAAACTAATAAACCATCTTTAGGGTGTGCCAGGAAAGCTAGAGGAACCAGAATAAAGCAAACACATACAGTATGAGGAGATTGTGCAAACTTCACACAAGCAGTTACCAAGCTGGGATTTGAGCACACTTTCCATGAAGGTTGAGGTAATAGCAATACAAACTGCATCTCTGATCCAGTATCTAATATACAGTATAAAGTTCAATGTGGGTGTGTGTATTTGTGTGTTTGTTCTTCATACAATTTTATACCTTTTGTCCAATCGCAACAAAATTTTGCACACATGTCCCTCTTTGTCAGGAAGAGAATTGGAACCCAAAATTTTGACCCTAGGGGTACCTTGTGGTGGGAGATTCCTTTTTACCACAGTGACTTTTCCCTGCAGTGCCACATCCTGCTGTTAGTGTTTGAAAAATAATATGGTACTGCCAGTCACCAGTAGTGCAAACAAATTGTGGTCTCTTCAATATACCATCAAGTCAGGCCCAACAACTCCTACAACCCCACAAACAGTCTATGGCTGGTCAGGGCCATCCTCAGATGGTCGCAGGGCCCACAGTAACTATATAAAAGTATTCGCCCCTTGGAAGTTTTCATAGTTTATTGTTATATAATGTTGAACCACATTGAATTAAATTTGCCATTTTTCACACTGGTCAACAGAAAGACTCTTTAATGTCAATGTGAAAACAGATTTATTCAAAGTGATCCAAATTAATAACAAATATAAAATACAAATACAGTCATGCACCAACTTATGGCCAACCAAGCTGAGGTCATTTGTACTTAGGACCAATGTTTCCTCTAATTGTTTTTTCATTGATGAGCAGGTATAAATAATGGTTGAGCAGATACTTTCCTTTTACGACTACCGTAGATACTCGCGTATTAGTCGATCTTGGAGATAAGTCGAGTGTATTGTTTAAGCCGAATATTACGAAATTTGTTATGACCCGCGTATAAGTCGAGGGTAAAACTTGACAGCTATCAGAGATAGAGGGTGACAATCAGCTGTTAATGGCGACAAAACTCACTGTTACATCACAGGCATTCCCTCTGTGCTTAGAGAAATGCTAGACTCGTTGACTCGGCAACTAATCCTTGTGTGTGCTTAAGTTGCGAAATGTAAACAAAGGCAAGATGGCGTTGATATGTCACAAGGGAGCGAAGCGAGTGCAGAAAAGAAAACACTCAGCAAACGATGTTTTGCACATTATCGCTGAGTCGGACTCTGATTTTTCAGAATCAGATTTTATTGACAGTGACCAGGAATTGAGCAAGAGAGTGAGAAGCTGGCATCAGCTGATCGGACACCAGCTGATGCCGCACCAGCTGATCGACTGCCAGCTGAACGCATTCGCGCAGCCGATGCAGCTACGGCAAGGTTCACGTGGGAGGAATACCCAGACATTGATCCGTGGGAGCCAAACTGGCTACCGGACTTCACAAGACAGCATGGCTTGCTGTTGGACACGACAGATCACCCGCTGCTGGACTACTTCAGGCTGCTCTCTCCTGATTCTGCTTTTCAAATACTGTCAGACAAGACAAACAGGTAGGCAGAGAAATTTTTTGAATCATGGGCTGCGCTTGCATCGCATTGATAGCGTGCATTGCCTTGGTTCTTTTGATTCCAAATCTGGTTGCACGTGGCAGCTAATGGTATGTTTGTTATCCAAAACCTGCAAAAGCTAATGCTCAAATTCAAGTATTTCACAGTTTAAAGAATTATTTAATGAAATTAGAAAAAAACTAGCTAAGTAGCAATAGTATTGCTGGCTTATAATTATTTCAAAGACCATGTGAAACGGCAGATGACCGGTGACTTAACACCATGAAGCGTTGAATGTACAATGTCATTACCCAAATTCTATGGACAATTGTGCTGCCCCGTGGATAAGTTGACCCTGTTTTTTTGAATGAATTTTAAGGCATAAATTTTTCGATTTATATGCGAGTATCTACGGTAATTTCTTTAGTTCCACTACAATACAATAACATTTCCCTTTGAAGTATCGATCAATTGCTGTGAAGGTGACACATGAATGACAAGTTTCAGGAGCACAGCTGCACTGCACTTTCAAACTGCTGCGTGGGATGGCAAGTGAGTGGCATGACAACATCTGAGCGACAGTTTAAAAGTGCTGCATGGCAACTTGAAAAAAGGCCAATGAAAACTCAAACATCAGTCTTTTATACTTCATACCGGCACTTACAGAATGCGCACCAGTGACCCACACAAACCCAAGAGAGCCGTAATTGCGACAATTTGTGACCAACATACAGTCAATTTGACATATGGTCAAATGGTAAGTTCAAAACAGAGCCATAAATCAACGCATGACTTTATACAAAATATAAATGAATTTTAGTTAAAGGCTTGAAAGATCCAACTAGGTCACCAGAGTAATTCTAGTGACACAAAGTAGTAGTAGTAGTAGTAGATTCAGAGCATGCACTGATAGCACGTTGTCACACCCACCACATGATGAACCACCTGGATTGGGACTCAAGTACAGCGGGTGACACCTCAGCACCACACTGGAACATTGTGAGGTTTTTTACAGTGGCTGGAGTGCCAATCCTGCCACCAACCCCCAAGATTTCCCTGTAAGTTGGAGAACTTGCTTGCAGGGATAGATGCAGATTAACGTCATGACAATTTACACGAAAACAAAATATGATTTTTAAAACCTGAAAAGGCCCGAATGATAGCCAAGGGAAAAAAAGGAAGCATAGGAGCCCTTATAGTAGAGCTGGCAAGGGCTTATTTCACCCAACTAACTCTTTGTGGCCAGATATGAATGCCCCCTTAAACCAACAAAATCCTAAAGAGAACAAAAATAAGGTCCACAGTGCTTTAAAAGAGAATAATGGCAGGTATAAAATGTATGCAGAAAAATGTAAAGATGCAGATAAGTAAAAAAGTATCAAAAAAGAAAAAGTATCAATACACCATCTCTTGGAACTCTTTTCCCCACTATAGTATCAAGAGATTCTAATACTTATTCTTTTTGCTTTTAGCCAAGACCAAAGCAGACCTTGTGTATCCTAATATGAAGCCACATAGAACATTCATGAAAACTATAGGCCAATTTAAAATAATCTGTTAGCCTAACATGCACATGTTTGTGATGTGAAATTAAAATGTATGTGCCTGAACCATGGTCTATAATAATTTATACAGCTGCCAACTGGGCAAAGAATTGGTGGAGCTACATGACTGTAGTAAAATCAAAGTTAATCATAAAATGGCTCACCTATTTTGACTATCTAAAATGGAGAAAAACTCTTTAATCCATTTCCTTCCAAACTTTCTGGAGCAGTTACAGTAAATATGCCATCACACTGCATGGTTCAAACTGAAGATGACTGTTATACGTGTTAATGTGAGATTTTTGAGACTCCAACAACCCCCCAGTTGCACCGTGTGCGGACACTCTGTTAATGCAGGCATGACTGGTCGCCCACTGCCAGTGCAACTGCAAGTTCGCAGGCTCCGGTTGATATGGGCAACATTTAAAACTGGCCTCTGATCTGGACGTTTGCTCACTTCTGTCTCCTCACTTGTGCAGGGTGTTTATCTGTTCTTTTGATGTCAGAAGTGAGCAAATGCAGGACAACATCATTGTCCCTGCTTGTATGCTGCGTGTGTCTGAGTGACAGCCCCTGTTTGAATAAACACTTTGAGAATGTTCCTGTCTTCGCAACAATAAAGCTGATTCTTTGTGGGAACCTGGACTTACCTCCTTCACTCCTGTGCAAGTCTGTGACCCACACATTATACACAGTATATATATATTGCGGCGGGCGGTCGGGTCCCATGCCCAGCCAGGACACCCCTTCTACATATGTTCCGGGGGAGCATTCATGGGCGTCTCAGTACCTCCACCAGGATGCTTGGTGGCAGCCTCTTTGGCTGACGATGGTGCCTCAGTTTCCCGCAGGGCTCCATGGGAGATGGAGTTCTCCACAGCCCTGTTGGGATCTGGGGTGGCTGCCAGGGGGTGCTGCATGGGTCCCTGAGCCGGCCTGGACAACTCTACAGCTCTGCCCGGAAGTTCAATCAGAGGCAGATGATCAAGCACCTGGAGCACTTCTGTATGGGCTATAAAAAGGGCCAGCAACCACCACTCAGGAGCCAGAGTCGGGAGGTGGAGGACGAAGCTAGACGGGAGGAGTGGTGGTGCCAACGGGACTGTTGTTAGTTATAAGTGCTTATTTGCACTGTGTTGTGGCTGGATGGTTCATGGGAAGACGTGCCCTCCAGCTGAAGAAAAATAAAGTCGTTCTTGTGTTTTACACGTGCCTCAGTGTGAGTCTGTGTCAGGTCTGGTGCAATATAGCGCCTTTTATTATATTATATATATATATATATATATATATATATATCTATATATATATATATATATATATATATATATATATATTTACAGTAACATGGCTGGGAATTGAACAAAATGCAACATATTGTCCAGAAAAAACAATAAAACACAAAGGATAGTGGGAAAAAAAGGCCCATACAACTTTTTATGTTTCAGATCTGCTGATTCTGGTAGCAGATTTGGTTGCAAGGCACAAACTAGCATCAAAAAATAACATAAATGACATATATGGCACACATATTCAGTCAAACAAGGAACACTAAAAGTAGACACATAAACACTTGTAAGACAGAGTAAAGCAGAGTTCCTAATGGGAAATCTGTGTAGATATGAGGGATTATTCAAATTTTACCCAGTGTGGAAACCGGGGTTTTATAGCTCCCCAAATCCAGACACAGATAGATGCAAGAGGCACAACTCAAACCACACAGGAATTTTCTTTTATCTCCTTTTTCTCATGGGGAAAAGCCTTCCCCCATTTCCCACAAGCCAAACACAGTTCCTAAGCACAGCACAACACACAATTCTTTTTCTTCTTCTTCTATTTCTTTTTCTCCTCCACTCCTCCAGGCAAGCTTCATCTCCTTCCTCCCGACTCTGGCTCCCCGAGTAGTGTCTGCTGGCTCCTTTTATACGGCACCCAGAAGTGCTCCAGGTGCTCGCTTATGCATTTCCAGTAGCACTTCCTGGTGTAGCAGAAGAGCTGCACTCCAGGGCTCAGCAGTTGCTGCAGCACTCCCTGGCGGTGCCTACGGATCCCAACAGGGCTGTATCCAACGCCATCTCCCATGGAACCCTGCAGCACCTCTGCAACCCAGGGGGGCTGTCATCTAGCGTTCCAGGGGACGTAATGCTCTGGATACGCTCCCTCCCCTGATCCTTCCAGAGTGGAGACGTCACCGGCTGGGCCAGGGCCCCAGCCACACGCCACACCAGTTAATGAAGTCCATCATAAATTGTCTACGATTTAAATTGTGTAATTTGCAGGAAAAAAAGACAGTCTACAACAATAAGGAAAAGAGACATTTTCCAGCAGTTCAGAAATAGTGACTTTATTATGTTAAACAAGACCATCAAATTCACTGAGTTAAAAAAAAAGTCTTGAAGGGCAAAAAACAAATCACATAAGTAATTTCTTTTGATAGGGACTTCAGGATGTTAATCTTATGATAACAACACAACAGAGAGATTATGGTGTGTATCTTATCTGTTTGCCTCCATAAACGCTGGTGCCTTCTGCATGCAGGGTGGTCAGGTGTGTTTCCATGTTTGGTAGTGATAGAAAACTTTGTAGTTGTCATAAAAAGTGATAAAGATGTTATTTATGTAGTGTGTTTCTTGGATGCAGATCTCTTTTAATCAGTAAACATGCACAACGGAAGCCTTATGTATATAAAAATAAAATAAAATATGCTTTTGGTTGTTTTTTTACATATTGAGTAAAAAGGATTCAACTATGAAAATAAAAAATAATTTGAAAAGATAAGAATAAAAAGTATCCCTGTTTTAAGGTAAACTGAAAAATGTATATTTTTTATATTCCTCACGGAGTAATGAGAATGAAACATTGAAAATGTTCTGGCAACAGCCCAGAGCCCATTTATTAGCTAGTTTTAAGACTTAAGTGTGCAGCTCTGATACTTGGATAACCAAATAAAGTCAGGCTTGTAAACAATTTAAAAAGTCTGTGCTCTTCCTCTTTTTCCTTATTCTCCTTTCTCCTTGTCATTTGCCTGCTCGCTGCTATCTTCCCAGTACACCAGACTGCCAATGGACAGAGGACGACAAATTAACTGGTAGTGCATAAAGATGGGGCTTCCGGCTCATTGATAAGGAAACAGAGATCTAGCAGACTCCCAGTGCTACTCCTGGTGGCCTACTGTCATGTTCTTCTACTGGATAGGGTTCAGATTCATGTTTTTGTCTTTTATGTTCATTTCTGATTCTTTTATTTATGGTTATGTGCTTTATTCTTTACTAGTAATGGCGTGCAGTGAATACACTTGACTTATAGTTTTCATCCTCTTTCTCTGTACATTTAACATTCGTTTGCTCAGAGGTTGATGCGCTTGCAGCTTCGTGAGCAGCTCATTTTCTCCACTCTAGCGGCCTGCTTCTTCTCTTCTTCCGTCGGCATCTTTTCACGTTAAAACTGATTAAGTCAGTTTTTTTGTGTTGCAATTACTTAGTACGTTATCTTTAATTTTTCACTGGTACTTAAGTGTTCAATCTGCCTCAAGAATGATGTAAGATATGAAGAGGTAGGGAAGTGATGGTGAAGGTGGTAGGGATGAGAACGGCGTCCGTATGCATGTGCCGCATGGCCACCCTGCTGAGAGTTGATTCTGCAATAAAATAAAATAAAAATAAAAAGAGTAATAAAAATCATCACGCCGTAAGCGGACAGTAGAGGTAACGCAGTATATGTGTACCAAATTTCAGGTCAAATGGTCAAATGGTTTGCGAGCTACAGGTAATTTAAAATCCTGGACAGACAAATGGACAGCTACGGTAGCGTATTATATAAGATTTTTGCTTTTGTCTATGTATATAAGCTCTGTTATGTTATGTTCCATGTCTTTTGAGGGCAGTCCCCCAAGAGGTAGGGCCACCTGCTAATTACCGCTAGGACCTGCCTTCCGCCCTATAAATCCGGAGGGTCTTCCATATATCCTGGCGGTTCATTGTGAATGCACTATGGAGTCAGTGAGACATCTGTGTTTGTGCCTCTTTGTATATTTTGGAATTGTGACCTTCTTGCTGTAATTTTGACTACCCTATTTGGATTCTGTTAGGATTTTGTTTGACTTGGATTGCCATTGCTACAGACAACTGCATTTTTGCCTTTGTGCTCCATGGAGCTTCATTGTGATTGGAATCCTTTTTGTGAAGAGTAAATCTTTTATTTTATAAAGAGTCGGTGCCTGTCCTCATTACTAGACAGTGTATCACGGTGATATTCCGCTTTAGTGGGCATTATTGGATGTGTTTGAAACTACATACAGTATTTTAGAACTTTTTAGTTCTTGGGACTCCTAGATCACAACATATAATAACAAATTGTATTATTATAATATATAATTTATTATTATCCCATCCTGGATGATACATATACCTGTACAGTAGTAATATTGTATTGGTTGGACACTTAAACAATTTAGTATGTTCCCGATATTTTTAAAATCAGTCATCACAGTGCTACAAAAGAAAGTGACTACATATAGTAAGGATGGTTTGACAATATTTTTTTCTTCAAGTCATTGTCTGTTTGGTACTGTTATCTTTTTTGTTTAAATGTTTAGGTTCATTTTATGTTTAAAAGTTTAGTCTCATTTTATTTTACAGCATTAATACTTTCTGGTTTAAGTTAATTGAAAGAGTGGAAAATATTAAAAGCTTTCAAACACATACCATTATACTCTTCATTTTAGCTATTTTACAGATTTAGCTTAAGAACTAATTTCACTATTACTTATTATATTTTTTCAGCATTATTAAACATGATTATAATTTTCATGTCTATGCAGTATGTTGGTATTTTTCTCTACTACTGATATTTACTAAGCTATGGCCATGCACCATGTTTTGATTTTCTGATCATACATTTTCCAGTGTGAGGTTGTGGGTCTGCGGAATCAACACTATATTAGAATGGCAGACCATCGCACCCAGTCAAACTCAGTTACATTGTGCCAGTTTACATATCATGAAGATCTTTATGATCACTCATTACACATCCACTTATTTCCTAGCAGGGCATTTCAGATAAATAAATCCACTACCACACATATGCACACATATTGAATGTGTGATGAAACCAGAGAAAATCTGAAAACTGAAGAATATACAAAGTCCATTCACCTAATAATAATGGGTGGGTATTTCCAGGGACACCCTGATAGCATATTTCCACAAAATGAAAGAAATAAACTGAACTTATTATAGTCTGATACACATTAAGAATCACAGATTGATTGTACGGTATGATTCTTTATTTAATTGATGTGAAAGCTGTACTCTTACAACAATGTGTTAATTCATTGTTTAATAAGAAAAACCCTTTAGTCAGTTCAATCCACTTGCACATTTTTTTAATTGTGAAAATGGCATTTATTCTAGAGAGATCACACAGTGTCCACAATATGACAGAATAATAAACCACAGTGCATTGTACACTCATATTAGTACATTATGACTGTAGTGTTTCCAAGGGGCTTGATTTTTCATACGATAATCCATGTAAATTGTAGGTTTCATATCATACTCTTTCATCATTATAATGCTGTGCAAACCAAAATAAATCCAAACCCTCAATGCAGTCAAGCCTATGTTATGCATAATGCTTTTTTCACAGATAACAGGAAACAAAAGCTGTTCAGAAGCTAATTGCTGTATTACATAAGAGAAGAAGAAGGTCAATGCTGCATCTTTCAAAACAATGTAAACACTTTAAAAAAAATTTCAAATGTTTTCTTAGTATATTGATATATGTAATGTATTTTAATGCTAAATTGATAATTACTGCTATCCCTAACTGTATAACTAGCTTAAGAATTGAGCCCAGCTCCCTTCAGCTTCATTCATAAGTCTGTGAAACTAACTGCTGTGCTATTGTGTTCTCCTGAGTGAAAGTCAAGTGTGAATAACATTCATTCATTCATTCATTTTCTAATGTAAAAAAAACTCAATTTGTCCTTAAAGACTGTGCAAAAAGCTTCTGCTAGAATGCCAAATTGCACATGATGTTCATATGGACATTGTCATTCAGCAAGGATCTTCTGGATTGTTTGTTTATTTGTTTGCTTGTTTGTTTATTTGTTTGTTTGGACTTGTTTGTTAGTTTTCAGGGTGATCACTTTTTAATTTATCCAGAGTAACATTTAGTGTCACTTTTAATAAACATCGCATGTTGAAATTTCCCAGTCATTAGTTTTGATAATGACTTTGCTTTGAGTGTTAATGTGAAAAAATCTGATGTGGTCAGTACCTGACCTTCTCGGTTTTTATTAATACATGTCTACAGTGTAAATATATCAAAATGTAAGCAAGATGCAATGGCAGAAGCAAAAAAAAAAAGTATATAAAAATAATATTTCTTTGTAAGGCTAAAAATTTTAAATCTTTGGGGTTCATTATTTTGGCTTAACCTGAATAATTTATAAATCATCTAGCCACCTGTCGAAGACAGATAATAGAACAATTAAAAAATATTTGCTGTCTCTTGTGCTGCTCTACATTTACCGTCAGCATCTTTCCTCTGTATCTGCGTGTGTGAACATCTCTTATCCGACACTACCTTTCTGAATTATGTTCCCGTAAAGCCTACTTCTCAGTCTCTCTCTCTCATTATTTTTGAGGCACCTTTGTCACCTGCTCTCCGGTTTTATACTTGCCGTCTTAGAAGGCGACTCTCTCAGCTTGCTTCATATGCCTTAATTTCTCCTCATGTATCTCAAAAAACTTTCACTTCCTCTTTTATCACAGTACCAAAGACAAACTGACCAATCACACTAAAGCTAAAGTGACCAATCAGATTGCTCAGAGGGACGGGATATGCAGAACTCAGTGTTTTATTAAATAGTAGAGTCACCTGTAACTATATGAATGTTGTATTAGTTCTTTCACTCTTGGTTTGTTTAATTTAAAATGTTAAAATTAGAAGATAAAGAATATAAACTTATACACTCCACCATAGAACTGGGATGGTCTTAGGGCTAGCACTCCAAATCATAAACTTGAAGGTGAGGAGTTCAAATCTTAAAGTAGGGAAACATTTTTAAAACAAAAAAAGGAGGAACCTGCCACAAAGAAAAATAGACATCCTGGTAATTTCATCAAGGTATACAATTTAATAAGTTTCTTCATAATTAAAGTTCTGCTGTTGTTCAAATGCAATAGTTACAACACATTTACAAAGCTAGAAATTTGGATTGACTTAAAATTCAGAAATCCTTCTATCAGAGTCCTAAGTGCCCAAGCCAAATTTTTTGGACTTCTTAACGCACTACTGACACACACACAGATGAACAGTTTGACTAAAATCTTTCCAAAAATGCTTAAACATGATCTAGGCATATCAAAACATGTTTTCCATTGAAAATCCAGTTGATTTTTTTATGAAATCAATATTTCCACCATGCATTAAAGATTGAGAATGAAAAAAAAACCTTAATGACTGACCTACTAGACCATTAGGTAGTAATACTATTCTGGCAACTGTCTTTTCATCAATCAACCAGCAATTCAATATTTATACAATACAGGAGTTGGAAATGTTTAAGAACAATGTGCAATCTAAACATCAGTATAAAACACATGGATTATCATAAGCAGGAAGTACCATGTTTAGTACAAATAAGAAAACATTAAATAAATGAGGTACTTTATTTAGATTTTAACGTTTGTTATATAAGAACTTAAGAAATTTGACAAATGAGAGGAGACCATTCAGTCCATGAAGCTCCTAAGCTATCTAAATAGCTTATCCAGATACTTCTTAAAAGTTGTTCTGCTTCAACTCCATGTCTTGGTAGTTTGTTCCAGATTCACACATCTTTTTGTGTAATGGAGTGCATCCTGGCTTTAGTCCCAAATGCACTTACCCTTAATTTCCACTGGTGTCCTTGAGTAAGCTGGAGGAATTCTGCTGGATCTACTTTACCAATGCCTTTGAGAATTTTGAAGGCCTGGCTTAGGTCAGTACGCAGTCTCATCTGCTTGAGACTAAACAGGTTTAACTCTCTGAGTCTGTTAAAGTACGACATGTCCTTAAGTACGACAATACATTAGTTGCTCTCCTACACTCAGCTTCAAGTGCTGCTATGTCTTGTGGTGACCAGAGCTGCACATAATACTCTAGATGAGGTCTCACTATGATTTAAATAGTCTGAGCATAAAATCTCTTGATTTATATTCACCATTGTTCCAGTATAACCTAACAATTTATTTGCCTTTATAATAGCTTCTGTGCATTGCTTACATGATGAAAATGTGTCACCATAAACCCTAAAATCCTTTCCAGAGGTCACTTTGTTTAGGACAGTGTCATCCATCTTGAATTTATAATTCATGTTCCTTTTGCCCACATGTAGCACTTTGCTACGTTAAACTGAACTTCTGCATTTTGTATTGTTGTTTTTATTATTATTATCCATCCATCCATTTTCCAACCCGCTGAATCCGAACACAGGGTCACGGGGGTCTGCTGGAGCCAATCCCAGCCAACACAGGGCACAAGGCAGGAACCAATCCCGGGCAGGGTGCCAACCCACCACAGATTATTATTATTATAGTAATATTTTACTTGTGTCTGTTTATACCTGTATATGCATCTCAAAGAGATTAGTATTATAATTGTATTTTGTGTAAAGCACATTAAGCTGCATTCAAGGTGTGATATGTGCTGTATAAATAATTATTAAATTTAATGGCTTTCAACTACTGAATCACCCTCATCCTCACTTTCAACAGAAATCAGAACATCTTCAATTTTTAATTGGACTCCTGGGCTAATTAAGTGAACTGTTATTTGCCAGATACTGTGTTGTGGGAAAAATGCAGAAATTAGAAAACTAAGTTTGGTAAAAAAATATATACCGTATATATATTAAAATGTACCAAGCAGTTATATGGGAATAATGTATTTGTTTTCTTTTTAACAATATTTTTACCTAGATTTTCATTCTATTTTTTTCTGGGTGTTCTAATTGTTTAATTAATTCATTATTTTCTAATTAGTGGGTACACTGCTGAAGTAGTTGCAGCCTTTGATTATTCAGTGTTGTTTGCCTGGCTGTCTGCTCTGCTGGTTGTCATTATTAAGATACAACGAAGGGAGCAAACTGCACAGAGAAAGGGCAAAATGTAATGAAATCAACACAAGGGAGTTAAGCATTTAATCTGTAGCAAAAATGGAAGTATTCCTAAATGTCTTATAAATGTAAAACATTCTACAGTACTTTCTTAATGCAGAATAAGAGAAGAGAAAAAAATACCAGCTCATTAATTGAGATTATTATCAAGTGTTGTCACTGATTATGTATCTGGTTGGAACAAAAACCTGCAGCCACAGTGGGCCCCCAGGATCGACGTTGAGAACCCCTGCTCTAAATTATTGTTTATTATGGCCACAGGGAGTGGTGACACATTGCACAGTGGGGCAAGACAATAAGAATTTCGCTGTACTCTACATGTGGCGATACTACAAAAGCAATCTGGGGCTTGTTTGAAATGTGGTTGTCAGAAAATTGTATTAAATTAACGGTTTTATTAAATTATTTCTAGGCATAGCAATATTAAATAGTGGCAATGTCATTTAAATTAGTATAGAACTAAAGAAACATGTTACTAGGTTTTGCGGAGAGCACTTTCATGGAAAATGGATTTGGAGAATACAGTATACACTGGAATACATCTGTAGATGTGACATTTTCCAGAGTTTGAAAAATGTTGAGATTTAATTAGATTATTAACTTACTACACGCACAGAGTTTTTCTTTCCATGAAAACAGGCAAGGCAAGAATGCCCCACTAATGTTCAAACGTAAGTCAGCAACACTAGCACTGGATTGCAACAACTTCTACAACCATGGGATGGTGAGTGGAATATGTTTGAATCACATATGAAATTTGTTAAACAATTTTAATGTCAGTGAGAAGGAATTCCAAGAGCACTGCTTGATCCTTGGCATAAGAAAAGAAAAACAAAAGCAAATCGGCAGATCTTAAAGAAGATGTATGAACAGAGTTTGATGCCTTACAGAATATTGCTTGTTTTAATGAAGAAAAGACAAGAAATTAAAACTTTCATATTTATATTTATATATTTTATCTCATATGTGTCCTCTAATTATCTGAAACAGTTTTATTCATAGCAGCTTTCTTGATTGTTTGACCATAACTCCTTTCTTTTAAAGATACACATGCGGGGGACAAGTGTTTTTGGGAAATATTTTTATTGTTGTGAATTATAGACAAAGTAATATCCACTTAATACGCACTCAGCACAAAATATGTGTGAGGTTTAGCATTAGGAATTAATTGTTAAGATTATGTGTTCACTATGTTATTCCCTGTTGAAAGTAACCAAGAGGGGGCCAAGATAACTTTAGGTGTTTTTAAGAACGTAAGAAATTAGACAAACAAGAGGGGACCATTCAGTCCACCAAGCTTGCCTGTTTTGCTAGCTAAGCTGTCTCAATGTCTTATCTCATTTTCAACATATGCATCCAATACAGGTTGTTACCTTCTTTCAAATGGATAACAAGCTGTATCGGCTATAGGATACCAACCTGCTTTGGGGATTATTGGTGCACAAGTCCATCATAATTTGCAAAGACTTGATTCTGGCTACTGACGAGTTTCTCTTAGTTCTCCTTCTTGTCTAGTACAGAAAGAAACTTATTTTCCTTTGGAATCGGAGAGGAGCTGAATTAGTGTGCACCAGCAAATGGAGAAAATAGTTTTAAGTTATTCACATGCAACAGGAAAAAAAGGTTAGAGACACAACATTTCAGCTGTGTAGCGTCCATCATGTATGTGACTGAAAAGGAAAAAAAAAAAACAAGTTATATAAAGTGGATTCAGAAAGTATTCTAACCCCTTCACTTTCTCCATGCTTTACTGTGTTGAGATTTTAAATGCATAAAGTTACCATCTTTGCCCATAAATCTACAATCAGTAACCCATCATGAAAAGTGAAAACTTGTTTTCAGAAAGGTTTGCAAATATAATAAAAGTCAAAGGTGAACTCTCTCATACATATAAGTATTCAGACCCTTAATTCAGTACTTTGTAGAAACCTCTTTGGTAGCAGATACAGGTTCGATCATTCCTGGGTAGCTCACAACAGGATTTGCACACCTGGGTTTGGGTAGTTTATCCTATTCTTCCGGGCAGATCCTCTCAAGCTCTGTTAGGTTTGATGGGAACTGCCATCTTCAGCTCTCTCCATTGATATTCTATGGGGTTTAAGACACGGCTTTGGTTGGGCTACTCAAGGACAGTCAGAGACTTGTCCTGACACCACTCCAGGATTGTCTTGGCTGTATTCTTCTGGTCATTGTCATGCTGAAAGGTGAATCATCATTCCAGTCTGAGGTCACATGCACTCTGTAACATGTTTTCTTCAAAGACCTCTCTGTATTTCAGTACATCCATGTGTCCCACAATTCTCACTAGTCTCCTTGTGTCTGCCATAGCATGATGCTGCCACCGCCATGTTTCATGTTAGGCAGGGGATAAGCAGTTCCTGATCCTTGCCAGACATAGTACTTGGAGTTCTGCTCAGAGAGTTAAGTTTTTTGTCTCATCAGAGTTCTTTAATTGCCTTTTGGCATTATCCAAGCAGGTTGTCATAGGCCATTTACTCAAGAGTGGTTTCTGTCAAGCCATTCTGCCACAAACACCTCATTGATGGACTGCTGCTGAGATATGTGTCCTTCCAACAGGTTCTCCCATCTCAGCAGAAGACTTATGAAACTCTGTTAGAATGACCGGGTTCTTGGTCACCTCCTTGACCAAGGCCCTTCTTGTCATGTTACTCAGTTTGGTCAGGAGGTCAACTCTAGGAAGAATCCTGTTGGTTCCAAACTTCTACCATTTCAATATTATAGATGCTGCAGTACTCTTGGGAACGCTCAAAGCTTTAGAAATAGTTTCATGCCTTTGCCCTGATCTATGCCATACCACAATTTGATCCTGGAGGTCTACAGAGAGTTCCTTGGGCTTCATGGCTTGGTTATTGCCCTGACATGAACTGTGAATTGTGGGAACTTTGCCACAGGTGGACTCCAATCAATTCTAGACAAATCTGAAGGATAATTAGAGCAGACAGGATGCACCCAACCACAATTTGGAGTGTGATAGCCAAGGCTCTGTAGCTTATGTAAATGAGTGATTTCGGTTTTTGATAGTTAATAAATTTGGAAACCCTTCTCAAAACATTTTTTCATTTTGATATCACAAATTATTAAGTGTAGATTGAAGAAGGCAAGAATTTTACAATACAATAAAGTATGCAGAGAGCAAAGGGCTGAACTTTCTGAATCCACTGTATATGGGAGGGGAAAAAGGAACAAAGACATGCAGAGGAAATGAGAAAAAGACCAGAAAAGGTGTAAAAAAGACCCACTGAAGAAGATGAAGGGAGAGATTAAAAGGTTAGGTGATCATTAAATGCGGCAGAAAATGTGTGATCCACCAAACGACTATTCGGAGTATTCTGCTTTTGTAAAGACAATGGCTTGGATTGCTTGAAAGGGTATCTTCTACAAGTTCTGTAGTCCTACTTGGAGGTTGCAACGCTCAAGTAATAAATAATGAAGATATCTGGAGGGGTGTGATTGGGAGAAAAAGTCTACTTCACCTGAAGCCAAGTAGTGAATTGTTGTTTGACTTCTGTTATAGTCGTGAATTGCTAATGATGAACACCTAGCACAAGGATTTGCATTATCTGCATCTAGTACCAGAGTACAACATGATACTCTGGTCAGTGACCAGCTCTATAGTTGTGCTATCTGATTTGAGGCCTTGTCAAATTTATAGTCGGCCAACTGATTTGAGACCATATTTTCTGGACAGTCAGGAAAACAGATGTTCTGTGCCATCATCTGATAGTGGGACAGACCTAGAGGACCCAAATAGGTAGTAAGGATATGCTAGGAATGAACAGCAGACACCTCTGTCTTAGCTTAATTAGACTTTCACTTCAAAAAGAGATTCTTCTGCTATCTCTAGACTTATGTTAATGGTTTTTATCTTTATGTTTACATTTTGTCATGCTATCATTTTCTTTTACTGTGCATACCTTCATTTTGTAGTCCTCTTGTCACAGCACTGGGCATGGTTGATAGGGGCTTGGTTTCAGCACCACATACTAAAATGATTGTAAATACGTAAACGAAAACTTTGCTTTGATTTGTACTTGGTTTAAGATTTTTAACACTACTGCTTTTTTTTTGGAATGCTAGTTTTGTCTTGCATTTGGCCTTATTAATTTAATGTATTACTCAGCTTTGCCCAGGAAATTTCCTAAGACGCTGGACCTCGGTTATAGTGTCGAATGAGATAAATCAGGTAACCGAGTAAGTTTCTGTATACAATATTTGATTTTTTTTCCACAGGGGCTAATATTATTAGTTCACTGGAGTTCCTTACTCTTGAATGTGTTACATACAATTGCACATGAGTAAAACATTCCTGCATGCTGATCAATTCTTGCCTTTCCTCTTGATTTGGCTTTTGTTAATGGTCATTGCAAAGCATCATTTTAGAGGAAACTGTATTCTTTTGAATTCAAACATGTATTAGCATTAATGATGGAAATGTTGGGTATACTGTAAATATAATTTCATCCAGTAGCAGGTCCTGTAAAAATGGTAACTTCAGTCAAATTTGAATATAACACACTGATCTGCAATCTTACAGTGTTACAAAGTTTTGGAATGGTCTGGACTGAAAGCAATATACACTGAACTGTGGCTTTCTTTAACTAAATACATAAAGCATTGATGTTTACATGTTGCATATTTATTTGTCTCATGGAATGAACTTCATGGTTTAAGCACTGTACAGAAAAGAACAGTTGATGAGAAATACTACGTGTAATGTCCACCTCTTCTGTGTTCTCCCTGTTGAGGACCCCTTCAGTGAGCTGTGCAAGCATTTAAACTGACCAAGGCATGCCATTGCTCCTAGCTTGTGTTGCACCCAGGGCTTGAAGTGCACTGGTATGCTGAACCGGCAGTTGCTTTGTGAACAGGGGTGTAGCAGTACACAGCAGTTTGACTTGCAAGGGGGCACCTTAGTTCTCCACAATAATGCATATATTTAACCACCAAGCAACACCCTTAACCACTCCTTCTTTGAAGTGCATGTATATAAGAACACTTGATAACCCAATCCGGGTTGAATTTGCATGTATTTTATACCGCATCGCGAGGAGTAAGAAAAAGCCTACACAATAGGGAGTACTGCGTGTACTAAAGACTTGTCAACCACGTCTTCTTCGAGTTTCAATGAACTTTTCTAACTCCATTTCATTTTCCATACAGCTCACCACCTTGTCTCTTTTTCCTTTGCAGGGCAGCTGCCCTTTTTTTTAACTCACCATCAGCTCCATTTATCTGCAAGATTACAGCCTCAGCTTGTATAGTGGGGCTGTTCTGCTGGTGGCGTTTATTTGCATGAACAGCACGCCTCATTTCTATGCCCAATCACAGCTGAAGCGAAAAAGGAGTTGCTGCCTAAGAATACCCCATTAGCTGCAGCTTTATTACTGACAAATATCGAAAAATAAAGAAACACAGGTTGACTATTTTCTTTTTCATATAATGTCACCAAATTTAAACCAAACCAGTCAAAGCATTTTTGAGATTTTAGGGTATTTAGTTTTTCTGTTGTGTTGGGGGGGGTTGGGGTTACCCCTAAATACTGATATATAAAAATGTTCTTTATTCACAGATAGCTACTGGCCTACATGCAGTACCCTGCCAAATTTCAACTTTTAAAGCAATGGTGAAATAGTGTCTTTGTTTATGAGTGGGTGAGTGAGTGAGCTGGTCAGTCAGTTACTCAATCAGTCAGTCAACATTGCATTACATGTAGATAGATTCTGTCTTTCTGGTTTTGACCTCCATTGTGTATTAAGGTCAGTATTTCATCTTTTTATTCATGCTTTTTCTGAAAACTGCCTCACCGTCCCACAGGCAGTAGTACGGTCATTACTGTACAGTATTGTCATTGCTTGTTTCTGCATCTGTGGGACTAGCAACAAATGTTTTCATTATACAGTATAGTGTAATTAAAATAAATTGAATTGAACACAGACATTTTTGGTATGTGGGAGGAAAAGCAGAGTACCCAGAGGCAAATCCACATGGTGAACAGTCATGGGGTTTGACCGGTGGATGTTTGAAATATGATGCAGCACTACAAGCCGTTGTGCTAACCTTCTTCTTCTTTCCAGTTGTATGGCAGGCTGACATCACTTCCTCTGCTGCACTGCTGCCACCTGCTGAACAAAAAGCCTTTTTCCTTCCCTTGATTTCTCCTAGGTCTTTTATCTTCTTTTCTTCTCAAAAACTCTTGGTATCATTTATACATATCGTAGATGATCTGCTCTTCACAATCATCTTGATAATATCACTAAAATTAATAAGTGGCTTTCCTTTTTGATTGAATGTATTTATTCGTTTCTGACATTCATTTCAAAGCTTTTTATGAGACTTTGTAAGGTGTATATAAATATCTAATTTTCCCCGTATCATATGCAGTTCCTAGTATTAGAGACTTACATTATGATATTGTATATATGGATGCTATCTACCCTTCTACTAATTATATATATATATATATATATATATATATATATATATATATATATATATATATATATCCATCCATCCATCCATTTTCCAACCCGCTGAATCCGAACACAGGGTCACGGGGGTCTGCTGGAGCCAATCCCAGCCAACACAGGGCACAAGGCAGGAACCAATCCCGGGCAGGGTGCCAACCCACCGCAGGACACACACAAACACACCCACACACCAAGCACACACTAGGGCCAATTTAGAATCGCCAATCCACCTAACCTGCATGTATTTGGACTGCTTGAGGAAACCGGAGCGCCCGGAGGAAACCCACGCAGACACGGGGAGAACATGCAAACTCCACGCAGGGAGGACCAGGGAAGCGAACCCAGGTCCCCAGGTCTCCCAACTGCGAGGCAGCAGCGCTACCCACTGCGCCACCGTGCCGCCCTATATATATATATATATATATATATATATATATATATATACTAGACAAAGAGCCCGTTTCGATAACGTAAGATGAAATGGGCACGAGTTTGTGTCAGCAGTGTATGAAGAACAAATGATAAGTAACGAAGAAGTTGTTTTATAATGATTGTAGTCCGCTTTACTCATTACTTTACAGGCTTGTACTGTTAGTTGATGAATTTTCCAGGCCTATAGTATAATATTGAATGATGAATGTTCCAGTACAATATGGAATAGTAATAAGTATAAGCACCACAAACCTGATATAGGTGTATGTAATGAATGCGTAATTGAATCAGAATGCATAAGTAGGCCTCGAGCTGTAGTCGAAATCGCCTTTCAGGCCTCTACAGCTTTAATTGAAGTCGCCTTTCTCTTTGAATTTTTGCGGCCATAAATCCGCCGCCTGCCGTCATGTTGGGGTTGGATGTGGGTCAAAGTCGCCTTTCTCTTTGAATTTTCGCGGCCGTAAATCCGCCGCCTGCCGCGATGTTGGTCTTGTAAGGTTTTTCGGGCAGCTGCGCAGAAGGCGACTGCGCATTTGGCTTCGGACGTGCGCAGAAGGTGACTGTGCATTCGGCTTCGGACGGACGTGAGTGAGTGAGTGAGTGAGTAGGCTGGCAAATTATATATAAGATATATGTTTTATAAGATTGCATGGATTTAATTTTTTTCTTTGTTACTTATTCACATTCTTACCTAATCTTATTTTCTTTAGAAATAAATGTTATTGTTAATTGATACAAGCGTCTTCCCTTAGTGCCGTAGTGCCATACTATTTGTCACTCATTCATAATTCATTGTGCCACCGTGCTGCCCACAATGTCTTAAATATGTCAGAAAAATAATTTTAAAAAAAAGAAGCAAAAGGAAGCCAGTATTTTTTGCAAGGCTCGACAAATACCAATATTAAGAAATATTAGTTCTATGTGAAAGTTTATATTTCAAAGTGGTATATCTGGCCAACATTTTGAACTGATGGATAGAAAACAAGTACTGATTTTTGTAAAGGTGCCACAGTAAGAAGATAATGTCCCAGCATGTTAGAGAAAGAGCCAAAGCGTTATCTGACTCTCCCTACACATACAGAGAAACTGCCAAATCAAATGAAGATTTATAGGCCCCAATTCGCCAGTGACAATAAAAAAGACAAGGTCAAAGCCTCCACACAGTTGGGATTCATCATCTAGGAACACTGGGCCTGCTTTACACACCAACGTGAAATGCTGGTTTTTAACATCCAGAAAATGCAAGTAATTCAAGTTGATAAAAAAGACAGACTTCTTCCAAACAGCAAAATATTCACCAGCAATAGAGTATTATGGGTTTTCAATGTTATATATTATATAAATGCATTCTATCTGTTACTATTTTATACAGGAAAAAAAAAATCTTTAAAATTTTTCAAATGTTACAGCAGATTTTCTTTTTGTATTTAATATTCTTGCTGCTGCATTCTGCACTAACCATAACCGATTGATGTCTTTCTTAGGTAGTCCTGTAAGCAGTGCATTACAGTAATCTAGTTGACTGAAAAACAAAAGTGTGAACTAATTTTTCAGAGTCTTGTCACTGTGAATTCTCAACATGAGGTCCAAAGAGCGGTCCATGCAAGTAAAACAGGCCATTATTAGGCAGAGAAACAAAACAATCCCTTTAGAGAGATAGCAGATACACTATGAATGGCCAAATCAACCATCTGGTACGTTCCTAAAAAAAAAGGAACTAACTGGTGAACTCAGCAACACCAGAAGGCCTGGACATAGTTGCTGGATAGTTGCTGGATGATCCCTGAGTTCTTTACTTGGGAAGAACCCCTTCACAACATTTAGCCAAACCAAGAACACTCTCTGAGAGGTAGATCTATCACTGCCAAAGTCTACAATCCAGAAAAGACTGTCATGAAAGTAAAAACATAGGATTTACCACAAAGTGCAAACCATTGGTAACCCTCAACCATAGGAAGGACAGATTAAATATTTTTAAAAATCCAGTCCAGTTCTGGAACAGTTTTCCTTGGACTAAGGAAATTAAGATCATTATGTACCGGAATGATGGAAAGAGAAGAGTATGGAGAATGGGAGGAATGTATCATGATCTGAAGCATACCACATCGTCTGTGAAACATGGTTGAGGCAATGTTATGGCATGGGCATGCATGGCTGCCAATGGAAGTGGGTCACCAGTGTTTGTTGATGATATGACTACTAACAAAAGTAGCAGGATGAATTATAACGTGTAAAGGGCTATACTTTCTGCCCAGATTTAGACAAATTCTGCAAAACTGTTAGGACAACACTTCACAGTCCAGACTGACAATGAGCCAAAACATACTGTGAAAGCAAACCAAGTGCTTTTCAAGGCAAAGAATTTGACTAGTCTTAAATGGCCAAGTCAATCAACTCACATCAACCAAATTGGACATGCATTTCAATTGCTGAAGACAAAACTGATGCCAGAAAGTCCTACAAACAAGCAGCAACTGAAGACAGCTGCTGGAAAATCCTGGCAAAGCATCAATAGAGTGGAAACCTAGCACTTGGAGATGGCCATGGGTTACAGACTTCGGGCAGTCATTGACTATAAAGGGATTTCAATCAAATATTGAAAATTTTCATTATATTCATGATTATATTTGTTTGTACAAATACTTTTGAGCCCCTGAAAATTGGGGACCATATATAAAAACAGTTGTCACTCCTAAATGGCTGATACAATATTTTTGTTAAACCCCTTAAATTAAAGCTGAAAGACTACACTTCAATCATATAATGATTTCTTTATTTCAAATGTGTTGGTGTACAGAGCCAAAATTATGAAAAGTGTGTCACTGTCCAAATACTTATGGATCTAACTGTATTTTTATTAAAAGTTTCAGAAATTGTGAAAGACATTTGGCTGTGACTTGACTTAGTTTTGCATATACCAAAAAAGGCTTGTTGGACCCCAGCATTTGCACTGTCACGCAATGCAGGACCAGGAATTTGTTTAACTTTATACCTTAATTTGCCTTCTGATATAAACTTGATGGACCCAATCAGCAGGAGGTGTGCAAAAACAAGGCAATGGCAACTTGGTATTGATATATCTCATCGCTTGTAGTGTAAATCTACTGTATTTTAAAGAGTGCAACGTGAGTGTTGCTTCTCAAACCTTTAAGTATTTTATGCAAACATGTGCCTGCAGCAGTACAACTCAGTACACATCTGTTTAATTCCACCACTTGAAAGAAATGAATGGAACTCAGCTGAATGAGGTCACTTGAAATTGAGGTTGTAAACCACAAGCAGAAAACCATGAATTGAGGTTTCCACAATTGTTTAACTGGAGGTCTTGACAATTCTGAGAAGACTTTTAGCAAGGGACTAAAGAGAAAGCAGGATCATTTTTCTCTTTTTAGAAGGCAAGTTTCAGAGTCCTGGTCAACTGCCTAAATGGCATGATCAAGACCAGGCTTCCAGATGTGCAACCAGTATTGCCATTTCACCCTGGCAGTACTCAGGTAACCGATATGTATGTGTCACTAACAATATGCACCCCAACAGCATTGAAGGAATGCAATTTGTGTAACCTTAGGTGATAAAGTATTTGTTTCAGTCAGACTACTTGTTCTTTAACTAGGAAAAGGATTACAGTTTTGGGGAAGCTCACGATGGTCAGGTTTCAGTGATATCCATGCAAACAGAAATGCTAAAACAGATTTCTCAAAGAAACCTTCTACACTTTCTGTAAAGACTCAATATCTTTGAGGGGAGAACACAGTGACTTTATCAGATCAGCTGTCACAGAATTATCTTTATATGGGGAGAAATTAATGTTAAAGTTGATAGGTTGGATTGTTATAACACAGAGGAACTACACAAAAAAGGGAAGAGCAGCCTCTTTTTTTCTTAGGAGACCGTGTTCCTTTAATGTGGTATTGACATCCTTCACATCTTCTACAACTACGTAATGGCCAGTGTGATATTCTATGCTGTGGTGTTCTGAGCTGGTAACATCACTTCACGAGAGGCCCACTGAATCAATAAGCTTATATAAAGGGAAAGCTCAGTTATAGGACACAGTCGTAGCAAAGGAGAGAATTAAAACAAAAGTGAGTGCCATTATGAACAATGCTGAACACCCTCTCTGTGACACACAAACACCGAGGACTTTCAGCCAATGAGTCATATAGAATAAGTGTGTCAAAAAACACAACGGGGGCTCCTTTATACCAATAGCAATACACCTGCATAATGCATCAGTGGGACTGTGACAGCCAAGTCAGAGGTTTTCCACATTTTAAAATTTTCATTCTGTTGTGTGTTCAGACCCTTTCTGCTTTCTTTCCTGACAAGTTGACCTTCACCTGAACTCCCTTTCATGGAGAGATGTATATTGACCTGCTAACATGCATAAATTAGACTTGATTCATAGGTGATACAACTTCATATAGGTTGCATTTTTTTTGTGCCAGAGTAGCGAAGAGACATATGCCCCAGATGTTAGATGGTTTGCAGGCTTAAACTGAAATATATCATTTTGACAGCAAATATACAGTTTCACTGACAGATGTTCCATTATATTTTTTAACAAGAACACAATTTTTGAATTTGAAGGTCATAGCATGAAGAGAATGGATGTAGTCAATGAAAATACATGGGGGGCAGTGTGTATATAATGCCAGTAGTATCCATAGAACTTACATAGAACCTTAACCTACCTCTCTTAAAGTTTAGCATTGCATTCATTGGCTGCTTCTTGTTAATGATCTATCTATCTATCTATCTATCTATCTATCTATCTATCTATCTATCTATCTATCTATCTATCTATCTATCTATCTATCTAAAAAATTCCCCTGAGGACAAAAAAAAATTATACCCATCTTTCTGTCTATAACATAAAACAAGGGTGTCAAACTCCAGGCCTGGAGGGCCGCAGTGGCTGCATGTGTTGATTCTAACCCTTTTCCTAATCAGTGACCAGTTTTCACTGCTAATTAACTTCTTGTTCCCTTTGTTTGCATGGCCTTGTCTTTAAGTAATCAGTCCTCTGAATTTATTCCTTTCCTCATTAAATGACAGACAAACAGAAATGAGATGTGAAATGAGCCAATGGATGACCAGCTAAATTGGGATTTCAAACTTCAACCAACCTCTTAATGAGAAGCCAATTCTTGCTGTTCATTAAACTCATTATTTAATTCCATGGCTTGCTGCTGCTCTCGTTCTGCCACAGCAGACATTTCCAAAACTGTTAATTTTTCTGTTTTTTCTAAGAACAACATCAAAATGTTTTGGTGACCTGAGAGATCAACCTTACTGAGACCACCTTCACCTTTCTTTATTTTCAGATATTGTTTAATGGGCGCAGGTGAGCTGGTCATGTGGAGGCTTGTTTTATGTCTCATTATTGTTTGGCTGCTAATTAAGGAAAAAGAAACAACTAAGTGGCCTGAGTCAAGTTAATTAAAATTAAGGCAAAAGAAGTTAATTAGCAGCAAAAACTGGTCACTAATGAAGAAGATGGTTAGAATGAATACCTGCAGCCACTGCGGCGCTCCATGACCAGAGTTCGACACCCGTGACAGAAAGAGAACGAAAGAAAATTCTGTTGGTAATCAGCTGGGTGGCACAGTACAGTAAGTGTCTAGTGGTTGGGACTGAGCTTTAGATAATAGTAATAATAACACTAGCTGAGATTTCATGTGTGTGTGTTTTTTTTTTTAATGGCAGTATTATCTTGGCTATTCTTCCATAAAGCTGTGACTGATGAAGCACAAGGGTAAGAGTTGGTGTCTGAGCCAGTGTAGCTTGTTACTCTTTTACAGTTCTCAGAGGTCTCTTGGTGGCCTCCCTCACTAAATGTCTTTTTGCACGATTACTTTGTTTTTGTGGACACCCTGCTGTAGGCAGATTTACAGCTCTTTGCATTTCTTAATGATTGATTTATTTTAACTGCATGGAAAATTCAGTGTCTTAGAGATTTTCTTGTCTCCATCCTCTGACTTGTGCTTGTCATTCATTCTTTTCATGGAGTTGCTTGAAGTGTTCTTTTGTCTATGTTGTGTTGGTTAGACCAGGATACTCACTCACCATATGATGAAACTTCCAGGTACAGTGCTTTTGTATGAGAATCAATTGAAATTCCATACAGGTGATGTCTAAAGCCATATGGCTGCACCAGGGATGATTTAGGTGTGTCATATTAAAGGAGGTGAATTCTTATGTGAACAATTATTCTGTGTTTTATATTTGTAACTAATTTAGACCTCTTTTCAGAGATCTGTTTTTACTTTGACTTCAAAAAGTCATTTTCTGTGTAAAAAGAAGCCGATTAAAACCCACCGTGAGCCAATGTTGTATAGCAATAAAATGTGAAAACTTCCAAGGGGGTGCATACATTTTATAGGCCCTGTAAAGCCTCAGTCACATTAGATGACTTTTCCAGTGATTTTCAGCCGTAGTCTTCATTGACATGATATTAGGCAGTCGGTGGCACACTCAATGAAGATGATCGCCTAATGTGACATACGCAGTGACTGAGAACAACTAGTCTGCAAGGGGCTAGGATAAAGTCAAACAGGTTTGATTTTCTCGTTAGTCAGATGGGCAGACTGTGTACACAGGAGAGCTGACAAACAAATGAACCAATGAATGCTCATTCAAAAGTGCGTTGCATAAAATGTAGCAATGAGGAATAAGGAACACACAAACAGAAAATAAGCTTGTCTGTCCAATGCCTCATATTTTACATACTGTACAATAACAGAATGGAAAAAAAAATTAATGGGCAGATGTTGCTGCTGAACTCACTACAGCTGATAGACTTTGGTAAAGCAGCACTTCATAAGGTGACAGAAAAATGGAGCAGGCAAGACTGTGCTGAGAAATCGGTGCTTAATTGGTAAATGTGACATGGACTGCAATCATGTAATTGGACATGGTGCTGTGTTGACATAGGTGGCTGCAGTCAGCAAATCTGACATCACCTATGACTAAAAGTCACGTAATGTGATATGGGCTGAAGTAGGTGTGGGCCTAATTGACTGCATTGTGTTAGAGGAGATACCTGTGGATGGAGGTGTAAAAGGAGAAAAATGGATCTCAACCTAAGGATGCCAAGATGTATGTAGTGGGTGGTGCTCGCCATCAGGGATAACCAGGATACACTTAAAAAAGTTCCTTGTGACCATGTGGCATTGCAGAGTGTTAGGATGGCAACTCATTATGGTGCTGAAAGAGCACAAAATTCTTGGGAACTAAGATGTACAACAAGACAAAAGGTTCACCAGAGGAACTCAGGATTTTTGTTCTTTTTCTGTGTGTGCAGTCAGTGTCCACTTGAATAATTTTAGTTATGATTATATATATATATATATATATATATATATATATATATATATATATATATATATATATATATATATATATACAGTAATCCCTCCTCCATCGCGGGGGTTGCGTTCCAGAGCCACCCGCGAAATAAGAAAATCCGCGAAGTAGAAACCATATGTTTATATGGTTATTTTTATATTGTCATGCTTGGGTCACAGATTTGCGCAGAAACACAGGAGGTTGTAGAGAGACAGGAACGTTATTCAAACACTGCAAACAAACATTTGTCTCTTTTTCAAAAGTTTAAACTGTGCTCCATGACAAGACGGAGATGACAGTTCCGTCTCACAATTAAAAGAATGCAAACATATTTTCCTCTTCAAAGGAGTGCTTGTCAGAAGCAGATCATGTCACAGACATAGAGAGAGACAAAAGCAAACAGATCAATAGGGCTGTTTGCCTTTTAAGTATGCGAAGCACCGCGGCACAAAGCTGTTGAAGGCGGCAGCTCACACCCCCTCCGTCAGGAGCAGACAAAGAGAGAGAGAGGGAGAGTTTGTTTTTCAAGCAAAAATCAATACGTGCCCTTCGAGCTTTTAAGTATGAGAAGCACCGTGCAGCATGTCCTTCAGAAAGCAGCTGCACACAGAAGGTAGCAACGTCCCTATCGTCTAGGTGTGTGAACAGCCCCCCTGCTCACACCCCCCTACATCAGCGCGAGAGAGAGAGAAAGTAAGCTGGGTAGCTTCTCAGCCATCTGCCAATAGCGTCCCTTGTATGAAATCAACTGGGCAAACCAACTGAGGAAGCATGTACCAGAAATTAAAAGACCCATTGTCCGCAGAAACCCGCGAAGCAGCGAAAAATCCGCGATATATATTTAGATATGCTTACATATAAAATCCGCAATGGAGTGAAGCCGCGAAAGGCGAAGCGCGATATAGCGAGGGATCACTGTATATATATATATATATATATATATATATATATATATATATATATATATATATATATATATATATATATACTAGCCATCTCCCACGGACAGAGAGGAGGGCCCTACCCGGCTCCCTACTCCTGACATCACGCTTCCCATTCCTCTCGGCCTGCAGCCTCTGTCTCGGATTAACGTGAATATATCGCTCCTGCAAGCAAACTATGATTCTTAGCACGATGTGAGAAGTCGCAAAATCAACCAGAATCTTCAAGCAAATTCTAGAAAAAAGCCTGATCTAAATCCGTTAAGTAGTTCTCTCGTTCGCTAGCTAAGCAGATGTAAGATACGCCCTGAGGCTTGCACGTGATTGAGGAGGGTCTCCCTCTCCCCTCGGCCCGCTGCATCTCTCTCAGATTCAAGAGAGAGGTCACAAAATCAACCGGAATGTTCAAGCAAATTATAGAAAGAAACCCAATCTAAATCCGTTAAGTAGTTCTCCTGTGAAAAGCAGAAAGACATACAGACAGACAGATGGTGGATTTTATATACAGTATATATATATATATATATATATATACATGTATATATATATACAGTATAAGGTGTGCAAATCTAGATGTGCGTTCTTGACAGTCTTGTTACTGTCTAAAAGTAAAGAAACAGGCAAGTAAGTGTACTAAATCTTTATTTGGTTAAATGATTAAATACAATGATGTGTTTATATATTATTTCTGTTAATCACCACTACTTTACATTACAAACCTTGTCTTGTAGGTGTATGAATATGTGTTTTGTACTACCTTTTATTATATTATGCAACTAATATGTTCAGTTAAATAGGCAAGAATTTTGAGAGGGAAAAAAAGTGTGGCCAACACACTCAGTCCTGCCAAATACTATCCCAAAGAATTAGCTTTAAAAAAGATTGATGACTTTAGCTTGTGCTAGAATTTTGGCTTGTTAAATTCTACCTTATTTTGTACGCTTCATTTATATTGTCACATTCTAAATAGTCTTCAGTGAGAAGGCAGCATATTTAAAAAATTATGCTCAGCATGTAAAATATTTATTTAAAAATTGGGGAAATAACTTTGTGACCTATGTGACTTGTTGAACATTTAGCCATTCAGTTCCAAAATTGTTTAATTTAATTTTATTGGCATAATAGAACTGACAGTGTAATGTATTGCTGAATTAAATCCACTGGTCAGCAAACTGATTTTTTAATAGCATTTTAACATGGCAGACTGTGCAAGTAAGGTGCAGAAAGCATTAAAGGATAAAGTAATAATCAGTTTCTGTTTTTTACTCCATAATTAACTTGACAGCATAAATTCATTAGTAAGCTGTGCACAATATTTAATTGAAGGCTGGGTACTAGAATGCTTGAGTCATTACATAAAGTATTATTAGTAAAATACATTGGAAACAAAATATACAAAAATATACAATTTACAGCAATGGCTTTTTAATTATCACATTTTACCTTATTCTGTAATTAATCTCTAAAATGATAATTTGTGTACATTATTGTGCCTGTTCATTTCATGCTATATTATCTAATACAGAGAAAAGCATTTTGCTTTGATTACTATAACATAAGTAACACAATAACCATGGAGCAGAAATTGATACTGTATATTGATACAGTTCAGAAACATTTACAGCATTAAAAATACAGTAATCCCTCCTCCATCGCGGGGGTTGCGTTCCAGAGCCACCCGCGAAATAGGAAAATCCGCGAAGTAGAAACCATATGTTTATATGGTTATTTTTATATTGTCATGCTTGGGTCACAGATTTGCGCAGAAACACAGGAGGTTGTAGAGAGACAGGAACGTTATTCAAACACTGCAAACAAACATTTGTCTCTTTTTCAAAAGTTTAAACTGTGCTCCATGACAAGACAGAGATGACAGTTCTGTCTCACAATTAAAAGAATGCAAACATATCTTCCTTTTCAAAGGAGTGCAAAGCAAGCAGTCAAAAAAAAAATCAATACGGCTTTTTGGCTTTTAAG
Organism: Erpetoichthys calabaricus; assembly: GCF_900747795.2. Lineage (NCBI taxonomy): Eukaryota > Metazoa > Chordata > Cladistia > Polypteriformes > Polypteridae > Erpetoichthys > Erpetoichthys calabaricus. The sequence continues at coordinate 59,968,328 of NC_041408.2, forward strand.
TATGCGAAGCACCGCCGGTACAAAGCTGTTGAAGGCGGCAGCTCACACCCCCTCTGTCAGGAGCAGGAAGAGAGAGAGAGAGAGAGAGATAGAGAGAGATAGAGAGAGACAGATAAAAAAAATCAATACGTGCCCTTTGAGCTTTTAAGTATGCGAAGCTCCGTGCAGCATGTCCTTCAGGAAGCAGCTGCACACAGCCCCCCTGCTCACACCCCCTACGTCAGCGCAAGAGAGAGAGAAAGTAAGCTGGATAGCTTCTCAGCCATCTGCCAATAGCGTCCCTTGTATAAAATCAACTGGGCAAACCAACTGAGGAAGCATGTACCAGAAATTAAAAGACCTATTGTCCGCAGAAACCTGCGAAGCAGCGAAAAATCCGCGATATATATTTAAATATGCTTACATATAAAATCCGCGATGGAGTGAAGCCGCGAAAGGCGAAGCGCGATATAGCGAGGGATCACTGTATAGCATTTTACTTAACTGGAAGAATCATAATAAGAAAGGGTAACCTTTTTTTATTTAAGAATGTAAAAAAAGGAACTTTACAAGGAAGAATTATTTTTATTTACTTTTTTTAGAATCTGGCTGGCACTGATCAGTGTTACTCTTATTTAAATGAACACGTGGCACCATTATTATTCTTTAAAATATTTTAAAATCTGTTAGTAATTCATTCATATACAGTACAATTTCAGTTAACTAACCATCCATCCATCCATCCATCCATCCATCCATCCATCCATCCTCTTCCGCTTATCCGAGGTCAGGTCGCGGGGGCAGCAGCTTGAGCAGAGATGCCCAGACTTCCCTCTCCCCGGCCACTTCTTCTAGCTCTTCCAGGAGAATCCTAAGGCGTTCCCAGGCCAGCCGAGAGACATAGTCCCTCCAGCGTGTCCTGGGTCTTCCCCGGTGCCTTCTCCCGGTTAGACGTGCCCAGAACACCACACCAGGGAGGCGTCCAGGAGGCATCCTGATCAGATGCCCGAGCCACCTCATCTGACTCCTCTCGATGTGGAGGAGCAGCGGCTCTATTCTGAGCCCCTCCCGGATGACTGAGCTTCTCACCGTATCTTTAAGGGAAAGCCCAGACACCTTGCAGAGGAAACTCATTTCAGCCGCTTGTATTTGCGATCTCATTCTTTCGGTCACTACCCATAGCTCATGACCATAGGTGAGGGTAGGAACATAGATCGACTGGTAAATTGAGAGCTTCGCCTTGCGGCTCAGCTCCTTTTTCACCACGACAGACCGATGCAGAGCCCGCATTACTGCAGATGCCGCACCGATCCACCTGTTGATCTCACGCTCCATTCTTCCCTCACTCGTGAACAAGACCCCAAGATACTTGAACTCCTCCATTTGGGGCAGGATCTCGCTACCAACCCTGAGAGAGCACTCCACCCTTTTCCGGATGAGGACTATGGTCTCGAATTTGGAGGTGCTGATTCCCATCCTAGCCGCTTCTCTCTCGGCTGCGAACCGATCCAGAGAGAGCTGAAGATCACGGCCTAATGAAGCAAACAGGACAACATCATCTGCAAAAAGCAGTGACCCAATCCTGAGTCCCCCTCAACGCCCTGGCTGCGCCTAGAAATTCTGTTCATAAAAGTTATGAACAGAATCGGTGACAAAGGGCAGCCCTGGCGGAGTCCAACTATCACTGGAAACGGGTTCGACTTACTACCGGCAATGCGGACCAAGCTCTGGCACCGATCGTACAGGGACCGAACAGACCTTATCAGGGGGTCCGGTACCCCATACTCTCGGAGTACCCCCCACAGGATTCCCCAAGGGACACGGTCGAATGCCTTTTCCAAGTCCACAAAACACATGTAGACTGGTTGGGCAAACTCCCATGCACCCTCCAGGACCCTGCTAAGGGTGTAGAGGTGGTCCACTGTTCCGTGACCAGGACGAAAACTACACTGTTCCTCCTGAATCCGAGGCTCGACTATCTGACGGACCCTCCTCTCCAGGACCCCCGAATAGATTTTCCAGGAAGGTTGAGGAGTGTGATCCCTCTGTAGTTGGAACACAACCTCCGGTCCCCTTTCTTAAAGAGGGGGACCACTACCCCGGTCTGCCAATCCAGAGGCACTGTCCCTGATGTCCATGCGATGTTGCAGAGACGTGTCAACCAAGACAGCCCTACAACATCCAGAGCCTTGAGGAACTCCGGGCGCATCTCATCCACCCCCGGGGCCCTGCCACCAGGGAGTTTTTTGACCACCTCGGTGACCTCAGTCCCAGAGATGGGGGAGCCCACCTCTGAGTCCCCAGGCTCTGCTTCCTCATTGGAAGGCATGTTAGTGGAATTGAGGAGGTCTTCGAAGTACTCCCCCCACCGACCCACAACATCCCGAGTTGAGGTCAGCAGCGCACCATCACCACCATATACAGTGTTGACACTGCACTGCTTCCCCCTCCTGAGACGCCGGACGGTGGACCAGAATCTCCTCGAAGCCGTCCGAAAGTCGTTCTCCATGGCCTCCCCAAACTCCTCCCACACCCGAGTTTTTGCCTCAGCAACCACCAAAGCCGCATTCCGCTTGGCCTGCCGGTACCTATCAGCTGCATCCAGAGTCCCACAGGACAAAAGGGTCCTGTAGGACTCCATCTTCAGCTTGACGGCATCCCTCATCGCCGGTGTCCACCAACGGGTTTGGGGATTGCCGCCACGACAGGCACCGACCACCTTACAGCCACAGCTCCAGTCAGCCGCCTCAACAATAGAGGCACGGAACATGGCCCATTCGGACTCAATGTCCCCCACCTCCCTCGGGATGTGGTCAAAGTTCTGCCGGAGGTGGGAGTTGAAGCTACTTCTGACAGGGGGCTCTGCCAGACAGTCCCAGCAGACCCTCACAACACGTTTGGGCCTACCAGGCCTGACCGGCATCCTCCCCCACCATCGAAGCCAACTCACCACCAGGTGGTGATCAGTTGACAGCTCTGCCCCTCTCTTCACCCGAGTGTCCAAGGCATGTGGCCGCAAGTCCGATGACACGACCACAAAGTCGATCATCGAACTGAGGCCTAGGGTGTCCTGGTGCCAAGTGCACATATGAACACCCCTATGCTTGAACATGGTGTTCGTTATGGACAATCCCTGACGAGCACAGAAGTCCAATAACAAAACACCACTCGGGTTCAGATCGGGGGGGCCATTCCTCCCAATCACGCCCTTCCAGGTCTCACTGTCATTGCCCACGTGAGCATTGAATTCTCCCAGCAGAACGAGGGAGTCCCCAGAAGGTATGCCTTCTAACACCCCCTCCAGGGACTCCAAAAAGGGTGGGTACTCCAAATGGTGATCGGCGCATACGGGCAAACAACAGTTAGGACTCATCCCCCCACCTGAAGGTGGAGGGAGGCTACCCTCTCGTCCACCGGGGTAAACCCCAATGTGCAGGCTCCAAGTCGGGGGGCAATAAGTATGCCCACACCCGCTCGGCACCTCTCACCGGGGGCAACTCCAGAGTGGTAGAGAGTCCAGCCCCTCTCAAGGAGATTGGTTCCAGAGTCCAAGCTGTGCGTCGAGGTGAGTCCGACTATATCTAGCCAGAACCTCTCAACCTCACGCACTCCTTCCCCTTCAGAGAGGTGACATTCCACATCCCAAGAGCCAGCTTCTGTAGCCAAGGATCGGACCGCAAAGGTCCCCGCCTTCGGCCACCACCCAACTCAAACTGCACCCGACCTCCTTGGCCCCTCTCATAGGTGGTGAGCCCATGGGAAGGGGGACCCACGTTGCCTCTTCGGGCTGTGCCCGGCCGAGCCCCATGGGTGCAGGCCCGGCCACCAGGCACTCGCCATAAAGCCCCACCTCCAGGCCTGGCTCCAGAGGGGGGCCCCGATGACCCGCATCCAGGCAAGGGAAAATGCCTTCCAAAGTTTTCATTCATCATAGAAGGTTTGAACCGCTCTTTGTCTCATCCCTCACCTAGGACCAGTTTGCCTTGGGTGCCCTACCAGGGGCATAAAGCCCCGGACAACACAGCTCCTAGGATCACTGGGACACGCAAACCCCTCCACCACGATAAGGTGGCGGTTAAAGGAGGGGGCTAACTAACCTCACCAAAAATATCAGGTAAATAATGAATTTAAAAAAGCCAATAGATAAAGGAGCAATATGCACCCATTGTTGAGACCAGGGAGATAAGTGGAAAGGCAAATTTCCTGAAAAAATCTGTTGCCGGTTATTGCTGATGTCTGGCTACAGGACATAGATATTTATTCGTCTTGCAAAAGAGTCACCTGCTTTGAAGATTAAACTGCTTTGTATCTCATCAACGTACAATATTGTGATATCAGAACTGCCTGCTTCCTTTGAAAATGTTTATATTTACCTTTTTTGAAAAGGAACATGTTCTGGGGACATTGGTTTCTAATCAGCACACAGTGGTACATGTACTTCTTAATAGCTGACAATAATGCTCATTTTTTTTAAACAATGAAAATGTGTTGATATTATTGATAACATAAAGAAATTTGGAGTTACCATTGTTTAATCGATCATCATGTTGATCCAGGCAGAGACTGAAGCAGTTATATACTTCTGGGTAGTGGGTGGTGTTTGGACAGTGTGAAGAGAGAGAGCGCGAGGAGAAGGGATGGAGCAAGTCCAGAGGATGGTGTGAAACAGGAGATGGTGTGGGGGGGACGGTCCACCAAGAACACTGTTAAGATCACTCGCACAAAGTGGAGGGACTCGTAAACAAACAAGGGTACACGGCTGACAGGACACAAGGCACACAGATGGTGACACCTATATCCAGGGAGAAAGAGACAGTTTCACCAGAGAGCAAAAGAGGAAAGACTCACGAGAGGACCGAGTGATTGTGGCAGACAAGAAGCAAGATTTCTGTTAGAAAACAGGTATTCAGCAAACAGAATGTTTCAGTGAGACCATTGGAAGGTTTATTGTTCTGGTAACACAGCACCCAACTTGGACTTTGCACCACCAAAGGTTGTATCCTGCAATGTTATGGTTTAATGGACTTTTAGAGTGGGGACTGTGTATTCTCTTTTTAAAAGGATTTTGCTCCTGATATTTTTAGACTCTTACCTAATTTTATCTTCTTGGTGTATTTTATATTGTCTTGTGTAATGCAAGTTACTGTTGTTTCTCTTGAAATTGCTGCCACGTCTTTCCTTGGGTGTGTATTCATGGCCCAATTTAAAGAAATCTGAGGGGGCTATTATACTTCAAATTTCAAGATTTCCTAGACTGTTAATGAAACTGAGTGGTGTAGTTGAATATTATAACTGTGTTTGTTCAGACTACCTCTATGTGTGACCAGACACCTTTCTTAGGCATATCACGTAACATGCTTGTTGTACAATGTTTAGAACATCTGGGTTTGATCTGCTCTTCCCCGCACTCTTCTGATCTCACTCCTCTAGACTGAGTCTGGCACAGTGGTGATTCTGAGCCCATTCCATTACCTAATGTCCAAGCCCACCATTACTTAATGTCCATCACCTGGCCTTATGTCTATCATCTGACCGAAACTTGCCAAAACCACTGTTTACTCTGTGCAGACGACTGACACTTGTCGATCATTTCACACCGTTAAGTCAGAATCAGGAGGACCCAGACATAAGATACCGGGCTGCTCGAATGAATGAGTTCTTATTGCACAATCATCCCTCAAGGCTACAGGCTTAGGCAGCTGCATCTCTTAAGACAAAAGCTCTAAGTTTTCTTACAGCTTACACTATTCCTGGTGCGCCATCACCTCATGCTAGTGTCTGAGCAGGCAGGCAAATGCCTGGCCCCTTGTTCAAGTGAAAGCGAATGGCCTTGAGCTGTTAAGTGCAGGCAGCTTTTCTAGAGGAATAAAAAATAGATGTGAGCTTTTATTAATTAAAAAGTCTATATTAATTTAAGTCTAGGTATTAATACTTTCTTATATCAATACTTTAACTTGATTAAAAGTATTGATATAAGAAAGTATTAATACCTAGACTTAAATTCACTCTATATATTTTCTAAAATAGTGGCTTATTTAGTTCTCTTAAGGTTAATCTCAGCAGCTGTAGTTTAAGACAATGGGATGTTCAGCTGTCTCAGAGCATGCAGTGTCCTCTACTTGTCATTGTCTTACTTAAGTTTAAAAGTTAGCAGCAAGAAAGAAGGACAGGCCACTTGCAAGCAAAAAGCAGCCTTTATACTGACAAATATACGAGAGCTTGTAAGCTACTTAAAAAATGTAACTATAAGCATAAGTCTGTAATAATTCTAAAGCTAATGATTGAAAGCAAACTAATCTCTAAATATAAATTTACTATAACACACCAGAAAGCTAGGAGCAGCACAGACAGGGAAGGATTAGGTACCTACCATAGAAGCTTGGGCAGGAGGTCCCCTCAGAGATATTCCAGAGTGATAGACTAAGTATATATACCATCACATACTACGGGGATCCCCTTCTGAGATTTTAAAAGGAATAAAGTACATATACAAGTATGTAAATACCAGGGAAAGGGGTATGGTATGGATAAAAAACACGGTGATACTGTGGGGGAGTGGGATTGAAAAATAGCCAAAAAAACACGATGAATTTGGAAAAGTATCCCAAAAACACAAAACCCACGGAAGCCAGTTTTTTTTCCAGTGGATCAAAAATAACCCAATTGTGTGGGAAAACCATTCCCCTAGCAGCACTGGTCTAGTGGTAAAATGAACAAAAGTGAATGACAGCCTGTTGCATGATGGTATTTGCAAATTGCCCCACCAATTAACAATCAGATCAACTGGCATCTTCATATCAACTAAATGTAATTGTATATAGAAGCTTTCTATCAAAATTATGTTTTCTAATTGGGCACACCCAAATGCAAAGGGGATGGACCTGGCCCAGCCACGCCCACATATGGCTACACCCAGAATCTACTCCAATGATGCTGATAACATTTCCTCTTCAGTACTGCGCTCACCAGGATTAGCACTAAAGTCAAAGAAGACATTCTGGAGACAGAACAATCACATCACAACACAAAAACAGCTCGCAACCCCAAAATTGTAAACAGAAATGATGTCAATCATATTTTTCCTGTAAAATGCATCTTTGAAAACAGTTAAAAAATGCTTGAAAAGCATCTGAAAAGCTTAAAAATGTTTACAAAAATGCCAAATAAATGTGTGAAAAGTGTGACCGCGTGTTTTAGTTTTTTTTTAATTGTTATGTATTTTTAGTATAATAACCCCTAAATGCTATATACTGTTTTCATGCATTATTTTAACTGTATACTGTAAAGGACAGAAATCACATTAAAGAATGAATTATATAGTAAATAAGGTTAAAATGCAAAAGTCATATTAACTTCTAATATTAAAAACATGCATGATGATGTCAAATCTATGTGTTTCAGTACTCAGTTTACAGTAGCCAGTGGTTACAGGGCACAGATTTGCCACTATGGTTAGATGTGCTGTTTAAGGGCCAAAATACAGACTGCTTCAAAAAATTAAAAACATAACATGGCAAATACTGTAACAAGATATCCACAATTTTATTACTGCTCTCAATGCTGCAAAAGTGTCATAAAATTGTTCACCTTTTAATAAAGTCTCTGTCAAAAGGGAAGAAGTATATTAAATATGAAATTTCAGTACTTGGCTTTCTTAACTTTATTATTTTCACTTGAATGAAAAATGATATCTAGTCATCTGTATGAGTATTGTGGTACTGCCACATACATGCTATTTGATTTTGCTTTTGTCTCTTAGTGTCAACCCTGTAGCTGCCTATGCACTCTTGATATGGTGGGGGGGGCGGCAAGAGAAAAAAATCAGGCAGATTGGGCAGATGGTTGTAAAGAAGACTTTGAGGGGGGGTGTGTGTGGTCTATTGCTGTGGTTTCCAATAATTGTCATGGAGAAAGGACGCCAGGATACAGTTAAAAAAGACAGCGAAAGGCAAGAAGGGAAGGAAAAAAGAAAAGAGAAATGGTTTTCAACACACACTGATAAACGGGACAAAAAAATGGCAAACGTTGACTATCCATGGTCAAAGAAAGGCTAGCCTCGTCTGCTTACGGAGGTGGCCACCTCAAAGACTTTGCCGGCTGACCCACTCTAAAGTATAAATGGATGGGACAGACAGGAGAAATTAAAGTGGGTGAGATAAGAGCAATGCTTGCTTATCTGGGGAAGTTTGGAGACTCTGGGGGGAAGAGAATAAGGAAAATGGACTAATATTAGGTTTAGGTTTAGGTTTAGGTTTAGGTTTAGGTTTCTTTATTTAGTCATATTTACACAAGAAAACATGAAGTTTGCCTTCTCAGTTGCATCTAATAACAAACAGAATGAAATAAAACAGACAAATAGAAATAAGAAAGGTTAAGGTAAGGCAGTTAGATAATTTTATTATAAGTTACATAATATTATTATAAGTGTCTGGAAACTGCCCAGGTTTGTCTGGGGAGAAGGGTTTTTTTTTCCTTTAAGTTATTTATATACTGTATTTGTGGGGATGTGAGTTGAGGGAGGTGCGTTAATGAATTTGATTGTTGCCGTTTATGTTTGTATAGTTTTTTTTATATATAAGATTAATCTAATTCAGGTATTTTCACCTTGTCTGTTTCTCATGGTTATTGTGCTGTGATTGTGTAAGTTATATTAGTTATCATATCAGTATCGCAGGAAAGGGTCCGAGGGTGTGTTGAGGTTGCCCTGCTATCCAACTCACATACAGGTAGTGATGTATAGCGATATCGGCCGGGAAAGGTCGAAGCTTTATAGTATATAGTCACCATATGGGGCTGTACACAAATTTTCTCAGTCAGTTTTTTATCTACTCCAAGTAGACACACCTTTAATGATAAATAAAGCACAATCTTTCATCTATAGAAGTCTATCAAGTTTTCCAAGTTTGTGGCTCTTTTTTAACTTAATAAATTCTGCACCTTATTCAAAACACAACACAAAAAACAGGTAAATAAAATGGGAAAACATGGAAGTTGTAACTACAAAAATTCAAAAAGTGGTATCTGAGAAAACATTAATATTTGTACAAATCATAACAAAGAAATGATGACAAGGGGAAATAAAGACAGAAAGATAAAGGAACTGGGCATCATCCATATAGCTATATTTAATGATAGAAAAATTATTTAAAAAGAACAGAGGGGTACACCTAAAAGTTATGGGGGGGGGGGGGTGATAACTTAAAAAATAATATATAATGGTTTGTCAGTTGGAATATTTTTTTTTAATGTTACCAAGAATACAGAATTTTATTTTCTCAATCTTAACGAAGATTGGTACGTCGCTAGCCCAATGTCTGTGCAAGGGTTTCCAGCATCTTAAAATGAGACGTCTCACAAGAAGAGTAACAAAACACACTGGCCTGGCCTTTGTTTCGTGGGATATGATATAGAACCACACTAAAAAGACCTGACAAAGAAGATGGTTGAATATGTGTTCTAAAAATAGCAAACAGTGAGTTAAAAATTAAAGACTGGAATTTATTCAGGTTCAGGCAGTTCCAAAATAAACGTGCTAATGTTCCAAAGATCATATGTTCGGTCTTTATCTAGGGAAATGCATGCTAACTTTATTTTGCAAAAGTGAAACTCATCAGACGATGTCTGGCACAGTCCGTTTCTGCCATATTCTAAACAGTAACTCGGCATGCGGTTAAAATATTTAATTCTGCTTCGTCATGGCTTATCTCTGTTGCACTCAGTAACAACGGGTGTGTGATAGTATTGGCTTTTTCAGAAAATGTAAGGCTTTGCTTTGATAAAAAATATTTATTTTGGAGTAACTGTCATGTGCTTACACTGCATAGAAATTTGTGTCTGCACATTTGACCAACCCAAAGCAGGCCGTCAATATCCTTGTTCAGTGGCCCGAATCTCACTCTCTTGGCTTTGTTTTATATAACACTAGCAAAATACCCACGCTTCGCAGCGGCGAAATACTGCTTTAAAATTTTAAATAATAAACTGAGGGAAAATATACCAATAATTATTTGTTAAGGATCTCTTTGTATACTATGTTGTCAGTTCGCCCCTCCGGTTGTAATATGACCAAGCTGTGCGCTGAGCTAACTCTTGAGCATGCAACGTATAATTGGCCATGTGAAAAGCAAATCAAGAGCGGCAAGACCGTGCCAGCTGCGGAGCTCAGCTTGGAGCGAAATGAAGTGAATAAAATGAGGTGAATGGGAGGGGAGATGATCACGTGCCTCCAACACCCGCCTTAACTCTCCATCCCTCCACAAACACACAAACACAGTCTCTCGGATCACAACTCTCCTTTCGCACACCGCATCTACTAAACACTAAGAAACACTAAGTAGAAACACTAAAGGAAAAAATACTATTCAGTAAGTAGTGCGTCTACTAAACAGTAAATCAGTAAAGGAGAAAGGACTAAACACTAAGGGAAAAAAACGGCAAGACCGCGCCAGCTGCGGAGCTCAGCTCGGAGCGAAATGAAGTGAATGAAATGAGGTGAATGGGAGGGGAGATGATCACGTGACTCCAACACCCACCTTAACTCTCCATCCCTCCACAAACACAGTCTCTCAGATCCCAACTTTCCTTTATATATATAGATCAGTAGATAAAAGGTAGTGGAGAGTGAAACTGCCAAGGTTCTGTTCTCATTTGACACTAAACTACATTTTGCACGTGATTTTGCAACTATAATACTCACTAAAAATGATGTTTTGAAGTTTTAAAAGTTTTTTGGGGAGTGTGAAGGAAGACACATTGCTCCTTATTAGTTTGACAACAACATACACCTCGTTTGAACCTGTGAATTTTTCAGAAAAGGGTCCAGATGAAAATAAATTGAGGAAAAAACTCTCTGGCAGAATTTGGCATGTCTAAATACAAGCCACAATGTCACAAAAAGACTTACTCTTATAATCCAGCAAGGGGTAAAGTGGTTATCCATATTAGCTCAGAAGAAAATGCTCAACCTATGGTTACAGATACGATTCTCCTTTGACCAGTACAACAGATCATATAATGGTGTCCTTCCATCTGCTCCAACACACCCCTGCTGCCTGATGGGAATTGTAATCCTCACTTCGAAAGTTTTTAACTTGACCTGCCCCATTACAACCCCTTTCTGAAATGCACTATTTGGCCTACTTTTTAAGATGGACGAATGGCAACACTCATGCAAGATTTTGTGAAATTTGGTTCAGCAATTTTTCTAGAATTGGCAAACAAACAAACAGTACGATTTTATTTATATAGATTATTTCAAATTTGCTTAACCTCTGGGACTTAGGAATCTTTGCAATAATATTGTAGAGACTAAGGAGGGCAAGACTCAAAACAAGTGCTGGAAATGTGGTGCTCCAAAGATGACGAGTTTATTAAAGAACAAGAACTGAACAGAACAGCAAAAAAACTTCCCCAGCCCGCTGTTTAGGGTTGCTAGGCACACTTATAAAACAACAAAATGTCACTATTTTTTGTCTTTACCCGTTTCTCGTACACTGTTGACTTTTGAGTCTTTCTTTCTCTTACTTCCCATCCATACACACACATCCACACATCCCCTTCTTTCCTGTCTCTCCAAAGTGCACGCACCTTCTGTCTTTCTATGTAGTTGTAAAAATGTAGAGCCTCTCCTAAACAGAGTAAACAGAAAACATTTTAAACATTAATCACAGGATGTCACTATTTTGTAGATACCAGACCATAAGCCATTTTTAACATCCGTGGAATGTCTGCAAAGACCTAAATAATATTATGGATTATAAATGCTCTGTGGACTGTGTGTGGGAGTTTTTATAAGACATTGTGTTATTTATATTTTTATATTTACTAATCTTTTAATAGTTTTTTAATAGGGTTTTCACCTGGTTATTTTAATAAATTAATAGGGTTAAGATGGCTTCAAACAATATGCGGAGCAAATAGGAAATAACCTGTCACTTGTATGATCCTGCATCCTTCCATCCTTTATCCAACCTAACTACAGGGTCACGGGGGTCTGCTGGAGCCAATCCCAGCCAACACAGGGCGCAAGGCAGGAAACAAACCCTGGGCAGGGCGCCAGCCCACCGCAGATAATCCTGCATGCATATCCCTAATTTAAAGTAATTTGAGGTGTTCTAAATTAGATTGTGTAGGTTTCAATGTGTTGTTTTTGTATTTTATAAGATTATTCAGTCAAAAGTGATGGTTTCCAGTTTTACATCATAAGTCACCAAATTACTTACCAGAACAAGTCTGAGTCCAAACCTTTCAAGGGTTAAAACTTTTGATTTGGTAACAGACATTGCAGTTGCCATTTTTTTGTCTCTGGAACTAGAGATCTTCTTTCTCACAGGTCATGCAGAATTAAAATAGCACAGCATGGGTAGCCATGAAAGCTGGCAGTGGTCGACAATAGTCGGTTAGAGGATATGCCACTGAAAAGTTGTGGGGACTGAAAAAAGTATGTTATTACAAAAGATACAGTACTTATAACTGCTATAAAACCTAAAATATAAGTAGTGACCACCTTAAAATGTACTACTGTTTCAGTTCTCAGTTTTCAGCCTCATTTCTGCTCTGGCAAAATTGATGGGTAAAAACTTTCTCTTTCTGCTAAATATTAAACTTTTCTTTTTTTGGCTCGTAGTTGAAAGTATTATTATGAGGAAATCTGGAAATTATCATGTTAATCTGAGTGCTTTGCCAGTGTATAATGCGTTTGACTTAACCTTCTATCTGCGGGCTTTGTTGAAAATAGCACACGTCTTTCTTTTCCCTCATGCACAAATGTACTCCTCTTTTATTTAACCCTAGTTAAGCCTGAAATGTAAGACTAATTTGTAAATTCTTATTTTGATCTTCAGTTACCATAAATATGTCTAAAACCTTAGGCTTATTTTTAGATTGTACATTAAGTTTTTATTAATTGTCATCTTTAATCAAAAAAAAACAAACTTATTTCTCTTAACCTTTAGTAACCAAAAATTGCTAAGCTTCTTATAGTCTTGGGCTTCTGGCATAATAGCTGAAAAATAGGATGCTAAAATCATAGCATGTGCATATCATATCTGGTTTTATAGTTATTATTATTGGATTTCAAAGCAGTGGCAAATTCATGCTGTCTTAAGACATAATGTTCAAACAAGCCACTGTGGGGAATTTATTCGAGCTGTGTGTTTATTCACATAGTCCATCCAATGCATGACTTTGTGGCAGTCATCGTCTATAACATCACTTTGTAGACTTAGGGATGCCTGAACAATATGTAAATAAAAGAAAACATTACAAAAGTCTTTAATGCCTAAGTAAATCAATTTAAGTTAGAGTCTGGTTTTGACTTTAAGGTAGGTGCCATGACTTTGAGTTTAGTATTGTGATGCGATCTTTCATTACCAAGCCCTGTTTTAAGTGTACTGACCTCTGCTTCATCGGATGACCATTCAGATTTACCCTTAAAAGTAAACAAGAAGGTCTCCGATATTTTCATTAATATTTGTACATGAAGCAAGCAACTAGAATCATAGTGGTGTTAGGATATGTGCAATATCTCTCTCCTCTTATAGATTATTATTTTTGTGTTTTTGGTTTTCCTGCACTCCCATTGTTGATTTACTTCATTTTTGTTCTTGTGTTTATAATTTTGCCCCAGCTCCTCACTCTAAATAATGTGACTTGGCTGCAGAAAAGAAAAATATTGGCAATTATGGCTCTTTGGTACGGTGGTCAAATGGACTGCAGTTACTTGAGAGCCATATATTTTATACCTGCTGCTTTGGCCACATTGCAGTGGCATTAACTTAGTGTTGTGTTTTTCTTCTACCTTTTATTAATTCTTTTTTGTGGTGTTGGTTGGAAGTCTTTTGACCATGTCATTTTGATTTTTCGTTTCCTGTTTTTTGCTATGCAGTTATGAAATTTATTTTTTGTAATATAGATTTTTGGCTTTGTTGTAATTATTTGTTTTGTGTTTTTCTCATATTTAGCATTTTGAAATGTTCCTGCTGTAGGGTTTTGAATTTTGAATTTTGTTTTTAGTATTTTGGATTTTGTTTTATTTTTTAATTGTTATAGCTTTCCTTTTTCATTTTTTTTCTACTCTTTTCAATTTGGAATTTAGATATTTTGGACTTGTTACTTTTGTTTTTCTTTATTTAATAATGATCTATCTCTCCAATTGACAGTTGTTTTTGGTCTGATCATTTTAAAGGAGTTATCAGATAATGTAATATTTTAGTCAAGCTAGAGATCAAACCCACAAGAAAACTTGAAAACTAAATGAATTTGCTCAAAAAGCTATCTGCTAAACAAAGTTGTTTTACATATCCATCCATCCATTATCCAACCCGCTATATCCTAGTTACAGGGACACGGGGGTCTGCTGGAGCCAAACCCAGCCAACACAGGGCGCAAGGCAGGAAACAAACCATGGGCAGGGCGCTAGCCCACCGCAGTGTTTTACATATAATTGTGTGTATTGTTTCACATAAGGATTCAGTTTCTGTGGTTTGTTGTTTTGTTACAATGTGATATTTATTTTGTCTCATCTTCTTGTTTTTGTTTTTTTTTTGCCTGATGCAGCTTGATGGTGTCACATTTCCACAGCAATTGTGCAAATGATGTCACAGAAATGACAATTTTTAAGAATACCGGTCACATTTTCCATTTTCCCATGGTGAATACACTACTCCAACTTTCATTAGCATGGTTAGTTTCTGATTCAAGTAGGTCACAGAGTTAAGTTTTGGTTTCAACTCTGTTTTGCTTCTGACTTCCATCATTGCTGTTTTGATTTTTGCTGCCATATCTACGTTGTTTCCATGGCTTTGACTCTTGTTTTTTCTGACCACATCCAAGTTCTCATTAACCACCCGCTGTTTAACTTATATTCTGACAACAATCCTCTGACATGATCTGTGCCTCAAAATTATCCTTGTGCCAATGAGTCTTCTTATTTTAAGACACAAAATTTAAACTTTTGAGAACATGACTATGACCATGTGATTACATCCCATTACATCATATGCAAGCATGTACATAGGGTAATCACCCTAATGATCAAAACACAAAATGTGTCAGTATTGAGACCACCAAGAAAATACCTAAAAACAGTAAAGAAATAAAAAACAAAAATAAAACAGCATGATTATTTATTTCCAGAAATAATTATTTGTAAGATCCTTTTATGATGGAACCATTTCTAAAATAATGCACACATTTCAGCTAATAACACGGGACCTGGATGAGATAACAGAACTCTTCTCACACAGAAGTCTCTCCTAGATGTCTCAAGAACTACAACAACAACAACAACATTTATTTATATAGCACATTTTCATACAAAAAGTAGCTCAAAGTGCTTTACATAATGAAGAAAAGAAGAATAAAAGACAAATAAGAAATTAAAATAAGACAACCTTAGTTAACATAAGAAGGAGTAAGGTCCGATGGCCAGGGTGGACAGAAAAAACAAAAAAAAACTCCAGAAGGCTGGAGAAAAAAATAAAATCTGTAGGGGTTCCAGGCCACGAGACCGCCCAGTCCCCTTTGGGCATTCTACCTAACATAAATGAAATAGTCCTCTTTGTAGTTAGGGTTCTCACGGAGTCACTTGATGCTGATGGTTATACAGACTTCTGGCTTTTAATCCATCCATCATTGTTGGAACATCATGGTGCTTTGGGTAGATGGTGGTGGCACAAGCCACCACCAATAGGACACCGGAAAAGGAAACAGAAGAGAGAGTAGGGGTTAGTACAGATTTTGAATGAATAGTTATTATAATGAATTGGATATACAGAGTGTCAGGATTAAATTACAGTGAAGTTATGAGAAGGCCATGTTAAAGTAATGTGCTTTCAGTAGTTTTTTAAAGTGCTCCACTGTATTAGCCTGGCGAATTCCTACTGGCAGGCTATTCCAGATTTTAGGTGCATAACAGCAGAAGGCCGCCTCACCTCTTCTTTTAAGTTTTGCTCTTGGAATTCTAAGGAGACACTCAGTTGAGGATCTGAGGTTGCGATTTGGAATATAAGGTGTCAGACATTCCGATATATAAGACGGGGCGAGATTATTTAAAGCTTTAAAAACCATAAGCAGAATTTTAAAGTCAATTCTGAATGACACAGGTAACCAGTGTAGTGACATCAAAACTGGAGAAATGTGTTCGGATTTTCTTTTCCTGGTAAGGATTCTAGCAGCTGCATTCTGCACTAACTGCAAACAATTGATGTCTTTTTTGGGTAGTCCTGAGAGGAGTGCATTACAGTAATCTAGTCGACTAAAGACAAACGCATGAACTAATTTCTCTGCATCTTTCGATGATATAAGAGGTCTAACTTTTGCTATGTTCCTTAGGTGAAAAAATGCTGTCCTAGTGATTTTATTAATATGCGATTTAAAATTCAGATTACAATCAACGGTTACCCCTAAGCTTTTTACCTCCGATTTGACTTTTAATCCTAATGCATCCAGTTTATTTCTAATAGCCTCACTGTATCCATTATTGCCAATCACTAAGATTTCGGTTTTTTCTTTATTTAATTTGAGAAAGTTACTATTCATCCATTCTGAGATACAGGTTAGACATTGTGTTAGCGAATCAAGAGATTTAGGGTCATCAGGTGCTATTGATACATACAGCTGTGTGTCATCAGCATAGCTGTGGTAGCTCACGTTATGTCCCGAGATAATCTGACCTAATGGAAGCATGTAGATTGAGAAGAGCAGCGGACCCAGGATAGAGCCTTGTGGAACACCATATAGAATATCATGTGTCTTTGAGTTATAATTACCACAACTAACAAAGAATTTTCTCCCTGCCAGGTAGGATTCAAACCAGTTTAAGACACTGCCAGAGAGGCCCACCCATTGACTAAGGCGATTCTTAAGAATATTATGATCAATAGTGTCAAATGCGGCACTCAAATCTAAGAGGATGAGAACAGATAAATGGCCTCTGTCTGCATTTACCCGCAAGTCATTTACTACTTTAACGAGTGCAGTTTCTGTGCTGTGATTTGTTCTAAAACCTGACTGAAATTTATCAAGAATAGCATGTTTATTGAGGTGCTCATTTAACTGCATAATGACTGCCTTCTCTAGAATTTTACTTAAGAAAGGCAGGTTAGAGATGGGTCTATAATTTTCAAGAGAAGAGGGGTCGAGATTATTTTTCTTAAGTAGGGGTTTAACTACCGCAGTCTTAAGACAGTCTGGGAAGACCCCCGTATCTAATGACGAATTTACTATGTCAAGAACATTATCAATAAGCACACCCGATACTTCTTTGAAAAAATTTGTTGGTATTGGGTCAAGGGCACAGGTGGATGGTTTCATTTGAGAAATTATTTTATGCAAATCAGGTAAATCTATCCTAGTGAAAGACTCTAATTTATTTATTATGGAGTACTGGGGTTTCGGGGGATCCTTAGTGTTGGGGAGATATACTATGTTATTTCTAATATCATTAATTTTTTGATTGAAAAATACAGCGATAGCCTCACAGGTTTTACTGGAAGTACTTAGGAGGCATTCCTTTGAGTTACCTGGGTTTAACAGATGATCAATTGTCGAAAATAAGACTCTGGGATTACTAGCATTGTTATTTATAAGCTTAGAGAAATAGCAGCGCCTCTCAAGACGGACTGTGTTATTGTATTCTGTTATTTTAACTTTTAATATCTCATAGTCAATAGTTAGTTTAGTCTTCCTCCATTTACGCTCAGCTCTACGGCATGTTCTCTTTAAATCAGACACTCTTTGGGTCTTCCAAGGTATAACAATGCTAGAAGATTTTTTAACTGTCTTTTCAGGTGCAACTATGTCAACAGCAGCCCTCACTTTAGTATTAAATCTTTCCACCTTACTATTTACATTCTCCTCGCTATTATAGTTGGCACTATAAACGGACTGATTGGTTAGAATGTTTGTAAGTTTTAAAGTTGCTGATGAGTCAAAGAAGCGTTTTTTAACAATATGCTTCTCATGAGTGTTTTCTATCATTATTTCTATATTAAAAAGTAGAAGAAAATGGTCTGAAAGACCCGTATCAATGACCTGCTTTATATCAACTTTTAGTCCTTTAGTAATTACTAAGTCTAACGTATGACCTGCTTTATGTGTAGGCTGATTAACGAGCTGTCTCAAATCAAAAGAGTCCAGGAGGTTCATAAATTCTTTTACTTTTTGGTCACATTGATTATCTACATGAAAATTAAAGTCGCCGACTATTAAGAGTGCGTCATAGTTCGTAATTAAGATTGACATCAAGTCAGAGAATTCCTCAAAGAAAGACGCGTTGAATTTAGGAGGTCTATACACGGATAATACTAGAACGTGAGAAACTCCCTGAATAACAATGGCGAGATACTCAAAAGACTGTTGTTGTATTACAGCCAGGAGTTTTCCCCCCGGCTTTTGTTTATTTTGCATTTTCTTGTTGTTTTTGGTATTACTGGGAGATTGTTTTCATATTTAATGTAATTTCTAAAACTTTGCCATCCTGACATCACTACGGCTGGGTCTTACCTCTGGTTTTATATTGAAATTAGAGAGAAAGTCCCAGCAGAGGACTGCTGAGTCTGTGTTGGTCTTTTTTGAGTATTGCTTGTCTTTGATTTATTCTCATTTCCGGATTCTTTTACTTTCTTCATTGGATTTCCACTTTTGTATTTGATATTAAAATCCTAAACCTAAGCCTAAACCTAGCTTCCCATTTTTGGTCTTGTTAGGCTGAAGCAAGGAGGTGTTATGCCCTACAGGAAAGGCTGCCAAGGTTTACAGGGAAAAAGTATATATCTCAAATAAGCAAAATCATTAATCAAGAAATCATAGTGAAGAAAATTAAAACAACAAAAGAAAGAAAATCAGAACAGCAAAAATAATGTGAAAACAGAGATTTTTTTGTTTAAGTATCCACAAAGATCACAACATGTCGGATGTGCTGCTTTATATACGAGCTAGGTTTTAATATAAAATGCAAAAGCAGAAATTCAATAAAGAAAGAAAAAGAATCCAGAAATGAGAATAAATGAAAGACAAGCAATACTCACGTATCATCATGTCGATTACATTAACTACGCTTTTTCTGCCTCACTCTGTGCTGTCTGTGCAACATGGCCGCAGAGAACTTAAACAAGTCAGCGCATCTACATAAAAATCGACAAGGTTGAGCTTTCTTGAAGGCTTTTACTGGACGTACCTCATTGTAAACTGAAATACCGGTATATACAAAAGAAACATACAGGTATTTACAAGTGTAGAACCAAAGACAATAAATAATAATTTACAAAACAACTTATAGCAGACAGTGTACATTAAACAATAAAGCTTTAAAAGACACTTACAAGGCAAGTGATTTCCACGGTCAGATCAAGACAAAGACAAGCGTGTAGACAGAGGTCCAAATTGATGCACACCACAACTAACCAGACCCAGGGGTTTATATACCTTAAAGATATGCTTCGGTTGTGACCAAAACAAGAGATAAGGGGGTGCCTACTTGAGACACATGAGGTGTATTGTATTTAAATGTTTATTATCATTGCTTTACGTGAGTTTCATAGACATTTATGACACCACTGTGAGTGTAGGATGTGACTGACAGGTGTGTTAATAAATGACAAGACAAAGGGGAGCACAGTTTGACAAATAACAGTAATAGCTAACAGCATGTGGGGAAAAACAACGCTGTTTCCATAGAATCCAACCCTGCATCATAACAACAGCAAAGCAAAATGGCGTGGCAGTACCCAAGCATTAAAAATAAATAAATAAAAATAAAACTGTAACAGAAGCAGCACACTTCATTTTATTTATAACTGAAAACCAGAATAATTATAATAAATAAGTACACAAACTCAACAGCAGGTAGGATGGCTGCTTAAGGATGAGGTTACATTCAGACATTCCAGTGAAGGACCTGAGCTGCTTTGTGGACCATTTTGGAGACTTCACTACCCCTTTCACCATGTTTTTGTCTCAGTTTCACAATATCTATTTAGTCTTCTCTGATTAGTCCAGTCAACACCATGCCCACTAAGTCCAACCAACCAACAAGTTTTAGTCAACTGTTAGCTGTAAAGGTGCCTTTACCTGAGTATCCAGAAGATACGACCTTAGGAAGAATACAAATATGATCCATGACCTTCAGCCACATGGGAGCTTCCAATAAAAATTCACAGATACGATTCAGAAGGTTATTCCTTCCTTTAATGCTAATGAAAGTGTATCAGCCATGTCCACATTTCCTGGAGTGCCCAACAAACTCAGTTTAGACAGGTTGCCATAATTTTAAAATACATTTTGCCATGATAGTTTGTAAGACAGGTGAGTATACTGCAAGATAATTTGCCCATTATAATTAACAGGTAGAATTTTCCTCTTTTTGAACTTGCAGACAAATTTGGATAATGAGATAAACTCCAAATGCACACCCATGGCTGGATGCTTGCTAAATGTCTTGACACATGATACTGTATACTATTCACAGTGTGGAATATGGCCGGCCGTTCATCCCGGCCAATACCCCTAAGCCGCCAGGTGGAGCTCTCCCTGCAGCATGGAGGTGCCCTGAAGGCCAGCAGGGAATCCTGGACAATGGGTTTTTATCCACACCCTGCTGGATACCATGGGGGCCGCTAGAGGACGCTACAGGGAGGCCCAAGGATTATTACGTGCCCTACGCCCCGGAAGTACGTCTTAGTCAAAGTGACAGGAGGAATGACGTGGTTCCAGGATGAAGAAGCAGAGAACTTTTTTATCTGACCCGGAAGTGATGGAAAGTCACATGGACTGGGGGGTTCGAAACACTTCCGGGTCATGGACTATAAAAAACTAGGAGAAACCCCAGACGAGTGTGCTGAGCTGAGTGGAACGGTGGCAACGTGTCTGGGAGTGGAGTGGAGTGGAGTGATTATTGATTTATTATTGTGTTTATTGGAGTATTGTGGAGTGGAGGGTGCTTTGTGCACGTTTTGTCCTAATAAATTCAATATTTGGACTTTTATCTGGTGTCTGACGTCTGGTCTGAGGTTTCAAGGGGTTGACAGTGCCCATATTGTCACAACAGTCTCACTGGTTTAGCAGGCTTTTGTTTTACAGATACTTTATAGTGTTGTGACAATTGAGATGAAACTGACCTAACCCAGGGGTCCTCAATCACAGTCCTGGTTTTTGTTCTAACCCGGTGGCTTAATTAGAAAGCAATTCTTGCCAATAATTTAATTTCATGGATTGTTAGTGCTTTAACTCTGCTATGTCAGGTAATTCTCGTATCCTAGATTTTCTTCCCCCTTTCTAAGGATATCATCCTAATGATTTGAAGGCTAAAATGGATCAGTAATTCTCAGTCCTTCACTTTTTTCTCTTCACTTTCCTTCCAAGTATTTAATTAAACCCAATAGTGCATGATAAATACACACAGGTGTAAATGGTAACAAGCTAAATGGAGAAATGCTGGTCTCTTTTGTCATTTGCATGTTATTACTAGTTAGGCGATTAAAAATTGGCAATTAAAAACCAAGACTGCAGCTGTTTAAGACTAAAATAAGCAATAAGGGTTGGAGCGTGATTGAGGACCCCTGACCTAACCTAATATAAAAACATCACAAATTAGTTAAATATAATGCATTCTCCCTAAGATCATTTATCTTTTCCTGTTCACCTGTCTTCTAGTTTCAACTAAACTAGAACTTTTTCTGTGCATTACCAGTCTTCTGTATGCTGTGGTCTTTTTACAGAGTCAACCACATGGTGCACTCACACAACACCATCAGTTACATGTTGCTACGCAGATAATAGAAAGTAATGCTGAATACAAAATATTTTATGTGGCTTTTAATTAAGCACCCTGCACCGGATAAATTAATAATGTAGCTAAAGTTGACACAATCAACAGTTTTCCTTTGTGCATAAACTTGATTGCAGTGTTCTGAGGTATAATCAAAGTGCTTAACAGCATCTCTTTTTCAAGATCTTTAAGATGTTTCCCAAGTAGTACAAAAATGTGGTCTATGTCTCATTCTTTGTGTTGGCACTCATAACTTTAATAACAGTAAATAAACATCTGAAGGAGGCTAAATCTACAATTGTTTAGTACTTCAAAAAGGAATTCAAGCTTACCTGAATTGTCTATAAACCTTGAAATTGGAATATCAGCAAAAGACTAATAATTAAAATTTTATCATTTACAAAAATATTTCAAATCAATGGTGGTATTCACAAAAGTATCCATCATTAATGCGGATTACAGAATCAGGCACAATGGGCCACTTTTGTGTTTCACCAATATAGATTTTAAAATATCTGTTTTGTTGAGCTAAAATCTAATGATTAATTAGTTGTGCTAATCAACATTGCACCCACAATGCAAAATATTGTGTCTGATATATTCAAAAATAATTAAAATGCAATCAAACAAACTTTGTAAAAGAGAATTTTATTACAAGGCACTGTGATATATATATATTTTTTTGTTTCTATTTTTTCTGCATTCTGGATTTCATAGAAACTCATATTCATGATTTAGATTTCCAGCTTTTAAACATCTACATACATCATCAGTGTAAAAATGTGGGCCGGCAATTAGGAAATATGCATCTTTCAGTGTTCTCTACTCATTCTTGTTGGCAGCATATATACACAGTACATGTCAGGAAGGTTTAAAAACTTTTATTAACTTGTAGCATAACACATTTGAGTGAAGGAGTTGAAATGATGGTCAGATTAGCCAACTTTGGATACAGCACCACATATAACCCTGATAAATGAATCCGCTGATTGTAATCTCACATGGTCATCTAACCAAACATCCATTTTATAAGCAATTTATCCACTTTAGTATTGTTGAACAGATCGTCACCCTCACTTTGTGAAGCCACCAGAGGGCGTACAGCCACCTTAACCCGGACACACACAGGCAGGATACACGTTCAATACAACACCCGGGTTTATTTACAGTTTTTAGAGTGCACAAAACACCAACACCGCAACACACCAATACACAGTCCCTTCTTGCCGCCAGTCCATCCACCTCCACTCTCCCTCAGGCTTTGTCTCCTTCCTCCCGACTCTGGCCCCTCGATGGAGTGAGGCGGCTCATCTTATTCAGGTCCCGGGAATGTTCCAGATGGCTGAACAGTATTACCTGCAATCACTCCCAGGTGCACTGGAGGTCCTCTGTAGGGCTCTGCAGCTCCCCCTGGCAGCCCCCACGGAACCCAACATGGCTTCTCCAAGCTCCAGTCTTCAGTATGCCCTGTAAGAATCCGTGGTGCCACAGCTGCCACCCAGGAGGGATGCCCTCTAGTGTCCAAGGGGAGGCATTGTCTCACCAATGCCTTTTCCCCTGGCGTCCTAGCCAGATAGTTGCCGTGGCTGCCCATCACACCATCTACAACAGTGATGAAATAAGCTGCTCTACATCTTCATTTCAAATTAAATTGTATTTAATTAGTGTTCCAAAATGCTCACATTGTGTAGGAATTTATGAGGCTCAGCTTATAAAGCTTGGAAAACAAATGTCTAAAGATACAACAAGTGATTTATTAATGGAAATATACTACATAATCACATGAGACATGCAATTGGTGGAGCTGCTAAAACAGAATATGTAACTGCTGAAATTAAACTGGCAAACACTAAACTGGTGTTGTTCTTTATATTATAACAACTAAAATAAATGTGGTGTAAACACAAATAACACATATTTGGATGGTATCAGAGCGAGGGAGATGGAGCTTCAAGTTATGAGAGATTTCTACTGTCCATTCAGTGGCAATTGCTGGATTAATGCACAGACATAACCAAGAGCTTAACCTGATCAGTTATGTGAGGCAGCTTGAGAACAAAGTAACAAAGACTGTTTTACAGGAATTCTGGAATAATAATAATCCTAAATCGATGAATTTGACTTAATAATACATTTTACTCACAAGCGTAGCCTTAAAATTGTGACAAATCTAAAAAAGAAGGAAAGATTTGGAAAATTAAATTAAAGTATTAGGAGTTTTTGACAATTTAAATTTGAGACAATTTGACTAATGTCTCCTCCATACACTGATGCAGTCTCACACCATCAAATGCTCTAAACCTGACAAAGTGATTTTCTGACAGACGTGACTTGAAAAGTATGCAGTTATACAAGCAGCTTTAAAGAGTTTGTGTAAATTAAAATATACTGAGTTTGCATGTTCTCCCTGTGTGTACATGGGTTTCCTCCACGTGCTCCGATTTCCTCCCACAGTCCAAAGATATACAGGTTAGCTGGATTGGCCATCCAAAATTGGCCCTGGTGTGTGGTTGGAATGCGTGTGCGCGTGTGTGTACATGTGTGTGTGTGTGTGTGTGTGTGTGTGTGTGTGTGCGATGGACTGGTGCCTTGTCAAGGGTTTTTTTTCCAGTGCTCTTAAAAATACTTGTTTAGTAATTATATCTATGCACCACAAAACTGTCTTCTTCCAGAAAGAGGGGTCCAATTGGTATGAAAATTTAATATGTGTTTCTGTTTCTGTCTTGAAAGAAGAGGACAAACTAGATCTAGCCAGGATAGAAGAAAAAGAGGAAGGCCCAAATGGGCAACAACATAACAGGAGCAGAACATCAAAGTCTGTAGTCTGAGAGTCAAACACCTTACAGGTCCTCACGTGGCTTCTTCCTTAAATAAACGTCAAATACCAGTGCTGTCTGCAACAGAGAAAAGAAGATTCTAGGATGCTGACCATATAATATTCTTTTCTAGCCATTTTCAATCCAATGTCTATGTTCATTTGCCTATTTTATTCTTTTTCTTAATATTTGCCAGCTTTTGTTTTGAAAGACTGTGTCCTAGGCCAGCAGGGTCATAGCAAGTATAGTAATGTCTTGGCTGTATTTTGAAATCAGCTTAATGGTATATTGATTAAATTTCTATCAAGAACATGAAAATTTCTCTGCATCCAAACACTGACTGATACTACAGGTGTTCTTATGAAATGGCTGCCATGGTTGTTCAGGAATTACTCTAATACAAAATGACACCAGCCAGGCCTTCTACACAAAGATTGTATGCATATGTTTGGTCAGTGTATGGCAAAAATCACTTGATTATATTGTTGCACAGTCAACAAGTTTCCGACACCAACAACTGTCTTATATATAAAAGTCTACACGTGGAAGTGTGTGTGTCTGGAGAGGTGGAATCAGGGTAAGGGCTCCGCCTTGAGGAAACAGAAAACTCGCTTAGCCGCTAATAACACAAGCGAGGTGAGCGCGTCAGCAAAACAAAACCTCAGAAGAAAGGGAAAGTCACTTAGCCGCTAACATTGGTAAAACGGTATCCTTTTTACTTTTCCTCCCGCCGCTAATGCACAAGCGATGCGAGAATGTCTGCAAGGAGAGAGATGCCCAGAATAGTAACTTTCAATTACCTGACATCTCTACATTTCCATTTTTTTCTGACAATTTCAATAGTTTCCATGACCCCGGGCTTTTTACAGCACGGGCTTACACAGCTAGTATGAAATAATGCCCTACGACATGAATTAAGCCGGTTTGACTAACATTTGAAAATATTACCTGTACTGCACTGTTGTTGTTATCATCTCCACATATGAATGTTATAGGAGAAGAGTAATTGCTAAAGTTTGACAGACAGCACTGTATGACACTTCAGGATACCTGAACTGATGTCTGTCTAAACACAGCAAAAGGTGGCAAACGGCCAGTGGTACATATCATAACACAGGCTTTAAATGTGGCTATCAGAGTGCAGCCCGAGGCATTACCCTGTTTTCTATGGAGAGTACCACAGAGTTGTGAATGGTGGTGAATGATGACATAGTGTGATGTGTGAAGGGCTACCCAGATCTTTCCTGATGGGTTCCTGTAAACATCATCACCAGAATCTTGCCAGTGCCTGTACAGCGGGCACACTGTAATACAATAGACTCACCATCCAGCCTCATATTGACCAATGGGTTCCTGTAAACATCATCACCAGAATCTTGCCAGTGCCTGTACAGCGGGCACACTGTAATACAATAGACTCACCATCCAGCCTCATATTGACCAATGGTTCAGCCCCTCTCATACTGACTCTATTACTGATGTGGCTTGCATACTGTCAAGGCATTCTTGTTGGTACTCTAGTAGTAGTTATATATAAAGGTCATGAGGTTGCCATGATCTGAACAGTCATTGCCCCTTTTCAGTGAACTCTCTGGGCAGAACCTCTAGCAGTGATCATGAATAAACTCTCAGACTTCATTGTATGTCTACTTAGTTGTGTCAGGTTTGCAACTCCAAACTGGATCATTTCTTCCTGGTGACAATATTTTTATAAAAGTGATCCACACTATTCGTATACTATAAACATAGTTAGAAATAATTACATATAGTGAATAGTATAGTGACAGCCTTCAGACATATCTTTGTGTCTTCTACTGGGATGACAATTTAACTAGAGAACAACTGTTGGACTAAAAGAAAGTCTTGAGCTGCCAAACATATTATTCACTGCTCACAATATTGAGCAATGTTTACACTCTGATTTAAGGAACATGTTTGCTTTGGTGCCAGGGTAGAGTTCAGCGCAAATATACAAACATATTGAAGATATTTTAAGAATTACTCTAACATTATGGAGCATTTAAATAATTAAAGGTGAAATCAAGCCCTCCTCAAAAAAGTAAAACTCATGATGAAAATGTGAAATGAATCTTGGGAGTTCACCGTTATGATGATTGTGTTAGAATGCCAGGGGAAAGAAAATATAATCACATCAGGATGAGCTCACACAATTACTAACCACACTGACCTGTTCTATGACAAGTGGATGGTGTAGTAGTTTGTATTAAACAGCTACCATCACATTTTTTCTATTATGTCTAATATGCTTACATCAGATATCAACACTTACTAGATCATACTGGATGGTGTAAAAAGGCTTACATTTATTTGGAAACTTGTAAGACAAACTCTGACCGATTAGCTTTAGATTTGCTTTGGAGATAAGCTTCTTAAGTACTGTGCTTGCCACAGCAAAACTGATGAAAGAACAGGGAAACTGCAGTTAATACGTACAGTATGTACCATGTTGTCTCCGAGAGCAGATTTACTAAATAATAAGGAATAAATGAGCATTTGAATTGAAAATATTTGTATGCCACTTTATAACATTAATTTGCCATAGAAAATGGAAAAAAAAACTGATCATACTCTTCAAAGTGGATTCAGAAAGCATACAGACCCCCTTTGCTTTCTGCACACTTTATTGTGTTCTCCATTTAATTTTAAATGGATACATTTGCCATTTTTGTCTATCCATAAATCAAAATGAAATTATGGTTTCAGAAAGGTTTGCACGTTAATTCAAAATCAAAAACAGAACCCTCTCATTTATATAAGTGTTGACTACCTTTGCTGTGGCACTCCAAATTGTGGTCCAGAGCTTCCTGTTTGTTTTAAATATCCTTCAGATGTGTCTAGAATTTGATTGGAGTTCACCTAAGGCACAGTGAATTGATTGGACAACGTTTAGAACAGCACACACCTGTGTATATAATATTAACTTGTGTATATAACAAGTCATAAGGTCCAGGGAATTCGGTGCAAATATCCAAGATAAATTCATGGATAGCTACAAGCTGTGTAATAGTGACCACTGGGTTCTTGGCTCTTGGCCTCCTCCCTGACCCAGGCAATTCTAGCCAGGTTTGTTTGGACGTCCAAATCTATGAAGGGTCCTATTGGTTCCAAACTGCTTCAGTTTCACAATTATTGAGGACACCGTGCTCCTTCAAACACTCAAAGCTTTAGAAATGGTTTTATTCTCTTGCTCTGATCTTTGCCTCATTACAATGTGATTGTGGAAATCTACAGAAAGTTCGTTGGACTTCATGGCTTGGTTTTTATCCTGTGAATTGTAGGACTTTGTGTGCAGACGTATGTGCCTTTCAAAATGATATCCAATGATTTCAGTTAGCCACAGGTGAACTCCAGTCACATTCTACATCAGAGGTGTCGAACTCTGGTCCTGGAGGGCTGTAGTGGCTGCAGGTTTTCATTCTAACCATTTTCTTAATTAGTGACCAGTTTTGGCTGTTAATTAACTTCTTTTGCTTTAGTTTTAATTAACTTGACTCAGGTCCCTTAGTTGTTTCATTTTCCATAATTAGCAGCCAAACAATAATGAGACACAAAACGAACTGCCACATGACCTGCTAACCTGTGGCCATCACACGATATGTAGAATTAAAGAAAGGTGAAGTTCTCAGTAAGGCTGATCTCAGAGGTCACCAAAACATATTGACCGTGTTCTTAGAAAAACGGAAAATTAATGGTTTTGGAAATCTCTGCTGTAGTCGAATGAGAGCAGCAACAAGCTGTTGAATTAAATAATCCGTTTAATTAACAGCAAGAATCGACTTCTCATTATGAACCTGTTTGGAGTGAAACTAGTTGGAGTTTGAAGGCCCAATTTACCTCATTTCATGTCTCATTTCTGTTTGGCTACCATTTAATGATGAAAAGAGTCAATTCAGAGGACTGAATCCTTAAAAACATGGCTATTAAACTGAAGGGAAAAGACATTAATTAGCGGTGAAACTTGCTAGAATGAAAACCTGCAGTCACTGCGGCCCACCAGGCCTGGAGTTCAACATCCGTGTTCTGCACACAGCGCAAGGATTATTAAAGCAAACAGGATGCACCCAACTACAATCTGAAATACCACAAAGGGTATGAATACTTACATGAATGAAAGATTTCAGTTTGGGATTTTTAATACATTTGAAAATCTTTTCTGAAAACTTGTTTTCAATTTGTGATAATTGGTTGTTAAGTGTAGATTGAATGGCAAAAATAGCAAATGTATCCTGTGGCACCCGGCTGCGGTTCATGCCAGGACGGGATGCCCAGGAGGACCGGAGGAGGGTTTGTGCCTCCTCCAGAACACGAGGGGGCGTCCTCCCTGGTTGCTGTGGGGGCCACGGGTACAGAGCTTGGAAGCTCTACCCTGTAGGGGCCCGTGGTCATCGCCAGGGGGCACCCTGATGCCTTGGGAGCCCTTCACCTCAGCACTTCCGCCACACCCGGAAGTGCTGGGGGGAAGAGGATTGTGGACACCCGGAGGACTTCCGGATGTACCGCAAGAGCTTCCACCACACAGGGATGTGGCTACGGAAGCCCTCAGGATGCACCTGGAGTCCTTCCGGGGTGAATAAAAGGGGCCGCCTCCCTCCAGTCAGGGGCAAGAGTAGGGAGGAGTAGGACGGAGCTCAGAGGAGTGGAGGCGGACCTGAGAGACTAAGAAGGCATTGTGTTGTGTGGCCAAGGACTAAGTGGTGATTGGTGCCGAGGCACTGAGTTGTGTTCACTATTACTTGTACATAGTGTAAAATAAACGTGTGATGGACTTTAAAATGCTCTCCGTCTGTCTGTGTCCGGGTCATCTCCCACAATCCATTTAAAATTAAATTTACAATCCAATAAATAAACTGCCGAAAGTGAAGGGGTCTGAATACTTTGCTAATCCACTGTACGATTTCCAGTTTAAATAATATATACAATTAAAATTGTAATAAATCCAGTATGCATGTCACTGTGACTGGTACTGTTGAGTGGGCACAGAGCAAACATCCAGTATTTATCAAATATGACAAAAATAAAACAATATTTGCATTGTTGTTAATATAAGACTTTTGCTACAGAACATCATTTTTGCCTATTTATATTATTGTTTAGTCTTGTTTTTGTTATTGTACATATTTTTATTGTTGTATTCATGACATTATCTCAGCACCATTCTGGTTGATATTTCATGGTGGTGGCCATTAAGTTTGTGCACTCAATAAGGATGCGAGTTTGGTCGACGCTGCTGTATGTGACACGGTGGAACTGGTTCAAGCTTTAGACTAAGACTAATAAAAATAAAACTTGAGCTCACATATTTTTTAAGAAAATTAGGTAGCCACTGACATCCTTTTACAAATTTTTGAACTTTTAAAATCTGCTCTCTTTGGCTTTGACCCATTCGTTTTTGTTATTGTTGTGATGTAAGATTTTGCATATAACTTGATAAATATTTTGTATGTCTTTGTTTGTACTTTAGGCAAAGCAATGTAATTTAGTGTTACATTAGTGAGTGTTTACCCCCCCACCCCTTTAAGAATGGGTCTCTTTGAATTTTACGACAGAGTTGGGGGAGGATGTGCCTTAAACCAGTTTGGCGAGTGTTTCTCTGCTAAAGTCTTTCAACCCCCGCAAGATAGCCATAAAGACATATGGTCTTGGGGGTGGCAGGTTTTAAGATGTTGAAGTCCCCCATTGGTCTGAAGTATGGCTGTTTGGAATTGGCTTGGATCAGAAGCTTTTAAGTACCATGACGTCCTATTGGCTCTAGGGGTTGGACAGAGAATCTATAAATCTGCTTGCTCAACCACATTCTCTCTCTCTTACTAACCAACATATGATGAAGAAGCATGTCTCTTACTAACCTCTGATGATGAAGAAGTATTTCTCTTACTAACATCTGACAAAGACCAAACTGATGAACTGAAAGGACAACACAATGGAGACCACAGCTTGGCAGCCATATTGGAACAGGCATACAGCCTGTTCTGAACAAAGCTGAGCACCAATGATGCCTTAACTAGAGACATTTTAAGTCTGTGTGCCACCTGAAACTACACATCACCATTTAATCAGGTTGTATGGTTGCCAATATTCAAATGTACTTTGCATATTATTGTTATTTATGAATATTATCAATAATGCATTACTTTATGTGTAACTTAACTCCTGCTTGTCTTTTTACTACACCTAATTGCCTAAGGTTATAGATATAGAAGTGAAGGTGGGGATAAGTTATATACTATAATACCTTATAAACAGTGGTTAGTCTGTGGGATTAGGCATTCTGACAAAGGCTACTTATTAATAATACAATATGGGAAAGTAGAGCAATATATTACTCTACCAAGACAAAACAGTTATGTCCCTTGATTTTGATTCTTATTTCAAAGGACATTTCTCAAATATCGTTCTTTTCAATGGAATGATTCCATGCTGCTCTCACAGGCACAACTTAGCGGATAGACAGTGTAAGACAGCAGAGACTTGGTTTAACTAGTCAGGAGAAAATACAAGTAAAGGCCAAATCCATATTGTAAGGACTAAAAGTAATAAAACTAAGCAAAAAAGGCATTGATCATAGGCAACTAGGAAGCATAATAGGCATGAATAAAACTAGGCAATTTTTACAAAATGAAATATCGTGATGAAGTTGCAGTGACACTGAATTAATTAGGAAAAGAATGCAGTTTGTAAAAATCTGTGTGTGTGTGTGTATGTGTGTTTATTACATAAGACTAGTTAAGCCTAATTCTAGAGTCACATATTGCAGAGGCATCAGCTAATTCTAAAGAATTACACCGGGCAGAGGACATGGACTCACAGTAGTGGAGGTGTTATTTTTGTAAAAACTATTACGTCTTTTAAAATTTATTGTTGTGGTGCGATTACCCCTGACAAATGACTGTTATGAGCAGTGCTCATTGGCTGCAGCACCCAAGTTGATTTAACACAAATGAATTTTTCTGCGCTGATGTTCAGCTTAATGCATGCACATGTGTAATGGCAGTCACACATACAGGGCTTGCTCCATATGAATACATTGTTGACGCGTATTGCCAGATGCAACGTGAATAATGCACATCCAGCAGTAGTAAGGTAACATCTAGAATGTACGTAGCATGTGACTGGTACAGAGGTACCGGACATCTTACCTACCCAGTAAAAATCAGTTGTGTGAAGGAACAGATGTTGCCCAGCAATTGAAAGGGGCAACATACTGAATCTTTTTATTGTATATAGCACTTTTGTATAATGAACACCATCACTTAGTATTATAATAGAATTGTTTACAGAAATATTTTAATATAAGTTTGCTATGGCCATGCACACAGTCTTACATTATTCTTTAAGTCTGACAGTTTCTATGTGCCTTAATACATTATTGCATTACTTCTCTTGATTATCTTAACAATGAAGATTATTTAAGAAAATAAATCAATTTTATTTTTGTTCATGCCTTTTAGAAACACCCAATTTAATCTAAACTGTGAAACACTGCAGCATCATAGGAAAAAGAGGAAAACACACACGGTGCACTGTCTTGGCCTCCCTACTGCTGATCTGAGGTGTGTGCTGTCCTCGTCAGCCCACACAATGCCTGAACTTGTTCCTAATAAGTAACATCTTTGTATGCGAGTGTTTTATTCACAGCACACCTTTCTGCATAATAAAAGAGGGTCTGTTTACCAAAGGAAAAACCTCTTATGCAGATACAGGGGATATTACAGAGTTTGGGCTACAGAGAGGAGAAAGACCATCAAAAGTTATAATTGCAATGGCATTACTGTATACACATTATTCAGAGATGCAAGATTTTTTGAAGTGCCTGGAGGGGTGTACATTACGTCACTGTGGTTGACAGTAAAATAAGAACTAAAAGCAAGCTTAAAACAGTGTACTCCCTCTATGTACCTTTTATGTCCTATGAAAAGTACATCTTTAGATAAGTGGCACCCTACCTCCGTGTTAATGTGCATTTTCTCTTGAAAACCTAAATTCACCTGCACTTGGCATACATGGAAAACATACAAACAGGCATTTAAAGGCATCACAAAACTGGCTAACATAATAATGAAAATCCCATAATAAAATTTTACAATACTTTTGACACCCTGCTCTGTCTTATTAAAAACCCAACTTAAAGCAGATGTAACAAGGGCCACGTGAAGCAAAACCAATAAGTCTTTGCTATAAATATAAACTTACTTGGTCGTAGGCATCTAATAATCTAAATATTTAAGTAGACATGAAAATGACAAAAAAATATATTACATGTCATGGATTATATATACATAGTACATATGGCATCAGAAAATCATTGAATATGTTTCTTAGCTAAGATGTCTTCTCCTGCAACCACATTCAGTGCGTCCATTTTATTTTGCATTAATATGTGACAAGTTGATATCTTACTGTTTAGTTAGTTTGAATAATACCTATTTTTTATCCTTTTTTACTAAATAGTAAAACATAACTCATAAACAAAACAGAAAAAGATTTTAGGAAGAACATGCTTTCACAGTTAAAGGAAGTTTTCAGCTCCAACTCAAAAGTAGTATTGGTAGATGAAAAATTTAATTTACAGAGTTGTTGAAATTTCTGATCATGCTCTTACAGCACAATTGGTGCAAGAATAGTGATAGTTCCACTGTCAGGTTTTTCAGACTCAGTACATTATCCCACACGTGTGTGCCTTGGGAACAGCTTAAAGGCTCTGGTGGTGGTAATTCATCTCTGATCCGTAAGGTGCCGCTATTTACTAATGCCTCTTCTATTCCTCTCTCTACAGATCAGATGATTGACAGCTCTACCGCCTCTGACATCATTTCCGGTGTCCGTCCCCCTGGACACACCTCTTCCTTCCTGGCATGTACTTAACCAGAAGTGTCACCATTGCAGTCACCTTGGGACTCACATTTGTGAAGACATCTTTTTCCCTTTGATTATACATCACATTTATTTTCAGTCATTCAGGTTTTACCTGTGGGTGCCCCACCTGTTTACTGTATGCTTGTTTGTGCTTTTCTTTACAGCGTCTAATACCTTAAATCTGTGTGTCTTAGCCAATAATCAATAACTTCTGTTAAGGCTCCAGGACTTAGACTGCACTGGTGGCTTCTTCCATATGGTGTTTGACATCATCTCTCTGCAGATGTTTTGGACTGAATTCAGAGACTTTTTGATATCATTTATTCATGTCCTGAATTAAAAATTCATTATTCAGTAGTCAGTGATCTAGCAGTGAAACAGATTTCTAAATGCATTTTTTGTTTCTTTTGTATAATTTGTTCATCTTTTGCAGAAAAAATCCAACCATTTTAACTGCCTAGGTGAAGCTGTAAGTGGTGCACCCCTGGCCAATCATGTGACAATTTTTATAAATATAGGATTATTACAGTTTTACCCTTTGATAATAAAGTATTACCTGTATAAAATTCCATTTGGGATCTGGTAGTTTAAATGGACAGCGGGTTGGAAAATGGATTGATGGATGGATATTCAATTATGCTAGAAAGCTTTTGTGGTTGTACTGTTTGCATTGTTCTGGTCTCTAGTTTTGTGTCAACATTTTAATTTTGCCCTTTAGGCTAGCTGTTTCTCTGTGCATCGATCAAATCTACATTGGGCTTTCCTTCAGTCGTCCTTGAGCAAGTCTGCAACTCTACCACTCAGCATCTGCGTATTGATAAACACAACAGCCTTGCTTTAAGTAGTTTTGAATATTCATGACATCCTAGCCTTACTCTTATCTGCCTAATCTTTTCTGATAGAGCAATCTGATTTAGATCTTGAGGCACAATTGTTCATCCTGGTACAATACAGTTTAAATCCTGGGTTCTACTACCAGTCCCAGCCCTACTTCAGTTTATTTCCAGGTGTTATTTTGTTTTTTCTGATATATTTCAAAAACAAGAGTGTTAAGTTTATAGGCAGTTCTGGAAGTTTTGGATGAATGAGTTATCGAGCAATGGACCCACAATCTGGTTAGTTGTTTATTAGTATGCACCAGTAACAGCGGACTGCACAATAATGTGTAGTGAATACACTTGACTTATAGTTTTCATCCTCTTTCTCTGTACATTTAGTATTCGTTTGTTCAGAGGTTGATGTGCTTGCTGCTTCCTGAGCAGCTCTTGTTTTCTCCACTCTAGCGGCCCACTTCTTCTCTTCTTCTCTTTTTTGCATTAAAACTGATTAAGTCAGTTTTTGTGTTGCAATTGCTTAGTATGTGTTTCTTAATTTTTCACTTTAGCAGACACTTAAGTGTTCAATCTGCCTCAAGAATAATTTGAGATATGGAAAGATAAAGTGACAGTGAAGGTGGTAGGGATGAGAACGGCACCCGTGCGCATGCTCCACATGGCCACCCTGCTACCCGCTGCCCAGAGTTGATTCTACAATAAAATGAAATAAAAATAAAAATCATCACCCTGAAAGCGGACAGTAGAGGTCACGTAGTATATGTGTATCAAATTTCATGTCAACAGTTCAAACAGTTTGCGAGTTACAGGTGATTTAAAATCCTGGACAGAGAAATGGACAGCCACGGTAGCATATTATACAAGAAGATAGTACAGGGTGAGTCAAAATTATGTTAACATTGGAATGGCAGAAACAATTTATTCACAAAACATACTTCATATCTGCAAGATGATTTACAGGAATGTCTCCACCTGTTTGCCATCATGTTCAACACACAAAAACCAACGAGCAACAGTACCATTTAAAGCCCGGACACACATTTCGCGGGGATTAGATGATACCACAGTCCGTATTCTGTCCTTCAGGTCATTGATATCACGAACAGGGTGTCAAATCAGGGGAGTGTGGAGGCCATGGCAATGGTCCACCGTGACTTATCCATCGACCTGGATAGGTGGGGTCGAGATAAAAATCCATTAACTTCGACTCACCTTGTATGTTATAAGGTACAAGTTTTCATGCTTTTCTTGTATTTCTAATTCTTTCTTTCTTCTGAAACTGAAAATATATTTAGGCTTCCATGCAGGTTTTTAAGAGAGTCAGATGATTTAGCAGCACAAATACTTTCATGCAAGCCTCTGAAGAGACAGACAAGGAGGCAAAGGTGTTGAAACACAGAAAGACATTTTGATGTGTGGACAGAAAACATCATTTGTAGCATGTCTTCTGTCTGTGAGCGCCAATGTTTTGCTAAAACACAGGTGTGAAGCTGTTTTCAAAACTATGAAAATGATTAATGAGCCCAAAGGTGGTGTCTTTTTTTCCCAAAAAAAAAAAAAAAAAAGCAACTGCCCTAAAGTGTTGAAACATTTCTTGGAGTCCTGGGAATCTAACCCTTCCTCCCCCACACACAGTGAATCCCTCACTCTCAGGAAAATAAACATTCTTCCTTTTACAGGTCACTTTCATAGTACCGAATCTGACGGGAGCAGGTGACACTCTCGGGTTAACCTCAACAAACCTTTGTTGATGGCCGCCTTAATCCTTAATTTATTGCTTACGGTTTACAAAACCTTTTTTTTTTCCAAGTATAAATATCATTTTTGTCTCAGTGCTCTCTGGTTTGGATTCTTGTGGCAGTCTAGGTCGGATTATAGCAGATTTGTAACTCTCGGCTATGCAGCAGGCGCCAGCAAAAACAAATATCACTCTGTTTGGTGATCATTATTTTAGGCAAGCTAGTTGTTCAGCCACTCAGACCTGGTCTTGGCTCCCACAAGGAACAGACAGTTACTAAATCCTTCAAACTGGCCCTTTTTTTTCAAACTGATGTAATACCTTGTTACTTTCAGTAATTTAAGCATGCCGTTTTTCTCAGTCCCCCCGGAGCCTCTGCACTGGGAGCTGTCTTTCATACACAGACATACAGTTCTTTTTTATTCAGCAAAGAGGTAAAGATCTGAGGGTTCTACTAAACAACACTATGAGAAAGAACCAACAGTCACAATGGAAATACGCCGGGCTTAGCCTTCTTTATGCTTTAAGCCTCTGAGCTCTGACTGTGCTCTGTTTAGTTTAGACACTACCTACAGTACCTTTAATTGATACAAGGTTTCAGGATAGGTTACCTCTGCTAATTATAGGCTTCTTCAATTCAGCTCTGTATCTTTCACAGGTATTGTAGCAGCACATTTTTCTTGAGTTGCTAAATTAAATATTGCATTCTGTTTCTTTTGTGTATAAAATTAGTAATGACAATTTCTGTAAATGTAACTGTCCTGTCAATTAATTTAACTTAAGGACAGCTTTGGTATGCAGAAATAAAATTAGAAAACTTTTTGTAATCACAAAAAAACTGACTTAAAAGCAAATAAAGTCAAGCTAACATTTCTACATGGAGGTCCACATAGAAAGGTGTTTTTAATTATAAATTTTAACACTAAAAATAACAACATTTAATATACATTGTAGCAGTAGAGGCGTGTGTCCACCTCTTGAACCCTCAGGTACCACTCCAAACACCAAGTGAAAGTACAAGAATCTTTTATTTTCTTTTTATACCGTGCACAAAGCACCCTCCACTCCACACTACTCATATAAACAATAAACACTATAATAATCACAATTCTCTCTCCTCCTTCTCCCAGACACTTAGCCACCCTACCTCCCAGCTCAGCTCAGTGTCTGGGCTTTCCCAGAGTCCTTTTATATCCCCTGACCCGGAAGTGATTCCTGTCCAAAACCCACAAGTCCTTATTGCTTCCGGGCCAGGGTAAACAGTCCTTTTCTTCAACCCGGGAGTACGTCCTTTCTTCCTGTCATGTGACCATGACGTACTCCCGGGTTATAGGGCACATAAGAATCCACGGGCTTCCCGACAGCGACTCCCAGTGGTCCCCAAGGTATCCAGCAGGGCTGTTTATAGAAACTACATAGTCCATGAGGCCCTGCTGGAACTCGGGGGCACGTCCATGCTGTTGGGAGAGCTCCTCCCTGGCGGCCTGGCGGTGAGGGCCGGAATAGAAGCCGGCAATCCACCACAACATATAAAGGATTTGATGAGTCATTGCTTTTTAATTTCTTTTTGAAATCATGAGAGGCATGGTGGTGCAGACTTTACAACTGCTGCCTCATGCATCCAGTGTGCTGGGTATGAAACTTTTGTTTGCATCTCCTGCCCAGCTGTCTGCATTGGCTTTTTCTTTGGGCAATATCCCATATCTTAAATAAATACATTCTACTTCAAAAGGCGATTTTAAGCTGGAACATTTAGAACATTATAAACATCTAGATAGGAACAGGCCATTCAGCCCAACCAAAGCTTGCCAGTTCAATCCACTTAATTCTTCGAAAATAATATCCAGTGAAGTATTGAAGGTCCCTAAAATCCTAATCGTCTACCACACTACTTTGTAGTATATTCCATGTGTCTATGGTTCTTTGTGTAAAAAGAAATTCCTAATGTTTGTGCGAAATTTACCCTTAACAAGTTTCCAGCTGTGTTCCATGTTCTCGGTCGAACTCATTTTAATGTAAGAGTCTTCACCCACTGTACGAATTCCCTTTATAATTTTAAACACTTCAGCCATGTCACCTCTTAATCTTCTTTTGCTAAATGGAATAATAATAATAACCTATAACCTTGGAATCAGCCTAGTCACTCTTCTCTGGACCTTTTCTAGTGCTGCTATGTCCTTTTGTAGCTTGGAGGACCAAAACTGCACACAGGACTCCCAGATGAGGCCTCACCAATCCGTTATAAAGCTTGAGCAGAACCTCTTGGACCTTTACTCCACATATCAGGGTGCTATATAACCTACCATTCTTTTAGCCTTCTTAATGGCTTCTGAAACACTGAAAATGTATAAATATATAATACACAAAACTATGAAAATAGCTTTAAAAGTTACTTGTACTACTTGAAAGGCTTGCTCCCAATTTTCATAGTATTTTATAAAAGAACTGCAGCCCCATTACAGCATACACTATACATGCACTCATTGTTCTAACAACAGTGTGACATGGTGCAGATTATTACTGACATGACAAGGTGGGTGCTCACAAGATTTTTATTGAAATTATTATGGACTCAAATTTGGGCAGGAGAGGCATTTACTGCTTTATGTATAGTGCAATTATGAACAGATGAAACTCAAGTGTCACCCATAGCCCCTTATTCACATTCACTTGCTTTTCTTGCATGCAGCTTGCCTTTATTGCAGACAAATACCTTATTCCCCATTTCAGTCAGTCATTTTCCAACCCACTATATCCTAACACAGGACATGGGGGTCTGCTGGAGCCAATCCCAGCCAGCACAGGGCACAAGGGCAAGGAACAAACCCCGGGCAGGGCGCGCCAGCCCCACCCGCAGGGCACACACACACACACACACACACACAACACATACACCCACACCACTCAGCACACACTAGGGACAATTTAGGATCAACAATGCACCTAACCCTGCAAGTCTTTGGACTTTTGGAAGAAACGGGAGCACCCGGAGGAAACCCACTTAGACATGGGGGAGAACAGGCAAACTCCACGCAGGAATTCCCCATTACATGAATTCCAAAATTATTTTGATTAAAATGTATTATCTTATATAACTGAAGACAGGTGTGGGAAATATTATACGGTGAATTCGTGAAACATTTTGTGAGCAATCAGCATGCTCATTTACAGGTGAGAAAATTGCCCTAGAAAAGCAGTCACTTCAGTCTACAGTTGCATATTTCTGTCCAAAGCAAATGTTACAAAATAAAAAAAAAAAAAAAACTTTCCAGCATTCATTAGCACATGGTGAAGATTTTTTTTTTAATGCAAAATGGGTCCTTTTGTATTTGCAGGCTCATAGCTACATTTTCATGTAATTTGTGAAGGCATTGCTGAAAGTGAAAGGAGGGTTCATGTTAAACTGAACTCTAACAGTGTGTCTTTTCTCTGTGGGTATCAGCAATTATAGAGCATATATTTTTTCTGTATTTTATTACATTTACAGTAATGGCATATCGTTCATAAATTAGGATATGTTAAGATCCCCAGATGCTTATAAATGTAAGAAGTCCAAGAAGGCACTGAAAGCTGTTTATACAGTACATGCATGCAGCCTGCCTATTCCATCTGGGCATCTGTTCTGCAATGAAAGCTCTAGTGTGTGTGCAACAGTTTAGGAGCAAGGAGGTTTCATTTGTACCACTGCCATCTGGGTTCAATATTCTAGTCTTATTTACTGGGGTTGTACTTACTTCTAGTCTTATCTAGCTGGATTTAACTGTACAAACTGCATATTTAAAAGCTCACAATACAATTGTGTTCCTTTTCAGCAAGTACTCTTTATGAAATGCTAGATGGATCTTAAATAAAAATGCAAGAAAATACTGTTATTCTAGAAAATAAACAATATAATATCTAAATATATATAATCTATATATATATATATATATATATATTATATTATATAATATATCTATTATATCTATATAATATATATATATACACAGTAAATTAAAGCTACATGCTCTATACCCTATTATGTTTCATGCTACAGGGATTTCTTTAACTTTAGTCTCTAGAAGTGATGATAAGATTTGTTCAAACAATTCCTTAATCAAATCATTGGGGGACAAAATAAAGTATAATTTCTTTTCTTTCTTTCTTTCTTTTCCTTTCTTTCTTTCTTTCTCTTCTTTCTTTTCTTTCCTTTCTTTCTTTCTTCTGTTAACTGGGCAAATTTTTTAGTTTTTCTCTTCCCCTGATCTCACACAGTACAGTAGCGTAGGGCTGTGTGGGGGAGCGAGTTTTTAATAACACTCCCACCAGCTTTTCATCCTGCTCCGATACACTCTAGCACACATCACTAATATTACATCTCATGCTCCAATGTATTAATTTGCTCCCCATGAGTAATGCATGCCCCTAGTGTAGAGTTTAGAATATAATACTCTGTGTTTTCAGTTTTTGTAGAAAAACATGTATTTTTATGTCATTTATTTTTGTCATAGTTTGCAGACCCAGAAGTCTCTTTATTCCTTGTATTATTAAAACAAATTCACTAGCCTGTAAAAGTTTTCCCTTTCTTTAGGCATTTCCCAAGTTTTTCACTTCTGCGAATCTTCCTTTGAAGTCCTTTCCTTTTTGTCTCAGCTAACCCTCTTGGTCCTCTCAGTTCATTGTTTGAATTATTGCAGTCACTGGAAAATGTCTGAGTAGAGCTTAAATTTGACAAAGATGGAAGGCAACGTCCTTTATTTAGGATGCTTAAGTCCAACACTGCCACGGACCATTACATGCAAACAAAAACAAAAAAAAAACCAATGTTTAGTGAATCTCTATGAATTATTCCTTAAAGGTATATAAAGACATACAAGTGTGTTTTGCTATTCACATGTCATACACCTTGAGTTTGGCTGCATTAGTAAGTAAGTAAGTAAGTGAACTTTATTGTCATTTATACCATACAACAGTACAACAACGGATGCATAGCTGAACGAAATTGCGTTTCTCCAGGCTCAATGTGCAGACATAAAAGACAGGTGCATAAAAGACAAGTGCACGCAAGACAACATACAGACATTACAAACATTTCACTTCTTACACTGAAAGTAGGTAAGACAGTATAAGACAGCACATGGCAGCACAGTACAAACAATAAATACAAAAGATATATATAAATGTAAGCCAGTCAGTGGGTGAAATATAATACGAAAGAAAATAGTGCACATCGTTTCACAGTGATTGTGTTATTGCACTATATGGATACAATATTTATACATAATATATAAAATATATACAATGTAATATTGTACAATATTACAATACAATATAATGTAAATTTAAGACCTATTTGTGGTAATAAAGTGCACAGAAAGTAAAAGAGCAAAAGGTCAAAGGTTATTTAATAGAGTTTAGTATTCTGATGGCCTTGGGGAAGAAGCTCCTGTTAAATCTGGTCGTTCTGCAGTGCATAATGCGGTAACGTTTTCCAGAGGGCAGAAGTTCAAACAGCCCATGTGCCGGGTGTGTGGGATCTTTTATGATCTTAATGGATCTGCTCTGAGAACGTGAGTAGTGTAATTCTTGAATAGATGGGACTGAGGATCCGATGATTTTCTCAGCTGTCCTCACCACTCTTTGAAGTATCTTCTGTTCAGCGACAGTGAAGCTACCATACCAGACTGAGATGCTGCTGGTCAATATACATTCTATAGTGCCTCTGTAGAAAGTTGTGAGGACAGGAGAGGGGAGGTTTGCTCTTTCAGCCTTTGAGAAAATGAAGTCGCTATATGCCCTCTTGACAAGAGAAGTGGTATTTGTGGTCCATGTCAGGTCATCTGTAATGTGCACTCCCAGAAACTTGGTGCTTCTCACTGACTCCACACTGTGTCCATGGATTGTAAGTGGCCGGTGTGGCATGTGCTTTCTCCTGAAGTCAACGATGATCTCTTTTGTTTTGTTGACATTCAGTGTCAGGTTGTTTTTTCCACACCAGGCAATGAGTTGATTAACTTCTGCTCTGCATGCGGAGTCATCGTCATTACTGATGAGGCCCACTACTGTTGTGTCGTCTTCAAATTTTATGATGTGATTCGAGTTGTGATTGGCACAGCAGTCATGAGTCAACAAGGTGAACAGTAGGGAGCTTAGAACACAGCCCTGGGGAACCCCAGTGTTCATGATTGTAGTCTCAGAGGTGTTTTTTCCAAGATGTACTGTCTGGGTCTGTCTGTGGGGAAGTCTGATAACCAGTTACACAGAGGGGTGCTGATGCCTAGTGGCTCTAGTTTCTTTACCAGGTGTTGTGGGATGACAGTGGAGCTGAAGTCAATAAAAAGCATCCTCACATGACTGTTCTTATTTTCCAGATAAGCCAGTGTCAGATGGAGTGCAGTTGTTATGGCATCATCAGTGGAGCGATTTGGGCGGTATGCAAATTGAAGTTGATCAAATGTAGCAGCCAATGTGAATGTGATGTGATTTTTGACCAACCCTTCGAAGCACTTCATCATGATGGGTGTGAGTGCTATAGGGCGATAGTCATTCAGTGATGATGTTGGTGATTTCTTTGGCAGTGGAATAATGGTAGTGGCTTTGAAGCACTGAGGAACAATGGCTTGTCTTAGGGAGATGTTGTAGATGTCTGTGAGAACAACTGTAAGTTGGTCAGCACAGTCTCTGAGTACACACCCTGGTATGTTGTTGGGACCTGCAGCTTTCCGTCGGTTGACCCTGAGCAGGGTTCTCCGAACATCACTGTGGTCGAAACAGAGTATTTCATCGTCTATAGTGAGAGGGGCTTTTATTGCTGTTGTGTTGTTATTTTCCTCAAACCGGATAAAATATATGTTAAGTGTGTTGAGGAAGTCTGTGTTATCATCACAGGGTGGCGGGGAGGGTTTATAGTCCATAATAGACTGGATGCCTTGCCATAGGCACTTGGGATCGTTTGAGTCAGTGAAGTGACTCTGGATTTTATGCCCATAAGCATGTTTTGCTGCTTCATGCCTCAGTTCAAGTTAGCTCTAGCAGATCTGAGAGCGTCTCTGTCCATGTAATTGAAGGCCGTATTACGTGCTCTCAGAATGGCATACACCTCCCTGGTAAACCACGGTTTTTGGTTGGCACATGTGGTGATGTTCCTGATCACTGTCACATCCTCCATACACTTGGATATAAATCCTGTCACAGACTCTGCATACTCCTCCAGGTTGGTGTGCTGGTTAATCGTGGCAGCCTCTCTAAACACATTCCAGTCCGTGCATTCAAAACAGTCCTGGAGTGCTGAAAGTGCTCCCTCTGGCCAGGTTCGTATCTGCTTTGTAGATGGTTTGCTTCTA
Organism: Erpetoichthys calabaricus; assembly: GCF_900747795.2. NCBI lineage: Eukaryota > Metazoa > Chordata > Cladistia > Polypteriformes > Polypteridae > Erpetoichthys > Erpetoichthys calabaricus. The sequence continues at coordinate 60,011,656 of NC_041408.2, forward strand.
GTTAGCAATGGTCTGTATGCAGGAATTAGCATAACAGAGAGATGGTCCGAGTTTCCAAGGTGGGGGTGGGGATTTGCCTTGAATGCCTGTTTGATGTTTGTGTAAACCCGGTCCAACGTGTTTACTAACCGGGTTGCAAAGTCAAAATGTTGATAAAAATGTGGCAGAACTGTCTTTAGGTTGGCTTGATTAAAGTCTCCAGCAATTATATAAACACAGTCCGGGTTTGCAGTAGGCATTTCACTGACAGATTGATATAGTGTGGATAGCGCTGCCTTTGTGTTTGCGCTGGGGGGGATGTACACAGCTGTAATGCTAACAGCTGTAAATTCCCTCGGCAGGTAGAATGGTCGGCATTTCAGTGTCAAAAACTCTATATCCTCAGAACATTGATTTGAGACAAGTTCAACATTTGTGCACCAGTTGTTGTTTGTGTATATACATACACCACCTCCCCGAAATTTTCCACTTGAGAGCATGAATTCTATCTGCTCGAAAGTTTGTTAGCCCGCCCAGGAAACAGCGGAGTTCAGCCACGTCTCAGTAAAAATGTATGCACAACAGTCTCTCACCTTGCATTTTGTGGTTAAATCCAGTCTTAGGTAGTTCATTTTAGTTCTCTAGCAAGCAAACATTAGACAGCAGAATAGATGGAAGTGTGGATTAGCCTTTAGTCTAGCGGCGATATCTGCCCGAATGCTTCAATTGCGTGGTCTTCCACACCGCTTGCATCACTTCCCCAGGCAGCCGGTGATGGTAGGTGGTACTGCTGCTGTGCAGGCCTCTGGGTCTTGCTGCTGTAGTATTCCCAGTCCGCGTAGAGTTTGGGGATCTAAAGCCAGCAAATCGCTCGATAACGTACTGGATTGATCAGATGCACAAAGTTTGAGTAAAGTGGATCGATTGTAGGTAATTTTCGTGAAAGAACATAACAGAGAAGACATTACATTTAACGAAAAACACACAATGTTAGCGGGAGCCGGAGTAGCCGCTGCTACACAGGGTGCCGCCATTCTATTATCTATCAATCAAAACATATATAGTTATTTTAGCTTGCACTAGGAATATTAGGTATGTGAGCTGCAAGACAAAACCTCTTTCAAGTATACAAATACAGAACCTTAACTGCAAAAAAAGTAAAGCAAAGTTAAAGATAAAGTTCAGGCATGTAATTCTTTTATACTAAACTCGCCAGAAAATGTAGTCAAAGAAAGGGAAGAAGGGATGTATACGGAATTAGTATTATGAATTAGACAAATATTTAGGAAGATGATAAAAAAAAATACCTACCGCTTTTTGGTTTCTCACAAGCTTACTAGCTCTCTGTATGTTAAAACAGTTTGACATATGAGTGCTGCCCTGTTGGAATTCCCTTGTGTACTGTGAAAGGCATACAACAGATGTCAGATTAAATCTGAAGCAAAAGCATAAAAACGAAATCAATATGAAGCAGGGCTACACAAATAGTGTTAATAATTGTTTTGTTGGCTGTTTTCTAATCATTTTGATTAATTTTGAGAAAGTTTCTGATAACACTTCAGTTTAGGCACTGCAAAAATGCAGCTATTACTCATTTACTAGTAAATAACAAGACCTTAACATACACTTCTTTGGATCTTCATAACACATACAAAGCAACAGTAACGTGTTTCTTCATCTCTGCAATGTGACCTTGTGACGATGCGGGTTCGCTCCATGCTCCCATCCAACTTCTGGGAGCTCTTGAACCCTATACCGTCAGTAAAGTCACCAATGAGCTGGACAGTGAGGCACAACAAAGCAAGGGGATGGTGCAAAATGTGCAAAGTGCTTTTATTAAAATCAGCACAATCAAAAGTGTTCAAATAAATAGTGCAGTCAGTCAAATAAATAATCCAATAAAAGCTGGGGAAAAACGTGGAGGTTAAAAATCCAATAAATAATTCCTTTTAAAACACGAGTCTAAAACAATGGCTGGAAGCTGTCTTTTTAAACACAATGCCCAGTGCATTCTACTACTGGTGACTCCCCTGCTTCTCCCATCCTAGCTATGCACCCTGGGAGCCAGAAGCTTGTCTAGAAGCTTTCAGTCCCTGGCTCCGTTCAGCTCTCACTAGTCCGAGACTTGGGCTCCCCAGCAATTAGGACACTCACACTGGGGCTTCCACTTCCCAAGTCCCTGACTCCCACTGCGGCGAGCCAACTTTCTCCTGGTCACTCCTGCTCCCAACAAATGCTCAGCAGGTATGACCACTACCATCGGCCCCGTTTGTTGGCCATACACCTGCTAGGGTTCATCTCTCCCAGCTGCCTGCTTACATCCACGAGACTGCGCTCACTTGCTCACTCTCACCTGCTTTCTCCGTCCTGCTTCCTGCCACCTTCCTCACCCTTAACCTCCGTTCATGTTCTTTCTTGTCTTGTCTTGTCTTTTCTCCCCTCTGTTTCCTCTTTCCTTCTCCCCTTCTAGCCGCCTCACGCTTCTATTTATTATGAGGACGTTGATCAGATGTGGCAATTAGCAGCTCCCAGCACCAATTATGGATGCGGATGACTCCTCGCCTGTGCACTTAAGTGAGGACCATCCGCATCATACATCACCCTGGAACCACTCAGCCACACATACCACGATTATTTATTTAAAAAAGTGGCCTTTTTGACGTGAGCTGTGGACCCGCTACACCACAGACCTGCTAACAAAACTTCACGTTGGAGTGGTCTGAGGTGGCTTAACCAAGGTACATTTCTCTTGATGTTACATATTTAGTATAAGAACTGTGAAACCTTCATATTAACAAGCAATTTTATTAAAATGGCAATAAGCCAAACTGCACAGAGATGAATAGCCACTTACTAATGTTTTATAAGTGGTAGGCAAACCAAAAGAAGTTGTTGTTAAGGTCTTGTTACGTAAGAGTAAATGAGTAATAGATTCATATTTGCAGTACCTATACATAAAGAAAAAAATAAAGGTTACACTTTAGTTATGTGGTGAGATGCATCATACGACCGCAGTCATTACACCAGTTACATCATAGTATGTAAAGGTTTTAATACACTTTATTACTTAGTTGAATAAAATCAATAAACTTCTTTCTAGCGATAGTTACCTCCAAAATAAGACATGCAGGCTAGATGAGTGGCCATTGCCCTAGTGTGGGGGTCTGTGTGTGTGTTTTATTGTGTTCATCCTCCAATAGACTGAAATCCCGCTCATGTGTTCCTGCCTTGCGCCCTTTGGTTATTGGGATAGGCTCCAGCTGCCCCACAACCCTGCCCTGGCTAAGCAGGTTAGGAAAATGGATGGATGTACAGACGGGTAGGCCACAGTGTCAGGTTTCATTCAGTTGATTGAACTCCATCCTTCTTCGAAAAGTAATTTCTGTCTTACCCTTGTGTTTTGGCTGCCTAATTGTTTGCCTATTTTGGTTTATGTCTGGTTTCTTTCTCTGCAAATCTTACTTCTCAAAATAATCTCCTGGTCATGTAAACATTTCTCAATTTAATCCTCAGAATTTTATCCCCTATGCACTATACACCTGTTTACGGTTCCTTTACAAGGATTAACTGCATTTTCTGGTATTTCTCCGTTCTCCATTAATTTCACAGACTTTACATAAACTGGACCGCCTGCGTGTTTTGTTTCTATGTTCTTCTTAGTATGTATTGTTTATTGTGTATCATTATAGTGTCGCAGGAGGCTGGGGGACAGACCCGGCTGAGACACCTGGAAGGACCGTGAGGTGGCGTATTCGTCTTCCGAGCCACGAGGGGGCAACTGCCCTGGATCAGGAGAGGCCCCCGGAAGGGTAGCAGGGAGGCTCAAGCCCGATGGGGTCTCTGGTCACCGCCAGGGGGCGCCCTGAGCCTCATGGATCCCGGGACACGTCTACTTCCACCACACCCGGGAATATGGAGGACGATCTTTCCAGGGACACCCGGAGTGCTTCCGGGTGCTCTCCTGACACTTCCGCCACACCAGGAAGTGTCGTCAGGCAGAGCACCTGGAGCTCATCCCGGTGAGAATAAAAGGGGCCGCCTCCCTCCAAACAATGAGCTGGAGTCGGGAGTGGGAGCAGGACGAAGCTCCCGTGGAGAGAGGAAAAGGCGGCCCACGGACAGTGAGAGAAAGGCCCGTGACAAAGGGGATTGGTGCGAGGAGCACAGTATGTTCTGCGGGACAGTGTGTATTGGAAGAGAAATAAACGTGCATTTTATAAAGATGCGGTGTCTGTCTGATGGTGTCTGGGAATGTCTCACAATATGTAGAAAGTGACATGGGAAAACAGGGGCTTATTATCCTTTTTTTTCCATGCACTGCATACAGCATATACTTGATTGAGTGACTGTGTGTGTTTTTTGGCATTTATCATTTCAAATTAACTACAATATATCCATCCATCCATCCATTATCCAACCCACTGAATCCGAACACAGGGTCACGGGGGTCTGCTGGAGCCAATCCCAGCCAACACAGGGCACAAGGCAGGAACCAATCCTGGGCAGGGTGCCAACCCACCGCAAACTACAATATATACTCAGTTAAAACTTTTATTATATCTATGTCTTGTTTGGGCAACTAATTGTAAAAAATATTGGTGATTGCCAAGTCTGAAATTTGCTTGGGCCACTATATTGGGTGAGAAATTATCCTCACCACGCTAGTGAGCCCAGTTCTAACAAATATATCTACTTCAAAGCAGTAATGATTTAGATTATTGAAAAAATGACTTCTGTGTTTTTGTTTGATGATATGTGGTCTTCCTCTTCCTTAAAGGATAAGTTTTGAAGTATATTTATGTTAAGTTGGGAGTAATTAATTTACTCTTGATACCACGGGTGTCGAACTCTGGTCCTGGAGGGCTGCAGTGGCTGCAGGTTTTCATTCTAACCATCTTCTTCATTAGTTACCAGTTTTTGCCTTAATTTTAATCAACTTGACTCAAGCCCCTTAGTTGTCTCTTTTTCCTTAATTAGCAGCCAAACAATAATGAGACACAAAATGAGCCGTGATATGACCAGCTCACCTGTGCCCATCACAGAATATGTGAAAATAAAGAAAGGTGAAGGTGGTCTCAGTAAGGTTGATCTCTCAGGTCACCAAAACATTTTGATGTTGTTCTTAGAAAAAACATAAAAATTAACAGTTTTGGAAATGTCTGCTGTGGCAGAATGAGAGCAGCAACAAGCTGTGGAATTAAGTAACGGGTTTAATGAACAGCAAGAATCAGTTTCTCATTAAGAGACTGGTTGGAGTTTGAAGTCCCAATTTAGCTGGTCATCCATTGGCTCATTTCAAATCTCATTTGTGTTAGGCTGTCATTTAATGAAGAAAGGAATACATTCAGAGGACTGAATCCTTAAAAACAAGGCTATGAAAACAAAGGAAAAGAAGTTAATTAGCAGTGAAAACTGATTACTGATTAGGAAAAGGATTAGAATGAAAACCTGCAGCCACTGCGGCCCTCCGGGACCAGAGTTGGACACCACTGCTTTATACTGTACTATCTTTCTTGGGGGGAAGGATACACAACTCTGTTCTCAGTGACTGGCGTGGGTGAAGTTTAAATGTAAACAACACCTTATGCACCACAGTCCAAATTGTAAAATGAAAATGTCTGATGTAAGGCATGTTTGTAGTGGCTTGGCAGGACGCTGCCTTTCACCTAAAATCATTTGAAAATGTATGTTGCTCTGTTCGCCCCTGTTTGTTAGTCTGAACAGCAGCATTGCAGCATTTAGATGGGAAGTGCGAGGCATCAGTGCTAAGCAATGTGCTGGTACTGCCTGCAAAATCAATAAACAGACTTACTGTAGTGAAGAGTGTCTGTTTCATGCTATGAATAATGAACACAAATAACACAAACACCAGCCTTAAGTGGGCTCATTCTTGGATGTGTCTAAATTTTCCATTGGTGGCAGCATAAGTGTTAATCTCAGCAGTAAAGTGATTTGCTGTGAATAAAGGGGAAAACTTTTAATAACTGAGGTGACAGAGAGAAAAAATGTCAAAAAATACCAGCAAAAAATCATTACCAAGAATCCATCCTGTCTTTTATCATATCTAATTGCTAAGAAATAATTGAAAGTCAAATTCATAAAGGAGCCTTAAATGCTAATAACGAGCAGAAACAACAACCAGCCAGAGATTTTCGATATATCAGCAAACTTGGAAGATTAGGACGTGCATGGTAACGTGCTTCTCAAGATGGCTATGTACATGAAATCTAAGATGGTGTTGGAAAATGACACAAAAAATTCATAACTATCTGAACAAAAGCCTTCTAGAAAGAAAGCAATATCAGAATTGAATTCTGCAACCTGCTCACCCCAAAAAAATAAGTTTGTATTAAAAAGAAGAGCAAAATAGGTTTAGAAAAATGTGCGCAAAATTAAAAATGAACACAGATCATATAATAATGTTCTCTAGGCATGATTTGGTCTTTTCCACATGTCACCACCAATTGCTAACTGCTGTGAATTTTCCTCTCTCTGTTTCTCTGAGTTCTGTCCTTCTTTGTCTGTTTTCTCTTGTATTCAATTTGTTGAAACAAACATATCATGAGATGTGTAGTCAGACATATTGATAGCATAAAAAGAGAGCATATTTTTTGAAACCCATAAAAAATTCAAATTTTCACATGAAAGATTACTGCATGAAATAAAGTATGATTGTAATTTCAGCATTCATGAAAAATTACCGCGTATGTTTAGGCCAGGGGTTCTCAGAATTTTTCACCTGTTACTCCCATGGCAATTTTTCGAAAGTAAGTTTCCCTCCACCCTGTTTTGTTCAGTAATTTGAATTCATATTCCTACCTCACTAAAGCAAATGAACAAAGTGAAAATTTTAAGATACTGTTTTCAACATTTTTATTTTAAGTTCAAATAACAATTACAATATTAATAGTCTTTATATATAATAAGCTACAGTGGCTGTCCGTCTGTCTGTCCAGGATTTTAAATCACCTGTAGCCCACAAACCGTTTGAACTATTGACCTGAAATTTGGTACACATATACTATGTGACGTCTACTATCCGCTTTCAGGGTGATGATTGACCTCCACGGTTATTCCTCTTTTTATTTTTATTTTATTTTATTGTAGGATCAACTCTCGGCAGTGGCCAGAAGGACGGCTGTGCAGTGCATGCGTACGCCGCCGTTCTTATCCCTACCACTTTCGCTGTCACTTCCGCTATGTCTTCGTATCTTAAATCATTCTTGAGGCAGATTGAAGACTTAAGTGCCAGCTTAATTAAAAAATTAAAGAAAATGTACTAAGTAATTGCAACACAAACACTGACTTAATCAGTTTTAACGCAAAAAGAACAGAAGAAGCGGGCCGCTAGGGTGGAGAAAAGAAGAGCTGCTCAGGAAGCAGCAAGCGCATCAACCTCTGAGCAAACGAATGATAAACATACAGAGAATAAAGAGAATGAAAACTAGGAATGCTCAAGTCAAGTGTATTCACTGCACGTTATTGTGCAGTGCACTGTTACTGGTATAGAATAATGCTATTTCACTGATTTAAAAAACAACTAATGATGAGCAGATACCAGAACAAAACACACTGAGTCAATGAGAAGACATCAGTCATTGAGATGTTTGTTCCTGCTTTTCACCTACAATTCTGGATATTCTTGGTGCAGTTGTTGAAGTCTTTGGGAACCAATTAAGATCTTAACGACTTCAGCTTTTTAAAGAAAATTTACCCCCCAGAGTAGACAAAATTTGTCCCCTTTTGGGAACCACTGGTTTAGGCAGTCAGAATTCTTTAAAAAAAAATAGTGCAGCGTCACAAAAATAAACTAACTATATCTCAAGAGATAAATCAGTACTCAAGAACATCCTCTGCTTGGAGCTGGAAGGACTCATTTCTTTGTGTTCTGCACTTCCATGGATGCCACATTGACTGCCACAGTAAGCCACTAGGGTTGCCACGGGTATTTTGTTTAGTTAATAAATAATGCAAGTGTTCCAGTCAAGTAGATGTATGCCACAATTGTGAAGAAATACCTTCAAAACTACTAATTATCCTTTAAAAGCTGTTTGTTTCAAGAATGTACATCAATATTAAAAGTGAAGTGCTCCTTTTTTGTTGTGCTTAATTGTTTTGTCCTTCATCACCTTCTTCTTGCTGCATGTGTCCTTTTTGGGCTTGCAGTGGGATCCATGATAAAGAAACTGTTTTTGGGGAGTGCCTGACGCCTGCAAAATATACCTAAGTAATGAAAAAAGCAGGTTTAAAAACTAGTGTGTACATTCATGTTTGAGTTATAAAATATGTGTGGATGACAATGTAATTGTATATCCAGACATATTCAAATAATTTGATGTGAATCATTAATGACAGTCCCTAGCTTTTCTAAAAATCTAAATAAGATTAATCAGAGTACAAAATATGTTTGAATTTTATATGAGTTTCATGTGTATTTATTTGTGGAGGTTGACAACAGCAACATTTATTTATATAGCACATTTTCATACAAATAATGTAGTTCAAAGTGCTTTACATGATGAAGAAAGAGAAAAAAGACAATATACATTAAAATTAGAATAAAGGAACACTAATTAACATAAAAAAGTAAGGTCCGATGGCCAGGGAGGACAGAAAAAAACAAAAAATCTCCAGATGGCTGGAGAAAAAAAAAATCTGCAGGGGTTCCAGGCCACGAGACCACCCAGCCCCCTCAAGGCATTCTACCTAACATCAATGACCTCAATCAGTCGTCATGGTATTCAGGGTTCTCATGGAAGGACTTGATGATGACGGTCATGTGGACTTCTGGCCTTTAATCCATCACTGTAGGGACATCACAGTGCTTTGATCAGGTGGTGGTGGTGCAGGTCGCCACCCCAGAAACCAGAAAAAGAACAGAAGAGAGAGTAGGGGTTAGTACGGATTTTGGAGCCACCATGAATAATCATGATAATTAATTGAATATACAGAGCAAGGATTAAACTAAGATGAATAAAAAATGTTAAAGTAATGTGTATTCAGTAGTTTTTTAAAGTGCTCCATTGTATTAGCCTGGCGAATTCCTATTGGCAAGCTATTCCAGATTTTAGGTGCATAACAGCAGAAGGCCGCCTCACCACTTCTTTTAAGTTCATCTCTTGGAATTCTAAGCAGACATTCATTTGAAGATCTAAGGTTACGATTTGGAGCGTAAGGTGTAAGACATTCCGAAATATAACATGAAGCGAGATTATTTAAGGCTTTGTAAACTATAAGCTGGATTTTGACACCCTGTACCTCCAACTCTCTCCCTGTTTTCATTTCAGAATATGTAAAAGTAGGGTAGGCATGGCACTCATATTGCTTATAAGTACTGTAAGTAATGAGTTAAGGCTTTCAAATTATCTGTAGAGACATCTGTTATTGGTGGAAAATCTGCTATTAATATTTAGACTATAGATTGTATCACTTTACCACAGCCTAAATATAATAAGCTATAATCTTGCTTATGATTGAAAATATTTAGTACAGAACACCTGTATGATCTCTGAAACCCAGATTACTACATTTACTTGACAGCTTTCCGTTTACTAAACAGAGCATTATTAGGATGAATGACATGTCATATATCCATTGCTCCTCAGTGACCTTCATGTTCACATATTACCTCATCACACAGTGCAGCAGAGTTTTAAAGAATGTGGGAAAAAATAACATACAAATTGAATAATTCATGTAAGGTTTTCAGTGATGTCATATACAAAGATGCTTAAGTTTAAGCGCCAAAGACATCTGACACCATGTGATTCAGTTACAGATTTAACACCACTCATAAGAATTTTTGGGGTGATCCTTTTAATGCGTAAACATTCTTAAACAAAGAAAACTGAAAGGTGTTATTAAAGACGTGGCATGGAGTTTACCCAATTTAAAGTTAATATTTTAAATATAAAGAAATGTTCATCCGCCTATTGAATAGCTTTAAATGTTTAATTTTTAAATAAACATCTAACCATACTAGTTCAACAACAATCCATAAGGTCTCAAAGATTGTGTTACATGACATTATTGACATATTCAGCATTATATAATTATAGGCACTTTGTGCTGATAAGTTAAAAAGAACAGTAGCAAACCTGAAGGTCACAAAAAATGATGAAAGAAAAGTTTATATTTGGAATTCACCAAACTTTTTACATAATCATCCCTTTCTAAAATTGGATAAATGTGTCGCAGTGGCAACATCGCTGACAGAGGCATACATACAATTTTAAGCAGAGTATTTTGTATTAGGCATCTTTTTAGTTCTGACCCAAGTAATACATTATATATTTCAAGCTACAGGGCAGCATGACAGTGCAGTGGTTAGCACTGTTACCTCACAGTTGCCGGAGTGTGGGCTTAAAATCATGCCTGTCTCTAATTGGCTATGTCTCTTACCCCTTCACCACCTAACAGCTAATGTGTGGTGAGTGCATTGGTGCAAAAATGGCTGGCATCACATCATCCAGGTGGATGCTATACATTAGTGGTGGCTCTCCACTCACTGAAGCAATCTGAGTAGTGAGAAAAGCACTATATAAATGTAAAGAGTTATTATTATTAGGATTTGACCCAGTACTATCTGTAAAAACTCGGCAGGTTCTCCCTGCTTCTGTATTTTTTTTCCTCAAAGACATGCACATTCAGTTAACTGGCAACCTTAAACTGGCCTTCTGTGAGAAAGTGTGGGCATGTTCCTGGTGCAACATTGGTTTAGTTTGTACCCCATCCTGCTAAAAAATACTCCAGCCAGTGAAAATTCTAACTTGAACTAAATGGTCTTGGAAGATGGTTAAATGGACAAATTATAAAAACAAAAGCTTTTAATAATGGTATTAAAAATGCTTGGGATTGTATAGTACAGAAAAAAATTAAGCAAGAAGAAGCAAATTATCTAATCTCAACTACAGTTCATTATATCATCTCAAACCGATTTATCTGGTGAGGGAAACGGAGACAGCAGGACAAACAGGTCAACCCAGACTTCCCTGTCACCAGCTACAGATTTCAACTCCTTTTATTCCAAGCCACCCAAGAATTATAATCTGAACAGCGTGTCTTCTGTCTGCTGTAGAGTCTTCATCCTGTTGGGTGCGCCCAAACAGCTCCAGGGGGAGCTGCCAGGAAAGCATCTTAATGACATTGCCAAACCACCTAAACTGACTTGTCTCAATCCAAAGGAGCAGCGACTCTACTCGGAGGCTCTTTCGAATTACTGAGCTTATCACCCTGTCAAGGAGTGTCAGCCCAGCGACCCAGTGAAGAAACTTAATTTCTGACATTTGTACTTGTGATCTTATTCTTTGGTCATTACCCACAGCACATAGTCTATGTCTTTATCTTGTATGATTAACTGGTAAACCGAGAGCCTCGTCTTTACATTCTGCTTCTGCTACACCATCATGGATAGGCACAACACCCACAGAACAGATGCCCACACTAAAATCCACTTGTTGATATCATACTCCCTTCTTACAACAAAATCCTGAGATCCATAAAGTCCTCCAGGAGAGGCAGTTGTCCCAACCTGGAGAGAGGAACCCACTCTTTCCCAAGAGAGAATCCTGACTTACGATTTGGCGGTACTAATCCCCATCCATGCCACTTCACTCTTGGCAGCTTATCATATAAAGCAACAATGCTATCCCAAACATCCACAACTAGACACCCTTACGTCATCAGCTTCACCTTCATAAGCTATCCATGAAAGCCACAAACAGGAGTGGCGACAAGTCACAGCCTTGACAGAGTTCGACACACACAGTGAACAAATCCAAACTTACTCCTAAGTATTGGGACAAAGTTCTCCCTGATTTCATACAGAGGAAACATGCAAAACCGGCTTCATTATCCTATATTTATGCACCACTGCCTACAACACATGCTGAGGGATAAGGTTAAATGTTTTTTTCAAATCTACAAAATACATGTAAACTGGGGTATCATACTCCCATGCACCCTTCAGTAAGAGTGCTGGTATATTGCTCCATGGCCTGGAAGGAGCATCAAACTGAGTCTCCTCACCAGCACCTGGGAGGCTGAGGAGTCTGATTCCTCTGTGGTGGGACCAAACCTTCTAGTCACTGTTTTTAAATATGGAACCACTACGCCAGTCTTCTAGTCCAAGGGTACTTTACCCACATTAATGCAACACTGAATAGATGCACTAACCATGCTATTGCAAGAGTGGCCAGTGTTTTCAACATCTCCATCTCATCTATCCTGGTACCAGGGAGTTGTTGTTGAGGAGCTCCTCAAAGTGGTCCTTTCTCCACAGCCTTTTCAAACTCCTTTCATGCTTGAGTTTTTGCTTCCTCGGCCAAAGTTATGACAGCCTTTTTCCTGTTGGTACCTCTTAACTGAGTCAGGAGATCACACAGAGAGTATTTCCATGAATGCCAACTTCTTCAGTTTGCCAGTTTACTTCACCTTGGGTGTCCACCATTGGGTCCTAGGGAACTGAGATGTACCAAACGGCTTTCAGACAAGAGAGTTTAGCAGCCACTCCTACAGTTAAGGTCTTGAACATGATAGGAGATATGGCATCTTAACTGCTTATCTGGGCTTCCCCGGTCTATCCTGCCTAGACGGCTCACTTCAAATCCTAACTCAACACCAAGTGGAGATTTAAAGTTCTGCCCCAGTCTTCATCCTAGTGTCCAAAACATATTGCCTCAGGGCAGGCGACACAACTACAAAGTCTATTATCAACATTCTGCCCAAAGTACTCTAATATCAGGTACACGAATCAGCCTCCTTGTGTTCAGATATGGTGTTGGTTGTGGGCAGTCCATGAATAACACAGAAATCCAATAACAACTCACTATTCTGGCAGGCCATTCCTCCCAATGATTCCCCACCAAGCGTCTCCAACATTCCAGACATGAGCATTGAAATTATCCAGTAAGACTTTGGACAGCACACTTTCAATCATTTCATTTCCCTTCTCTGAGAAGGCTGAATATTCAGAACAGCTCTTGCACCAACAACAGTTAGTGTGTTCCTCTCTGTGACACATATCCCTCTTGTCCACCAGAAACAACTCTTCCAGCTGGTCGATTGTGAGTATCCTCACACCCATCCAGGTAACTTTCATATTTCAGAACTCCTAGTCATGATGTTTGGTTCCAGAACCTATCACCTTAATGCTATGCGTAGAGGTGATACCAACTATATCTAGCTGGTACTTTATCACCTTTCACTCCAGTTCAGGGTCTATCCAGGTCAGAGAGGTAATATTATAAGTTCCCAAAACCACTCTTAATTTCCAGAATCTAGAATTCTACCTATGCCTGCCAGTAAAATGGCATCACATCTGACTTCCCCCCTTCATCTTGCAGGTGGTGAGCCCATATGATATCTCCACATCATTGTTTCAGGCTGAGCCTGGCCATGTAATATAGGTTACCGAACCACCAGGCACTTGCTGGCAGATGCCATCCCCAGACCTGGTTGCAGGCATAGGTCCTGGTAACTCTATACTGGGTAGGGTACACTGTTTCTCAATTTGTACTATTATGAGGGTCATGGTGAACTGTTCGCTGTCTGACCGCTCAGCTCAAACCTGTTTACCTAGGGAGCCCTGAGACCCTAGCAACAACACAATTCTCCAAACAATTTAGCTCTGAGTATCCCTCAGGTACATAAGCCCCACTAGCACAGCAAGGTGAGGAAGTAAAATATGTCCCAGCTAATTAATTGATCTCCCCATTTTTTTATATTTTTATTTAAACAATCTTCCTCATTTCCAATATTATTTAACTGTAAGGCATAAAATGGTGGCAAGCTAAACTAACATTAATAGTTATCACTTAATAAATTAAATACCTGTATATATTGCATCTTAAAATTCAGTTTAGTTTCTAAGAACTCTGAAACTCATTTCAGGATATCTCAAACTTACTTCTTCTGTATTTACAATATCTTCAGCATATGTTGAGATATCTCCAACTGACATTTCATGCATTTTAAGATATCAGAAGTTGATTCTGAGATGTCTTGAAATGACTTTTTGCAAAATTTTCAAATTTTTTAAAGAATGTTCTTTTTATGATATCCAGTAATGAACATGAATGTTTTATACACACCTCAACCGTGAGTTATTGTGAAAACATCTGAAATTCATTTCAAGAGAGCTTGATTAAATTTTGTAGTATTTTGAAATAAGAGCCAGACTATATTGAGATATATGAAATAGATTTCCAGATATCTTAACCTCCTCGACATTAACTCTGTGTGTGACTTGGCCTCGGAATTTAATGTTATTATGATTAACCCAAAGCCAGACTTGGGATGATTTTTAATGATCTGTTTTACATTGTAAAGCCTGAATAACTCTTTCTGCCATGTAGAGAATGAAATAACATTATGCTGCAGTTTTTCCAGTCAAGTGAACCCATTAATATTCATGAGTTGGGTGGGGTCTTCAACTAAAGCACAACGGCATGCAAACGAAAAGCTAAAAAACAATACTGAAAATAAGCCATTTGTTTATTCAAGCGATAGTAGTGACAATGTCAATTGGTCATCAGATGTTGACATCGATAGTGAAACTGATTCATATGCCACTGTACTACTGAACCAGCAGTGAATTCAGTCCAGTGCAGATTCACTGAGGTGCAAGTAGCTTTGTAGCAAAAAAAGCAAAATGATTGCAAATTAGGACAACAAAGACGTTAGCTCTCTAAGCACTGTTGACACTGCAGCAATTGTCGATGTTCATCTCAGAGGAAATGTGAAAGTAACTAAAGCTTACATTGTGGTAGCCTACAGTAACACAATGGGTGTGTGAATGTGGAAGCAATAGAAAAAATATGTTAAGAAAAGTGCCCACAGTAACACATTTTTACTGTTCCGATTGTGAAGTTGGTCTGTGTGTTGGTAACTGTTTCAAAACATATCACATGAAGGACATGTACCAAATCTGCATCAGAGCATCAGGCACTGACACTAGGCATACCTTTGCTACTGTATTTATGTTGACATTTTAGTATGTTTTTGTTGCACATAATAACATTTTTTCTTTTTGAAAAAAAAATTACATTTTTGGCACATTTTTCCTATAGCAAACATAACACTAAGGAGGTTAATACAGTCTTTTATTTCATAACCTCTTGAAATGCATATGAGATGAGTTATGTAAAAGGAAATGTATGATATCTTGAAATAGTGGTGTTATCAGAAATCTATAATTAATTTTAAGATATCTTAAAATTCATCATATGGCACCTAAAAAAATTTTTTTTCAGATATCTCTAAATGTTAATTTCCTGTTTCCGAACCTTTAGTCCCTCTTAATAAACAGACAGGTTATAATTAAGCACTCCCTCAAACCAAATGGGAGAAATGTAACCTCACTAAGGTGAATGTGTAGACCAGTGCCATCTTGTTAAGATAGTCAAGGTGCTCCTTCACCTGTCTCAAGGCAGGTCTGAACCCAGCATGTAGCACACCTGCCTTTCTTCAAATGTTTTTCAGTTGCTATGATAATATTACTTCTGGCAGTAATACAATTTAGCCTTTACATTAAAATGCATAAGGCTGGATTTCCCTGATAAATGCAAACATGCAAAGTACTTTATGCATGTGGAAAGTATCTTTCACTCTATATGGTGTGGGACAACCGTTGTAAACATGCTACCTATTGTTTGTTTGTGTTCAACATTTAGACTTTCCCAGATATATGAGATTTATCTGCAAAGCAAAAAAAGGTGTATGAAGTAATGGCGCAACAACATTGAAAGGATTTTTTCTTATTGTGAAGTACACATGTATTCTTTACTGGTTGCATTGAACTTTTAGTAGTTACAAAAAATAATCAAGTATCTGAGTGATGCCCAACTAGGCACTCTCTCCTACACTGGGATGATGGACACACATGTAAATTAAAGAGGCATTCCATTTTTAAAGTACACTGCATTCTCTGGATTTTATGGAAAAAGTACAAAATTTTATGTCAACACGATATCAGGTTACTCTTAATTCTGAAAGAATGTAGAGTGTCTTCTTAGTTATTATGACATGTTTGTAATTCAGTGTGTGATGTGACTTGAAAGAATTTATATAATCTTACTCCATGTTAAACAAACACATATTTTATAGACTTCAAAACACCAAGAAGTTCATTCTAAATTATAGTCGCTGAGTATTTTTTTAGAACAACTACTTTGTGGATTAAATACTTCACTAGAACAATATGAAAAAATTCAAATTGAGCAAATGAATAATATAAAAAAGGACATAAGGTAATGTGTAATATAAATCAGTTGAAATAGAAAGAATCCACCTTAATAAAAGGATAACTATCTATGTGTCTGTCTTTGTGTCCATCTGGTTGCTATGTCTCTGTCTTTTCGAAATATGACAAATTGCAAGCATTTTTAGCAATAAAGTAAATTGCATTTGTCATTCCAACACATGGCACATCATAAACATTAACAGTGCTTTCATGAATCCCATACCAAATGGTATATAACAGAAACATATGCATTACATGGAACACTTCAATCATTAACGTTGAGGTCTACATTGATTACTTGGACTTCATCATGTCTTAGATTGGTAGCACAGCTAGCATTCTGTAATTCTATTAGTATTTCAATTTTAAAAGAATGCTCCACCAAAAAGTGATTTTTTTTTTACTTACCACAAGTAGTATGTAGTGATGGCCAAGGAGAATTTTTAATCTCATGTTTTCATGCAGAATGGAGATGATAAAGTTTGTGATATAATGCAGTTCTATGGTCACCAACACAGGACAACAGCAAACAATAAAAAACAATCTATGAAAAAAATCTCACATTACTCATGTCATAAAATCCACATATGAGATTTTTTCATAGATTTTTTGCTTTGCACTCCCATCACCACCAGCTTTTGACAGTTTAGCATGGTATGTATTTTAAGGACGAGATTCTATTCTCAGCTTTCTTTGCATAATAATCATATGTACCAGCTTTCTTTGCCCTACACATTATTTCATTTGTGGAGGTCACTAGGAATTCACAAAACCCAGTATAGTTAATGTGTATAAATCCATTGTGCAACTATGCTCCAAATATAATATTCCAATTAAAGCTTTGTCAACTGAAATCCACTGAATTTCCCAAATTCTATCAGTACCATTGATGTTTTACTGTGCTGGAAATATTACAGATAACAGAAGTATTTCCAGACTCTCTCAATTTATTTAAAAGAACTTCTAAATGATCTTAGGCAACGATGAGAACGGTATCTTATATTTAGAATCTCAGATAAGGAGTAGAATTAATCCATTCACAAGACACATTTTTCTTTGATTTGTTCTAAACATGGAATAAATCATCATAAAACTGTACATCACACACAACGGTCTTGACAGAATTGATGAAAAGTCCAGCCAGGACAAAATCAAACCTCTGAATGATGTCATCAAGTGCACACCTCGATAGGTCATATGTTTTGGGAACTCTCCTCACTTACAGCATTTTGGGGGAAAATATTTGCATTTTTGTGAATCTGAGTTGGATTTACAGTCACTTCACATGTTGAAATAGCATTATTCAGAATAACACCAGGTGGAAATAAATGTAAAAATGAAAAATCTATTATAACATCCTACACAGCATTGCTCACGTGGAAAGTTGTCTTACTCAACACAACTAATTTTAACCCACCCTCCACAACTCAATTAGAAAGTGATTGTTCTATACTATCTAAAACTAGAAAAATCAGTTTTCTGTATAATGAATAGTGCAAGGCTTTTTGAAAATTCAGAAAGGATTCATTCATTCATGCTGTTCTAAACTAAACATTTTGGGCCTATGCTTAACCTCTCTCAAGTCTCAATATACATCATACCAGCACTCTGTTCACATACATTCCTGAATTTGGAAGAGGAGGACAGTTAGGTTTGAATCAATTTAGTTTAATTTTAAGTGTTTTTTTTTTGTATTTTTGGGTGAAGTGTGTTTTAAGATGATTTATAATGCCAATGGATTAAAAAATATTATAAAAATTGTAATATTAAGAGCAACTATGTAATGGTTTATGCAAGCACATCACTTTTAGTGCTCTTGAATGGTCATAGACTCTGCATTGTCATTTTTTCTATAATTCTATATTAATTATACTTTTTTGTCTTACATGTAATCTGCACTTGTTAAGTCTTACATGAGGATCATAAGATTAAACTGGAACAGAGTTACTGGCAACATTCAGCACTCCTACTGGTATAATAACTGTAATGAAACACTGCTCATATTCACACCACTTTTTAAACTTTTTACTGACTTTATCTTGTGTGTATATATATATATATACCTGTTTATTAATTAAACACAGTCCCGCACAGCACACAGTGCTCCCAGCACTAATCACCCTGCACACGGGCCTTTCTCTCCCTGTCCATGGGGCGCTTTGTCCTGCTCCCACTCCTGACTCTAGCTCCCTGATTGTAGGGAGGCGGTCCCTTTTATTCTCACCCAGATGTGCTTCAGGTGCCTGCTGACACTCTTCCGGCAGCACTTCCTGGTGTGGCAGAATTGCTGCCCTTGCACCCAGAAGCACTCCGGGCATCCCTGGAAGGCTCTTCATCCATCTTCCTGGGTGTGGCGGAAGTGAATGTTTCCCGGGCTCTCTGAGGCTCAGGGCGCCCCCTGGTGGTGGCCACTGGCCCCAACTGGCTTGAGCCTCCTTGCTCCTCTCCCGTGGTCCTCTCCCAATCCAGGGCGGTTGCCCCCTTGTGGCCCGGAAGACATAAATGCCACCTCCCGGTCCTTCCAGGCATCCCGGCTGGGTCTGTTCCCCAGCCTCCTGTGACAATATATATATATATATTGCAATAAATATGCAAACTCTCATAAAGGCTTGTGGTTTCCGGCCCTGTATTCTGTACAGATTTCAAATCAAAACAAAGAATACGGTCAGACATATGACATCCTATCATAACAGCAGACATTTTGGATCTGGTGAAGGGACCATTTATGGGGTGGGACCGGAAACAGATGAATAGAATGTTGGGAAGGAACCGAGGTGCTGTATGGGAGCCATGACGTCATCAAGATGGGACCAGAGGAAGGGATGGAATGCGGAAGTGGTGGCGCGTGGTTTAGGGAACCTGGTCAAAGTTACGGCGGCATTGTTTCTGTCTTTCTGTAGGAATAAAAGAGAGAAAGGTTAGTACCCCGCCTTTGTCCACTGGCACGATATGTTACGTTGTTTAGTCGGGTCTTTACGCAGTGCCCTATGTGCGCGTGCGTGACTATATATATATATATATATATATATATATATATATATATATATATATATATTGTCGTGAATAAAGACTCCAAAAAACAAAAAAGAGTTGGGCAATTGACATGGCATTTATATAGAAAAACATGGCTGATGGAATTGATGTGGCAGCAGATGACGTCATAACAGGTGGATGGAACTGATGTCATCAATGGGAGCATCGGAAATTATGTCATCGTGGTGGTGAGGGATGTGACGTCATCATTTGGAGACCGTAGGTGACGTCATCATTGGAGCCGGAAGTGACGTCATTACTGAGAGACTGGAGGTAACATTATCATCTGGAGCCGGAAGTGGAAGTGACATTGTGTGGCCATCTTGTGATTCCAGAAGTTTGAATGGTGAGTACAAGGAATTATTTTTCTTCTTTTGGTCAGATGAAAAAGAGAGAGAGGCGTTAATACCATAAATCAACCATTTAGCTTGTGATGTTTCACTCACCTCAGGGCTTGTTGACTGCCTCCTAAATGTATGTGTGTGACAATATATATATGATGGTGGTATCTTTGTCTTATTTGTTTTACTTGTGTCATGATGATCTGGGCTTTGTTTTTACTTTCAGTTCATATATTTAGCATTTAGAGGATTTTAGTATTCAAGTAATTTAATGGTCTGGTCTAGTTTTTGATTTTAGGCTATTTTTGAAGACATTAATTTTGGAAAACGTCTTCCCAAGGCACCATTTTGTTTTTAGTATTGTGTTTGGTTCACGTTGTTTATTATTTCTATGCAGGTTTGCCAGGCTGTGACTAAACAGGATGTCCAGGAGAATGCAACATGTGATGTAATTACTGTGATGATATATATACGTAAGCATCATACACTGCTTAATGTCCAAATTCTTGACTAATTCAAAAGTTAAATTTCTTGCACCACTATTGTTAAAGATCTCTCTGACTACAAATTACTTTCTTTTCTTTGACTTTAAATCTTGCATTGTGGTGTCGGCTACGTGAAATATTTCATTTTTTGATTCATCTCTTGAGTTACGATTTTGCTTCACGGTCTGGCCATTGTTTATTTAGATCTTACATACCCCCCCACCCCGTTTCATCCTTGGCTCTATTAGTTCAGTCTCCAGATTTCATCCTATTTAAAATGATTGCCACCCTGTAGTCATTACCACTTCTTCAGGGGCCTGTGAGTAGCTGGGACACTTCTTGAATTTATTTTCTCTTTTATTCTGTTTGGCTTTTTATTAACTATAGACAGACAGATCAATACCACTGTAATATCTCTAATATTACATATTTTAGTAATAATGGTATTGGTAAGTAATACTCACCACAGCATGATAAGAAGCATCTCTGGGAGTCTTTTCTGCACACTGCTACTAGGGAATTAAATGCTTCCACTTGATGTACTTGCTAAGTTTATTGATTGATTGATTAATAATAATAATAATAATTTGCATTTATATAGCGCTTTTCTCACTACTCAAAGCGCTCAGCAATTGTAGGTTAAGGGCCTTGCTCAAGGGCCCAACAGAGCAGAGTCCCTATTGGCATTTACGGGTTTCGAACCGGCAACCTTCCGATTGCCAGTGCAGATCCCTGGCCTCAGAGCCACCACTCCGCCAATTGATTGATTGATTGACTGATTGATTGATTGGCTATATTATTTGTCCTGTAAGTTTGTATTCTTGTTTTTTATGTTTCTGCTGTTGTATGCATCTGAATTTCTCCCATGGGATTAATAAAGTTTATCTAATCTAATCTAATTGTAAGTAAAGTATCATGAACATTTCAATAACATCTTTAATATGATATCCAGAAGAGCATTGAGACATTAGAATAAAAGCATGGCAGTTAAACAGATATATTATTAAAGTATAGCACACATAATGTAAAATGAATTAATGTAAACAAATAAATATGACATAGAAAAGATTCCAGTCAGATATATGAAAAAACATTGAAATTTTCTATGGTTATTTAGCATAGCCATTCCTCTTGGCTTCTCACTGCAATGGATATAAACAATAAGAAAGTTGAGAAGCTAATGCTTACTTTTTTCTTCTCCTTTTCTAATTCAACAGCAGTTTTTTATTACTGCATCAGCAGTGTCACTATATATAAAAAGCTGGAATCTAGCCAGGATGACATCTTTGTTGATTCTCTGGAAGAGTGTTTTCTTTCGTTATGTGTTTTTTTTTTCTTCCAGTTTTGTATAAGGTCTGAATTAGACAGATACAATATAATGATTGTGATGATTGTGCTGGTGCGGCTTCCAGTTCCCGCAGTTAGCTTCAGGCACATTTCACTACAGCAGTTTCTGTCAATTTCTCAAGTTTATTATTGTCTCATGTCCACCACTCTATCATTTCATAGCAAACTTTACCTGTTCAAATGAACAGAACACTTGTTTATTACAAATATACAGATATAATGTTCCTCTTTTATAGTCTGTCTGGATGTGTCCTGTCACATGAATTGAAAGCACCTATCGGTGAAAAGCAGAAGCTAAGCTTGGCTCACCAAGAAGATTCTTTTCTCCCTCCGCTGGAATGTAGCAGACAAGTAGGAAGCCTTACAGACACACAGAAAGAGTTGGTATTTTTATAAGGTGATTATTGTTGTGTACCTCTAGCTTTGTAATAAAATGAACTCAGCTCTTTGGTTATCTGCTTACTCTACTGTAAGTTATCCTTGTTGTGTATGAGCAGTTAGCTCAATTGCAATATAGGGAGAAACTTTGGCTTAGTTTCCTTTACTTCTGAAACGGAAAAGATATCAGCTGCAACTTGGGTACAGAGTTGACCTTTATGAGTTAAAACTCCTTACTGATAATTCACAATATTTTTGTTTTTTTTACGGATACACTTTTAAACCGACATATGGCTGCCATAAGTTGACCCTTCAACACCACAAAGAACAATATAATTGAATGCTGTCATCCACCGAAAGAAAACATGCCATAAAATTCAATTGAAACATTTTAAGAAGTGTGTCATGCTTCAAGCATAAACACCTCCACAATCAAAAGCTTTCAAGATGCATGCAGTGTAGTTGGGTAACACCTGATCCGCTGCCATATGGAGAAGTAATAAAAGTGTACATTTTACTACTTGGAATCAGAGGTTTATTTAATTATTTTAAAACATTAAATTAAATGTGGGGTGTTGCAATTTAATTCTCATTAAATTATTTAATTTAAGGTTGTCTCATTGTAGCTAGCGATGGCATACACTAGTCATTGGTCTTCCTCCGGGAAGGAGCAGCAACTGTGACAGGCTTAAAGAGGGACAATTTTTTTCTGTAATCATGGTTTTCACGCAGAGAAGAAAAGGCATAACAGTTTCAATTGTAAGGTTTTTGGAAATCCCTCACCTTGGCTAATGACTATTGTCTTTCAGCTTTACTTTTGTGCAGTTTATTGTGCCGAACCTTGTTATAACCAACAAAATGTGATATCTGAACATCTTGATATGTAAGCCTAACCTTACCCCTAACCCTAACCTTGGCACCTGACAAGTGTATTTTTGCTTTTTGTTTTGCAAGGATCAGCATATTATTCTTGAACAATTCCTATGCTTACAAAGGTTTTTATGACTGATTCATATCATCTGCTGCAGTTGTAGAATTTACCTATGCTGCTTGTAATAGTGTACTGAACAAGTGATAAAAGAAAAAAAAAGTTTATTGAACAAACACAAATTTATCCAGACTTGCAAAAGTTTTTTTTTCCTGTGTTTTGTACTTAATTTTCTGTCCTTGGCCAGCTTTTTAAATGCTTACTATTAAATAAATACAGTATAAGTGTGGAGGGGTGGTGATCAGGACTCTCACCTTCATTTATTTCTCTGCATGTTTGCTTGAGTTTTCTTCTATCTTTCTCCCCACCTTGGCAGCTCAAAGACATGCTGATGGTGATTTATTGACTTTTATTTCCCTGTGGTGATTGAAGGTGGCTGAGTGCATGAAGGAGGCCTGAAATAGGGTGACATTTCTTTCAAAGCTGTGTTCTTTGTAACAGGGCAAATGATGAGGCAAGGCAAATCCAAGAATAATTGGGGTGCCAACCGGGCAAAACCATGTTTAACTCTGAGAAAAAGAAAAACTCCAAACAAAACATGCACTTGATGGCACCTACAATAACAGGCTAGTTGCCCTTTAAACTGATTTCGTGCCATTCTCACAGATTCTCTCTCCGGCCAGGTCAGGTCCAAATGAGACGCCACCTTCCAGGAGCATTTCTGTTTTATACTGGGCAAGCCTGATGGGGTGGGGCTTCTTCGGCACTGTTGCCCTTAAGGGGTGGCTTCTCAAGGCTGAGAGGGTAGAAAGGAGATGAGACTGTTAGCGACAGTCCCTGGGGTGGTACCACATAACTTAGGTGGGCCCAGAAGGTGATCCTCTGGAGGGCATGTGTGACACCTTTTTTCAGTCTTTGGCACCCTGAAATAAAACAAAAGTAAGTTTAGAAAAGGGGGAGACAAACAATAAATAATAGTTAATTGTTTCACCTTGCAATAACTCAGCAAATACTTGCTATATTTTTATACTCTTGATAGGCAGTAAAACAGCATACTTATCTTTTTAATTAGCAATACATTTTTATTTTGTTGCATGACATTTAATACATTAAATACAATAGTATACTACATAAGTATTTATTTCTAGAAAAAGTGCCTCCGTCCAGGGTTGCACCCAGTGCTCAAGGGCAAGGCTTCAGGTCCCACAGAACTGAGATGGATTATACGAGTCGATGATGGATGTTTGCATGCTTGGTATTTATTAGAACATATTATTTAAAAAGATTTAATGTTTTAGGCTACACTAAGATAAAATTTTGTTAGAGACTGAATGACTTTATAGTAAAACTAAGTGTACAGTTTGTGATATTTTTCTGTTGACTTTTGATTAATGAGCTAAAAGAGGTATACTAATGGCGGTTTCCGTTTTTTTCTCATTAATTACTCCATAAAGTGACAAATGGCAGATCTCCAAGCGTTGTTGTTTTGCCCTTGGTGAGAGTATTTGACATTTACAAGCTAAGAATGGCTTCCTGTGTTAAATGAAGAACTGATACTTAAGCTGTTTATTTAGAACAACAGTGTACTTTACACATGCTAAAATGGCTTCAGGGTGTGCAATTTCGTGCTGGATTAGGAGCAAAGTGCCTTATATTTCAAGAGCATATGCAAGATCAAATGTTTTTGTATTTATTGATGTGGCACTTGAGTGGACACCTTCAGAAATGAAGAAGTAATTGCAACAGGCTGAACTGCATACTAATAAAATAACACTAGGTGCAAGGAGTAAAGCGAAATATATAAACGCGGCTAGAACTTGGAGCAGTTTATCACAGGTATTTTAAGCTGGAAAGTTTCAACTCACAGGTCCCGTAACACCTACTGTATGTCTTCTTTTATAACACTGAGCTGCTAAAAGGGACACTCTATAAAATGATTTCACTCCTGACAAAAGCCAATATAAGTGTTTAATAAGCATGCCACTTACTGATTAATATGCAGTGGTTTGTTTGTAAATTGCATTAATATTAATTTATCTATAACTGTAACAATCATTATATTGCTTTTCATTTGCTCTATATACTGTCAAGTGATTAATGTAGTTTCAAATGGTTAAATACAATTAAATTCCATTTTTAATTGCAGTTTCACATAGTAGCCTAGTGTGCTGTACAATAATTTAAAATACCGTATAGCTTAAAAAGTAACTAAATACCCTGGGATAACTATCAGATCTATATGCGTTTAATAAAATTATTGACACATTTAGTATATTTAAAATGTCATCTCCATAATCTGAGGATAGGTTTATTGCATTTCTCAAATCCTGTAACAAAAGAAACATCAGTACTGGAAACCTTTTCTATGATCACGTGTATCTAAAAATATTTAAGACAAATTTCCTAACATCAAAATATATCACATTGTTTGTATATCTGTCCTTTAGTATACCTTCATGTATAATTTAGTCAAAGGCTGGCTGACCTTAGTCTCACTGAAGGCAGACATATAATACATATGTCTTGAGACAGCCATGAGTGAATTTTGCTTAAATCTGGTTGAGAACAATTACACGGTTCAGCAAGTGTCACAATTCTAAACTACTCCAACACCTCATGATGGTACTGGTAGTGATTTCAAACTGCAAAGATCAGAGGTGCTCTCGTTAATCTGGTCCGAGAAACATCAAACTTCTGATTTCAATGAACGATCTACAGTCAAAAAACTTCATAAAACACCCATTAGACATATAAATGTGCATTGCATGTACAGAGAGCACATTACACATTTGAAAAATAAACATAACCTTGATGCAAGAGAAAAACCTTTCTGTAGCTTCAGATTATACATTGGCATTTGACAGCATCAATGGACGAACGGTAAATGTGAACAATATGCTGTGTGTGGTTTCTGTTGTTCTGTTGTGTTATGACAGTAGTGTAGGACTCGATGTCAGAGTGAAAGATTCGGCAGCTTTATTCATGAAAATATGAACTGCAAAATATGCTTTTGAAGTAAATGGTGTGTCACACTCCATTAAAAGGACTGCCATTAAGAGAGCTGATAATGAAGTGTCACATGAGATGCAGATTTTAGTACTCAAAACACCCAAATCAACAAATCTGTCTAACAACACCAATAGATGCACAGATGAGGCTGCAAAGCATCCACCTTCTGACTGCATGTCTAAACAAATAACTAAATAAATTTAACCTTACACTCTAATTGGAAATGCAAACATGCCATGACAAAACAACCACAGCATTTTAACAGATTGTATATCCATGGATAACAGTGCTTATCTAAACTCTACGTGCTGTTGCTATGTCATATAGCAGACAGAGGCACTTCTCAAACGTGTGGAGCCCAGTAGCCACTGTGTGTGTGTATCTGACAACGCCGTTGCAATGCTCATTACAACGTGAAATTTAATTATTAAGCACCAGTTACCTTGTACTACTGAGTTCCTGAATGGATAACAGCAGTTTTAGCTTTCTCTCAGCCTTAAGTCTTTTGTTCAGTAGCTTTTGCTCTCTCCCTGAAACCCCCACGGCGGTTTAAAATGTACAGACTTTAGGAATTGTTTTAGGAAGTAGCCTTTGCAGCGCAGAATTTGCTGCTATTCACTACACATTTTTTAATGGATTTTCCCCAGATATGTACAGTATCATTGTTTGTGAATCACATCCGACCCCATGAGACTAGGCTGACCTAGTCTAATAGGCTGGGTATTACAATATTATATAGCATATGGTGGACTGCATGACAATAATAACTAGGATAATCTGACATTATGACTTTCATTGAATCTAAAGTGTTTTATCGTGTTATCAGGTCACCTAATACAAAAGGTAACGACTAACCTCTTTGGATCTTTTCTTAATGGGAGATAGGAAGAAATGTCAAAACCAACTGTGTACCTATCACCAGTAACCCCTCACCTTTTAACACTGTTTGTATTCAACCCTAGGGATCTCTATGATGGGCCGCTTGCTGACTGGGACTGTCTTTGATTTCTAAACCTTTACTTCAACTAAGTTTTACAGCCAACAGAGAGCTTCACATAAGTGTCCTATTGTACCTTTAAGGGACCACAGCTAGACAGCAGCTTTGCTAGTAATAATCAGACAAAAGGCTCTGACTTTTAAGCTTTTACTTGAAAATGACATTTACTTCCATCAAAATCATTATAAACTGCAAACATCAGAGGTGCTCTCGTTAATCTGGTCTGATTAATCTGATCCAGTTGGCTTCTTTTCTTGCAAATTATGTGTTCTCAATCAAAACAAAGATATTGCACGAGAAATAGAGAACTCATTGACAGTTTTAGAAGCAGTTGCGAGAGAGGTGGGGGTTGAGGTGGGCTCCTCTGAAAAGTGTCATCTTTTACAACTGCACCAGTTCCCCACCTTCTTGCCCAAAAATGAGTAAACACTTATGGGTACCAAAGCATGTTGACATTATTTTTGCAGTTTCTCACAGCACATAAAAATGTTTCTTACATTGCTATTAAAGCTCAAGGTCAGTTCTCTGAGATTTACAAGTATTAAAAAAGTTCTAAATTCCAACTTTGTATTGCAGCTGTCCCAGCATGCACTGCACTTCTGCTCAGCTTGACAAGACTTCAGACTAGAAGCAAAAGGCCTTTTACTTGAACAGTTTAAAGGATCTCCTGTTCATAAGGGTTACCCGCCACTCTGACACCTGGCTCCACAGATACAACAGTATACCAGATAGGAAACACATGTGATGGCGGTTTTTGCAGATTGAACAGCTCCAATTCTATGCTAAATTCATCCACAATTTATATGCTGAGAACAATGTGCCTTTACTACACTAGCCAACAGATCATCTGAAAGCTTGAGAGACCTGTAGGTAAAGGCCATCCAGTGGTCTTATTTAACTTTGAAACTGTAAAGAGACCAGCAATATCCATCCATCCATTATCCAACCCGCTATATTCTAATTACAGGGTCACGGGGGTCCGCTGGAGCCAATCCCAGTCAACACAGGGCGCAAGGCAGGAAATAAACCCCGGGCAGGGTTCCAGCCCACTGCAGGTGAACACAATATATGTTCTGAAATATATGTACTACATTCAGTTAAGTACAGAAACAGAACTAAAGGAAATTAAATTTTTAAAAATTATTACAGTAAACTTGAAGCTGTAACCCTCCCTATTAAACTGGCAAACATCTAAAGAAAAAACTCGCAGTATTAATTTCCTTGAAAACAATCAAAATGATTATTCATCATTAGGATTTTTTCTTATTTTACTGCAATGTCATCTTGTTTTCCCTGACAGTGTCATCATTAGGTGAAGTTTGTTGCTGTGCTGCATGGGCTGCTGTTGTTAGGGTTGTAGTCTCAATCATCGCTCATTGTGATGTTATTAATGCAATGCCTTAGTGGGAAGAACTGCCTGGGGAACATCCACCAAGTGTATGGATATTCCTTACAAGTACAAAACAATGCTTTACATGTGAATTCTTGGTGATTCTGGGTATTGATTTGTACTTTGCTTCTTCAACTTAGAAATTTTCCTTTTTATATTGCATTTAAATGCACATTTCGTTTTGTCTTTCTGATTCTGACCTCTTGATCCTTTTCCTTTGCCTATTGGACTGCCAGCTACCACCTATAGCAGAACAATATTGGTATGAAACACAAGGTTCTGTGCGTGTGCAATTCTCTTTAATAAAACCCCTGTGTGCGTCCAGGGGTCAGGGGTGTCCTTGTGTGTGTGTCTTCTGGTGAAGTGCTCATGGGGCCGCCCCGCACACGACACCGTGGACGCGCACACACTGGAAGCTGGGCACACAGTGAATGGCCTAGCCGCAGCCACGCATGATAAGAAAATAAAGGACATCATTGCTGGGGAGAGTGCTGATTGGGTAGTTGCGGCCGCGCACATAAAATCCATTGCTAGGGAGATGCCACACATACAATAATCAGCTGCACACCAGCACAGATTAAAATACTTGCTGGGGAACTGCACAGTACTTGCTGGAGAGACGCCACAGCCACGATTATCAGCTGCACGCCACACATTACATCAGTTCCTGGGGAGAATCTGCTGATTGCCTACTGTTGTGACAGAAAATTAAACGCATATTACGGACATCAAAGTCAGTATTACTGTCAGAGAAAATTACAGACATTTTACGGAAATACAAACCAGTATTACTGCAAGAGAAAATTAAACGCACACAATACAGTGACACATATTATAGCCACATACAAGCCAGTATTACTGTAAGAGAAAATATTACGGACGTACAAGCCTATATTACTGTGACTATCTACTAACAACATGCCACCCAAAAAAAAGGACACGTCAAGTAGGACAAAAGACACAGACAATCAAATCCTATATAAGCAACATCTCCTGGAAGAACGGTCAGCTCAGCAAGTAAACATCAACAAAAGAAAGGCTGAAAGACAAAGAAAAATACGAGCAAATAGATCGATTTAAGTAAAAGAAAATGAGCGTCAGAAAAGCGCTAAAAGAGAAAGACTCAGAAGGGCAAATAGATCTATAGAAGAACATGAAAATGAGCGTAAAAAAAAATTCTCAAAGAGAAAGACAAAGACGAGCAAATAGATCTATTGAAGAAGAGGAAAATGAGTGTCAGAAAAAATGCCAAAACACACAGAGCTAAGAGAGCAAGTCTTACTGCGGATGAACGAAAATCACTGCGTCAGCAACAAGCTAAAATAAAGAGAGGCAGGATAAGAGATCTTCAAACAGACACAACACATCAATCAACAGCCACAGAGTAGAGGATAAATGTAATATTAATTATACTTACTGTATTGTCGTATATGTTTCTATTTTATTTTTATTATTATTTTACTTTAGGCTTCTTGCAAAAATATTTTTGACAAAAAAAAATTAAGACAACAAACAGAATGAGGTCAAGGTCCCTTGCCATTTAATACAGACTGTTCCTACTAATGTTTATGCACTACTGTTCTACCGCCCGTTATTGTAACGGGCTTAATGTCTAGTTGTACTTATAATTACCTAAAACATCTTACTGATAGCAAAGATCTTAGGAATCACTTTGTTTGGTGACTACACATTTTACCATTTTAGACAGACATGTACTGTTAAAGGCCATAAAAATAGGATAAGGTTGTCACAATACCAAAACTTCAAACTTCGATACGATACAAACAAAAGTTTTGAAATTCAGTACCATTTTCAATACCCAAAAATAAGCATAATATTCCTCAAATAATATTTATTTAAATAAATTGCATTACTATACACATTAAAATGTTTACATTGATGAAAACAAATATTAGAAATTTTAGTGATTATATGCAAATATTCTTAAGTAGTGCATTCTTTCACACAAGGCAAGTGTAAAGATCTGTAAACCATAAAAAGTAAACAAGTTTAAATCTGGTCAACAGCTGGTTTCTCCAACAGTACGAAGAAACTGCAACAAAATAGACCTGTCAAAGTTAAAAACAAAAAAAAAAACAATAAATCACAATCATTGCTGTGCTGAGCAGTACATTTTATGGTACAGCTCAAAAGGAAAATGTGCCACACTGCTGCATTCATGTACTATAGAACAAATCTGTGAAGCGGCCATAACAGCCAGCCAAAGCCAATTAAATTTCACTTTCATCACCATCCCACAATTCAATTTCTAATACATCAAGTATACGAGGGGGGGACACAAAAATGATGAGAATTTTTTTCTGGAGGCTGGAGAGGCGCTAGTTCTGCCGTTTGTCCCTAGGTGCGTGTACTAGACTGCCCTCTGCATCAATTGGTCATCAGTTGGCGTCCTTGAAGTGCTCAAGCGATTGCGTGTTGCAGTGTAGAGAAAACAACGCGAATTGTGGAGTCAGGCAAGTGGCTTCTGCATCACAACAACACTCCTTCCCACACAGTATTGAGTATGCGGCAGTTTGTCACAGAAAACGGGATGAGAACAGTTTCTCCCCTCCCAATCCCCCAATGGGACCTTGCACCCTGTGAATTTTTCTTATTTCCAAGAATGAAGAGGGACCTTAAAGGAAAGCATTTTCAGGATGTAGAGGAGGTCAAGAAGCAATCGACGGAGGCACTGAAGGCTATCACTTTGCAATAGCTTCAGAAGAGTTTTGAACAATGGAAACAGTGGTGGGACAAGTGTATTGCATCTCAGGGAGAGTTGAGGGTGATTACATTTTGGAAATGTTCTGAGAATATATATATTATATATATATATATATATATATATATATATATATATATATGACTTAAAAAAAATCTCATTATTTTTGGGTCCCCCCTCGTATGATTGTTTATCCAATTGAGCACTAATAAGTTATAGCACCTTACATTATGTGCTAAATGTGATGAAGTAAATTTGTAAATCACACACAATAAAATAAAGTAACTTGATACAACAGCACATTTCACAGCGAGCGAGTGACAGAGCCCTAGTGTTGAACAATGTTACCCCTTTATGCACAGCGTAAAATAAAACTGGCATGCAGTTTAAAATAACGGCAGACTCCCGTTGCCTTAAACTGTAGAAAAAAAAACCAAAAACAAACATCACATCCCTTCTTCAAACGTTGCAGTTTACATGCTTATACTAATTATACTTATAATATTTCCCATTGGGATTAATAAATTATCTATCTATCTATCTATCTATCTATCTATCTATCTATCTATCTATCTATCTATCTATCTATCTATCTATCTATCTATCTATCTCTATCTAATTGATGTTTCATTTATTTAAAAAAAAAGGTTACATACTCGAAATTCTCTGTATTGACTTGTCCTTCAAGTGTTTGACTAAATAGGCTATGTTATCCCATTTAGTTGCTGTTTTGTGGCAGCAAATCTTGCATACAGACTTGCGTGTATCTTGTAATTTTCTGACCCCATTTGGCACAAAGCCGAAGTATTTTCAGACACCACCCCTACTGCCCTTTTTGTTAATTAAGCGTACTGGAGAAGGATATAACACTGCTGAAGTTGCCACCTGTGAGTGACTTGAATGGGGGCTGAAAATCCAGCCAGGCCCTTTGATAGAGCAAACCAAAAGTGCATTTACAATGTAAGGTGTAGAATCAATACCATGAGAAATGAGTATTGAAACACTTTTTAAAATACAGTGGAACCTCGGTTTGCAAGTAACTTGGTTTACGAGTGTTTTACAAGACGAGCTAATATTTTTAATAAATTTTGACTTGATAAACGAGTGAGGTCTTGCAGTACGAGTGGTATGTATATGCTTTGTCTGCTGAGTGTGATGTGATCACAACTGAGCTGATGGTGGTTCTCTCTCTCACTGCGGGATTGTGGGCAATCGTCTCCTATTCTCCGTCTGAGTCGGCGTGCCTCACTCATATAGTCAACATCCGCACAAGCATATACTGTTTACTACAGCATTGTGACTGTGTGTGTGTGTGTGTGTGTGTGTGAGCTCGCATGTGTGTGCTGTGACGTGTGAGTCCCTGTCATGTGCCCCAAAACACAAGGCTGAGTCTCAGTACTTTAGCGACACCAGCTTTATTCAGCTTGAAACAGCAACAGTGCAGTTATTTATTGTAGCTGGATCTGCCACTCTCCTATACACAGACACAGCAGTCGGGCAGGGTCGTGGCCAAGTAGTACTGTGCCCTGAGCATTTATAATGTTTCTTGTTTCTTGTATCACCCATCGACGGCAGGCGCTTATAGCATGTCTGCGATCTTTTCGGATTCGCTTTTACAGCGAACTGCTACAGCACTGGGAGACTGCGATTGCTTTGGGACGCTCTTTCATGCGTCGTCCCGTTGGGTGGAATCCCACAAGAGTTTAGAAACTCACTCACACCAGCCATGATTCTTTTCAAAGATAAAGTGCAGGTTAATTTGTTTTATGTATTTTTACTTTATATTTTGTATTAATCATTTTTATATGAATAGTTTTGGGTTGTGGAACGAATCATCTGAGTTTCCATTATTTCTTATGGGGAAATTCACTTTGATATACGAGTGCTTTGGACTGCAAGCACGTTTCTGGAACAAATTATGCTCGCAAACCGAGGTTCCACTGTATTACAAATACTTATCGATATTTCGATACTTTTGACAAACCCAATATGAAACATACTGTTAACTGTCATCCCTTGAAAGTGCCTGGTGTGGCATTCTGTGAGATTCTCTTCTGCAGACGTAAACATTTCTGTTTTATTTAATGTCTGTCTGAATACTTCTGGGGCTAAACTTAATTGCACCCCACTTTAGGAGACTAGAACAATATCGTCAAATGATCCAGGGCATCAGGGCAGGGTGTTTGTAACTGGGGTGCCAACTTTGTTGGGATTTCTTCAGTTCTTAGAATTAAAATAAAAATCAGTTAGGAAGGTATTTTACAGTCCACTGTTCAATTTGAAGCCAAATTAATATTTTGATGGGAAATAACAGGAACAAAATAATGAAGAGAGATATGCTTATATAAAATAATTAGATCAGTATTGGAAAAGTGTTCAACTGATGTACTGTTGTTAATTATCACTAGAGTTACTGCATAGAGAAATAGTGCGAATATTACATTTTACTTGGAAATCATCTCCATAGAAGATTAGATAATGTTTTGCTTAGTCTCTTCATAGAAATGATATGTCAGACGATTTAAGTAAATATGAATTAGTTCAAGATGAGTGAAAGTGAGCATGTGGCAGGAAACACTGGGTTCATGCTGCAGTATCTGGAGGAGTGTTTCTCCTTATTTGTTTCTCCCAAACTGACTCCCTAAAGGCTGAATCATTTTAATTATCTGACAAGGTCAGGGCAGCAACATCTACTGTTGGCTGCATTGGTTGCCAGATTACATGCGTGATTTGAGTTGAATTTTCTGTTTGAATTAACAAAGATGAAAGTCAGCACTAATTGAAAATAAAAAGGACAGAGGGGTCAGTAACATTGATTTGTTCATTCTGCATGTCGCCTTTCAGGCAATTAACTACTTTGGCCAATTTGATCTCTTTTATAGCACCTTTAAGGAAAAAGTAGGAAGCTTACTTCAGATAGAAGGTGTCAAGGAAAGTAAAGGACTGTGAAATTGGCGCTGTATGCATGAAGTTCACACTTTGAACGTTTGTAATCCTTATTACACATTTGCAAAATCTTCCATATAGCAGTTTATGTTTACAGGGAAACAATATGCTCAGTGGTTAAGATTTTGAATTTATACATGCATCATTTTATGTTTCTATTTTCCTGATGGTTAAAGGTACTTTATCAAACTACATTAGTTAAAAATTGCCTCATTTTGCTTTAGATATTTACCATTTGTTAGCCATCTACCTAGAAATGCAACAGTGGATGGCACAGAGGGATTTCCATTGGTTAGACAAAATACTTTACCATCAACATCATATTGCTGGATAAGCTGAAGGATGTAACCGCCAGAATGAAAGGAGGACACATTTGTGCATCTATAAAAAGTACCGCATAGTTAAAAAATGGGCAACTGATGCAGCTGCTATTCAGAAAACACCAAATGGAAGGACTCCCCCTAGGAATTATAAATGATACTTTTCTACAAGGGAGTTTACTTAAAGATAATGGCATGTTGTACTGACATAAAGAAACAATTTGGAAAAGCTAATTCAGTATTTGGACAGCTGAACACATATTTAACTTGTTGACAATGGACCGTCAACAGGTTCATAGATATGAGTTACTGTTCCTTCGAGCCTTTCTTTTTGCCTAGGAGGCCTGGTGGGTGACTGGCAAAGCAGACAATATCAATATTAAGGAGAATTCTTAGGCTTTCCACACTACTACATTTTTAACAAAAACGATCTCCATTCACACTAGCATTTTAACATTGTTTATGAAAGTATCTCCATCCTCGCTAAAATGAATGAAAATGCATATGACTTGAATGTTTGAATAAACTGGGACATGTAAGCATCCATGGAAAAATCCTTCATGGGGTTTATCGCAAATCTGTAGTGACTAGTAAACTTTTTGCCTTTTGCGCATGTACGCAGCATTTACTGTAAATTGTACAAAACACAATTTAAATGCGTACAGGTAAGCAAGACAACAAGAATTCTTCTCTGCCCATCATGTTGGAATATGGTTTTGTTCCGTGAAGAGTGACCAGTCAGGGAATGAGGCATTGTAGTGCGTAGGATCCAATCAGGGAAGGGCCACATCAAAAGCATGAACCAATCAGAGTTTGACTAGAGCCTGTGTTTTCAAAAATCTGCGTTTTCACCCATCCACATTATAATGCTGAAGCTGCATTTTCAGAAGTATATGGCTCTGGAGAGCGTTTTTAAAAGTTTTTGGTGGTTGAAAATGCTGGGGTAGTTTGGATGAAAGGTGAAAAAAGAGACTGACTACTGTGTTTTTAAGTAAAAACGTAGTAATGTAGACAGGATTTTAATATATCCTGGAGGGCTACTAATGTGCCAAAAATCTCTTCTGGATAGGACACGTTAGGGCTGATCGTCCACTGAAAAAAGTTGCAATGGCTTGGCTTCTGAGCTGTTTGGACATAGCTAAGACAATCAGTTACATTTTTAGGTGGAATGTGAAGAAAATATAAAATAAGAGAACCTAAAAGATGCTGTTATTGCCCAAATGCAGTGAGTCAACTTATGAATTTGCTTAGATGTCACTTGGGATACACATTTAGATTTCTTAGTAGGTGCCAGCTTTTGTTTAGCAGTGATTGCATACCGGGTATCTACTGTCACACACATGCACTTGGGATGCAGTTAAAGGGCTTGAATGAAAGTAATGCCATGGTAGATTTGGAGGCAGGGGCGATGTTCACTGACCCTTTCTCTCACTCCTCTTCAGACCAGTTACGGGAAATTCCACCTGGCCCTGATGACGTCATTTCCGGTTCCGGGCCCACGGATGACCTCACTTCCATTGCCGGCCCCATTGATGACCTCACTTCCAGTTTTGACTCCAATTACGCCATTTCCTCTGGTCTGCCTTAAAACCGCCATCTTTTCCACACCAAATCAGTTCTGTTTTGGACTCAACACTGTTCACATCAGTGTGCTTACAAATCCATTTGCAGCCGGGAACAATATATGGGTGGCTGCTCCAAACCTTTTTGTGACTCCTTGTCTTGTTTTTGACACTGCAAATGCATGAAGTTTTTGGACTGAAGTTTTTTGCAAACACAAAATTAAAATCATTGACCTATTCAAACAATAAGCAATACAGCTCAATATTGAACTGAAAAAGACCAAGTAGTTAATCAAAATAAAACACAACAGCAAATTCAAAACATTCAACAAATTGAGGTATCTGATATAATTTCTTTGCTAAAGTAATAATTTAGTTGCATCCTGCTGATGCACATCACTCTGAGAGTGCCGCTACGTTTTGCGTAACTCCTGTCAGCCCATCTTCTCAAAGGAGTATGGTATGGACCCCAAGGACCTCCTTCTAGTTAAGGGGGAGTAAGAACAGGAAAGAAACGGAGGTTGCAGGAAGGAAGAATGGAAGGGAGAAAGAGAGCGAGTGCGCCGGTGCGAGTGAGTGAGTGAACAAGCTCACAGCAGCTGAACAGACAACCTGGGTGTGAGGCCGACACCCCAGGCGTAGTTGTTGTCGCTCCAGCAGAGCTTTATGAAGGACGGGAGTGACGAGAAAGTGGATGATTCTCCACGGAAGACTGCGGGGAATCGGGACTTGGGAACGTGGTGTCCACCACGTGAGAGCCTTGGCCGTTGGTGGATTTCCCAGGTCACTGTCAGGGTAAGCCAACCGGAGCCGAGGATCGGAAAGGCTACTGACAGTTGCAGTAGGAGCAGGTAGAAGGCCAGCTGCAGAAAGAGCGTCTCGCCTGTAGAGCAGCCCAAACGGGAGTAGCAGGGGGACCGCCAGAGTAACTAAGAAGCACCAGGATTGTCATTTGTTTTTAAAGACTGCTTCCTGTAGATGTTTGAACCTCGTTTTAAAGGATTGTTGTTTTTGTGTCTTTTAACCTCCACGTTTCTTTAATGGATTATTTATTTATTAAACTTTGAAAACTGCACTATTTCACTTTGTGATTTTATTTTAATAAAATTGCTCAATTGTTTATTGCCTCACTGTCTAGCTCATCAGTGACATTACCGACGGTGTTGGGTTCATGGGCTCCCTAACAGCCGATGGGAGCATGGAGCTGAACCCGCATCGTCACACCCTCACTCCCACATTATAGCACACTGCCTGTGCAAGAATCACACAAGACATACAGTACGTGCAGCTCCCTAGTTTTGGACTGTTGCTCAAGATGTGATAAATCATTTTCAAGCTGCTAAGTAGGTAAGGCAGGATCAAGCATGAGTCAAACGCGTACAAAAAGAAATTTCTCAGTCCAGAAAAGTTGGTTTTAAAATAGGTTAAGTGAAGCAGAAGTTACACACGCAGAATAAAAGACAAAAAAGGAAAAAATGTTTCTTCTTTAAACTTAACTTTTTCTTGTTAATCTTTCTGGCTTTCTATACTTAAAGATGAGTTATTTCTCTATGCTTTACTTAATACAATACAGTATGTTCTATATGTACGGCGCTGCACGTTCAGTAGAGCATGTTACGTGACATACAACAGGGCAGGATTTGAAACCGTGTGCCCGCCATGCCTTACCTATGGCAAGGCAGGTCACTAACTGAGACTAATCTGTAGTCAGAGGGACGAGAAATAGTTAGAATATTCCATTTCAATTCAGCTTGTGGGGGTTATAATAGGACCTCCCATAGACTATGTACTAATATAGAGGCAAACATTTAACATAACTAAGAAAATACTTCTATCAACTTAACCTAAATAACTAGCGAATGGCTCTTACACATTTTATTCATATTTTAGTTACAAAACAGTAGCATTATTTTTATGCTATTTTAAGGAAAAGTGGATGTACAATAGATATGGTTGAAGAAAATAAAGTTTGTAACAAATAATATGGTGACAATTTATTACTTAGAAAGATGGTAAACCACAACATGCAACAAGAAATTTCCTTGTATGACCTGAACCTCCTATTCTTATTTATTCAAAAGGTATTTAAAAACCCAAGGTCTCCTAAACATTATGGCACTATGGCTGTTGTCAATGACCTAAGTCAAAACTGACATGGATGATTTTTTTGCCACTTGTTTTAAGTTCCATGCAAAGACGGAGCTGGTCACTATCCACAAAAGTCCTCTTCGCTGTGCAGTGCCTTGCATGGTTGCATTCTAAACACACACACACACACATTTGTAGTTCACTTATACATATTGACAATCTTCCAACAACAGTCCAATGACCAAAAAAAATCCTGACATGTAACAGATATAAAACCACAAACTTAAAGGAACATTTAGCATACAAATAAAGTTTTAAACTTTTTTTAATATACTAAAAATCGATATACAATATGTCTGCTGTTTTGCTTTTGTTTTGGTTAACACAAGTCTAATTATTACCCTTGTATTATTTAATTTTGTGTATTTTGAAGGATGACTTCATGGATGCAGACTCCTAGGTTTGAATCCCACAGCCAGATCAAGGTAGCATGAAGTTCAATATGGTGTCCCGCAGGGCTCAGTACTGGGACCTTTACTGTTTTCACTTTACATGCTTCCACTGGGATCTCTCATTAGGAAACATAATGTTAATTTTCACTCGTATGCAGATGACACCCAGTTATACCTTTCATTTAAATCAGATGAAGTTTCTCCAATGCTGTCTTTAATTAGTTGTGTTAGTGAATTAAAGGAGTGGATGAATAAGAACTACTTGTCTTTAAATACAGATAAAACAGAGATGTTAATTGTTGGAGGGAATGACACTGATCACAACAATATTTTGTCATCCTTTAACTAAGTGGGAATCCCAGTCAATTTTACTGAATCAGCCCGCAATCTAGGAGTTATCTTTGACTCTAGCATGTCATTTAAAGCGCATATTACAAAGTTGTCCAAAACATGTTTCTTCCATCTTAAAAATGTTAGGAAATTAAGGCGCTTTTTAAATAAACAGGATTCTGAGAAACTAATTCATGCATTTATCTCTAGTAGGATTGACTACTGCAATGCGGTGTTCACTGGATGTTCAAACTGTTCTTTATACAGCCTCCAGTTAATCCAAAATGTGGCTGCGAGAATTATTACAAGAACAAGAAAATACGAACACATAACTCCAGTTCTTAAATCCTTACACTGGCTCCCGGTTAAGTTTAGGGCAGATTTCAAAATCCTTCTTTTAACATATAAAGCATTAAATGGTCGAGGTCCGGCTTACTTGTTTGAACTTATCATGACTTACAAACCTGAGCGCACATTAAGATCTCAAGATGCCGGTCTGCTTATGATCCCAAGGATTAATAAAATAACAGTGGGAGGTCGAGCTTTTAGTTACAGGGCCCCTAAACTGTGGAGTGGTCTGCCTGCTACTATAAGAGATGCCCCTTCGGTCTCAGCTTTTAAATCCCGGCTGAAGACTCACTACTTCAGTTTAGCATATCCTGACTAGA
Organism: Erpetoichthys calabaricus; assembly: GCF_900747795.2. Taxonomy (NCBI): domain Eukaryota; kingdom Metazoa; phylum Chordata; class Cladistia; order Polypteriformes; family Polypteridae; genus Erpetoichthys; species Erpetoichthys calabaricus. The sequence goes on from NC_041408.2 coordinate 60,050,871, forward strand.
GCTGCTGATTAACTGTACAGACTGCATCTCTGTTGTTAGTCATTAGCACTTAAACATAAGTAACATGACAGTTATAATTGTATACTAACCCTCACTTATTCTGTTTTTCTTCTCAGTACTCAAATGTGGCACTTGGTGCCATGGCCCACCTGCCAAGTTGTTTTGCCTGCCTAAGGAAAAGTCATCCCAGATGGAGGATCGCAGGAATCGTGGGAAAGAGGGGTCCTTTCATCGGATTGGCTGGCCCAGCACTGTTTCACCCGTGGAATGGCCAAATGGGGGAGGCAGCTTGAAGGATGAGGTCTCCAGGACTCTACACAAATCCAAATCTTATCATGGGATATATCATCTACTGTTAAATTCTGCTCTGTACTTCTAAAATTTATATTTTTTATTTCTTACTATATTGAGGAATTGCTCTGTTCTGTGAACTGCATTGTATTGTATTGACCCCCTTCTTTTGACACCCACTGCACGCCCAACCTACCTGGAAAGGGGTCTCTCTTTGAACTGCCTTTCCCAAGGTTTCTTCCATTTTTTCCCTACAAGGTTTTTTTTGGGAGTTTTTCCTTGTCTTCATAGAGAGTCAAGCCTGGGGGGCTGTCAAGAGGCAGGGCCCGTTAAAGCCCATTGCGGCACTTCCTGTGTGATTTTGGGCTATACAAAAATAAACTGTACTGTATTGTATTGTATGCTCTTCCCATGTCATTGACCTGTTCAAACACTAAGCAATACGGCTCAGGATTGAACTGAAAAAGACCTAACAGTTAATCAAAATGAAACACAACAGCTAAACATAATCAAAACATATAAGAAGAGGGTTTTCTGCCGGGTACCCATCTCATATAATAATAATAATAGGTTACATTTATTGAGCGCCTTTCACAAACCCAAGGTCACTTTACATACAGAGTAAAAAAAAAAATGACACAGATGACAAAAGTTCGCAGAAGAGGAAAGTTTTCAGTTGCGATTTAAAAGTGCAGAAAAAGGAGAAATCTTGGAGAGACTGAGGAAGAGAGTTCCAGAGTTGAGGTGCTATAGCATTGAAGGACCTGCCTCCCAAGGTGGGACAGTAAGGAGATTACTGCTCGAGGACCTGAGAGAGTGACAAGGAGTGTAAGGAGCTAGCAGCTGGGTGAGGTAAAGGGGGGCAAGGTTATGTAGGACTTTGAAGGTGAGAAGCAGAATCTTGAATTTAATCCTTGATGGAACCGGTAACCAGTGAAGCTGAGAGAGAACAGGGGAGATGTGAGGGGAGATATCTTCAAAGATGTGCAGGGTAGGTTAACTTTAAATTCCAAATTACACCAGGGGTGTGTAAATGGGTTCAGTTTTATATTAACAAAATAATTACATCATTTTCCGTGCTGTTGCTGCGATTGCACGGGATCTCATGTAAGTTTGCACACCAGTTTGTCCTATGTATCCACAGTTTGCCGTAATGTTGGCACAGGGCTGAGAGAGGGTCTACAAGGGAGAAAATAATTGGGTGAGGTGGGGGCATGCGCTACACGCTTCTCTATCACTGATTCAGGACAAAAAGTGCTTAAGTCATTTAGAATATACTCAATGCACCCAACATTACATCGTAACTAATCAGCTGTTCTTCCCAATCTCCTTTTCCGACTTCTATTCTAGTTAGTTTAACTTTTCCTTGGGGACATTTTTAAAGATATGTACTGCTGAATACCCCAAGTTTTTCATTCGGTGTGTTTTGTCATTTTGATTTTGCTCGACTCAGGTCAGCAGCTGAATTTTGCTTTTCTTGGTAACAGCCAGGGTTTTTCATCATCACAAAGTCCGTCTGAATCTGCTCCTCAGTTTTATGTATAACTAGCTGTCCCCCGTGGCTTCGCCTGCATAGTAGTGAATTAGGACAGTGAGGAGGGCCCTGCCCTGCCCCCTACTCCTGACATCACGCTTCCCCCTCCCATCGGCCCGCAGCCTCAGTCTCAGATTAGTGCGAATATATCACTCCTGCAAGCGAACTATGATTCTTAGAGCAATGAGAGAAGTTGCAAAATCAATCAGAATATTCTAGGATATTCTAGAAAAAAACCCGATCTAAATCCGTTAAGTAGTTCTGTTATTCGCTAGCTAAGCGGAGGTAAGGAACACCCCAAGGCTGGCGCGTGACTGAGCAGGGCCACGTCCCCTTCCCTCAGCCCGCTGAGTCTCTCTATCAGATTCACGCTAATAAATCGGTGCCGCAAGCGAACTATGCTACTTGGCGCAATGAGAGAAGTTGCAAAATCAACCAGAATGTTCAAGCAAATTATTGAAAAAAACCCAATCTAAATCCGTTAAGTAGTTCTCTTGTGAAAAGACATGCAGACAGACAGACATTGGATTTTATATATAGAGAGATGGGAAAGCTGATGTTTGGGATCATGAATAAAGATATGTAGAGCACCAGCCTAAACTATTGAGAGTGGTACCTGAAGCATCCCATGTTACACAGGAGTGTATACTGTCAAGGCATTATGGAAATTGAGCTTTAATAGGAAATAAGCAATAACATTTGACAAAACTTTCATTTCATGACCTTGCTAGAGATCAGTTAGCTCACATAAATTAAATCTGGTTATTATAGAATCCGTTTTTAAGTTATTTAGCAACTTAAAGCAATTTCAAATTATTTTGCATCACAGTAGATACAACTTGCATTATAAAATATGATAGCTATTTTTTAACTGAAATGATATGTCAGAATTTAAATATGTTATGTACTTCTGAATTCATGAGTACATATTTACTTTATTAAATTATTTAGATATACAGCTCATCACAACCCAGTAAGGAACTGAGTAGGTTCAGAAAATGGGTATAAATAGATACAGTATATTGCAAAGTGAGACACTGTGAGAATGGTGTGTGCAGCAATGAGAACATGACACAGGACATGGGCTGGACTAAACAAGGTTACCTTACCATGCTAATACAGACAAATGAACACCACCTGGCAATAGTATGGACTATGTATGGGTTGAGTGCTCTGCACGAATGTTTTTGTGTAGGCAAGAAAGCAAAAAAAGTAAAAAGAGAGACCTGAAGTGGAAGAAGAGTAGAGAAGTTCCCCTGATTGATAGATGGCAGCATGGTGTTCTACTGCATGTAATGGAAGACAAGCTACGTCTTGTTAGCAGGAGGGCCTGATAGTTTAAATAGAGGCAATGGTTCAAAGGTAAAGGGAAGCTTTGGGCTGTCAATGGTAGTTCTGAGAAAAAGGCCTCAGGACTTTCAAAAGTTGATTCATGGACCAGTCTTAGGCTGGAGCTTAAAGGGCACTCTTGAATGTTTGGTGAGTTGAGTGCGGCGTCAGGGAGTGTAGAGGGGAGTGTTTGGTTTTGCCAGACAAGGGCTAGTTTCAAATATGCCTTTCTTAATTTATGTCTTGTATTTATTTGTAATAAAACATGTTGGATTTCATATTTTGGCCTATTGAATTATTCCAGGTTGGGGGCATCTACATAAATTCCCAAATCCTTTATAATATACAGTCTTCTCCCTCTTTACGAGCACAATGTGTTCATTAATGCATCATTCAATGCAAGGCAAACTCTTGTAATTCAAAAACATAGTCAATGCTAGCTTCAATTTGAAAAAAATGTATGCGTATGTAAATTAACACCCATAATTCCCTAATACAACACCAACTTCTATTAAAATGAACACAATACTTCCATAGCTAACAGGGTAAGAGCGTAACGGATAAGGAAATGATGATGAGGAAGAGGTGCTGAGTTCCTGAAACTCCATTTCTACATTGTCCATGTTTGTCTTTAATTGCAACAGGAGAATGAGAGAGGCCAGAGGTTGATGGTGAGGACACAGATGTAGCAGCGTGAGTGGTAGTACCCAGATGGATTAGCTTCATGAAAGAAAAATTAAGATTTTGATCTGCTCAACTTCCCATATCTTTTTTTTTTTGTACAGCTCTCTGTAGCACTCAAAAGAAAATGGCACACAGATTCTTGTAACTGCAAATGTTACCAAGAGTTTATATGGAATTACTCTTTTTTATGTGCGTAGTTGGTGAACTTCCCTAAAATCAGTCCTCGGTATGTGCATAGTTAACTTAGAATGTCCCTCCCCTTGTTGTTGTGGGGCATTAGCAATAGACAATATTTAAGAGGCAAAACAGTATTATGAACTATTACAGAAAGTCCTGGTTTTATTTTTTTTTCCTTTCTTAAAATATTTTTCTTATCACTGATGTATTTTTTGTATTCCTGTTCTCATGCAGCATTTAGTTTCACTTTAGTTTTGCATATCTTTATTTCATTTACATGAATTATTGGATAATTTATTATTACAGGTATTATTTATTTTTTACATGCTTATTGTCATTTTGTGCTGCTCTTGCTGTGATAGTACTATTTGTTGGTAGGGGGAAGTTGCCAGAAGTCACCTCAGGTGATGTCATCTTTGTGCCAGTATTTCTTCTGGTGTAATGCTGAATGGAACAGCCCAAGATTCTGAATTCTCTGACAAAGATTTAGTGTCAACACGTGGATGATGAATTGTTTAATAGCGGAATTCCTACTGAAAACAAAATCATAAACGCGTTGCTTCAAAAAGAAGACGACGATGAAGATGACAAGGAGGAAGACACCGCTGGCATATTGGATTTACCAGCACTCAGTTTACCAAAATTGTTTGATGCCAAAAACGCCTGTAATAGATTGATGGCATTGTAACAAGGGACTGACGCGAAAAAGCAAGCGTTTTAAGAGGCAAACTGTGTGACTGTAGATTACAAAGTTTAAAACTAAAAAGTATTTTGTGACTTTCTTAGAAAATACTATCCATCCATCCATCCATCCATTTTCCAACCCGCTGAATCCGAACACAGGGTCACGGGGGGTCTGCTGGAGCCAATCCCAGCCAACACAGGGTACAAGGCAGGAACCAATCCCGGGCAGGGTGCCAACCCACCACAGAGAAAATACTATATTGTACTTAATGTATGTTTTCATTATGGGCTAAATGTATATTTTTTTCAATAATCACTATTAGTTTAATAGACTGAGTTCGTTGTTGTCAAATTCACATTTCCTGGTTATAGTGATTTCCGCTTATAACGAGCAAATAGTGTCGGTCCCGTCAATATCACTATAACCGAGTTTGACTGTAATTGGTGTATTTACATATATTAAAAAGTATTTTCACTCACTTTTTCTTAGAATTGATGTTAACAATTCAAAAATGTAAATTGTATGTGAGCCAAATTTGAAGTACACAGGAAAAAAGCAAACAAACAAATATAGAAGATATCTAATTCCTGACAGTAAAATATAAAGAAGGTTTAGAAGGACTAAAAGTAAACAAAAGAATAAGAGGAAGAAATGTTTTAATAACCTCAAAAACTGCAATGCTACACTGTAACCTGAGCAAGCTGCTCTGGGCCTTTATAAGGTGCCTCATAAACAAACATTTATGTATAATCTGAACAAACTATTCCATGTCCACTAATATGAATAAACATTTCTGCAAAAGCAGCAAGAATAATAGGCATGTTCATAGGTCTCTTTTAAGTCAACATTTAATTTGTAATTGTTGCACTACTGTTTAGGTCATCATCATCACATTTTGTATCCATCTCTTGGCTAAATCTCCCATTTCTCTTTGGATAGCAATGGCAAATATTATCTCATCACCAGCATCCTGTTATCATTTTATAGAAGCAGAGTATTCTCAGTCAAATGGGAATCATTTGTGAGCCATAATATCTTCCCTTTCCTTGAAGCTTAGTTGTTTACTTCATATTTTACACTATTTTCATAAACCTCTTTCTTTGCGGTCTTATGTTTGTTCCGCCTCAATTCATGCTGTAAACTTTTACATATGAATCTGACTACTGTATATACTCGCGTTTAAGTTCTCCTGCGCATAAGCCAGGGCTTGATATACAGTATAATTTCCAGTATTTTATAATGTCGGTTGTATGAGTTGAATGTGAAAAGCTCACACTATTGATCCAAGAGATTGTGACATGCTAACGCCCACCTGAGAGAGTAACCACGGAGCACACTGCCTTTTTTTCTATGTATTGTGCCTACGTGACCACACGGTAATACCTGAACTATTCTGAAGCGACGTTTGCACTGTTTTGTGTTTTTTGTATCTCACACCCTCATACACCTTTATTGTAAGAGCATCCCTTATCTACAATTGAGCGTTCAATCAGAAGAAAATATGAAGCTGGTTTTAAATTAAAAGTTGTTGAAATGGCAAAAGAAATTGGTAACTGCAATGCTGCAACAAAATTTGATGTGTCTGAGAAACTGGTACGAGATTGGAGGAGGCAAGAAGATATAAAAAAATAAAAATAAATGTCGCATATAAGTCGGGGTCTGATTATATGATCGATTTTGCAGGTTTCAGGACCTGACTTATATGCAATTATATACGGTAAATCCTTCTCTATTCTTTTTATACCTGTGTTTATGTAATTGGGTTAATGACTTTTTTTCATCCAACTATGTTTCTGTGTCATATAGCTGCATATCTTACTAATTAAAATCCATCCATTGCTGTCATCTTGCAGTGGTAATGTCCTACTTGATAGGTGTACTATAACTGCTTAAAAGGAGGAGGTATTTCACAGGAAGAATTTCAGAAGATTCCAGGTCAACAGGTCAGATATATTTCTGTGTTAGACAATCTGTTAATCAAAATTCATTAAAATAAGAAAACTTTGTTAAGAAAAATTTGGTTTGTTATATGAGTAAATTTATGCGCACAGGTCTATTAAATGTTCTGTTAGATGGATTTTATATTTTTGATCATCTTTTATTATGCATTTTCAAAATTTGAGTATTATAAAGGCAGTCATAAACTGATAAAAAATCATCTATTCATGTCACAATAATATCTTGCTTTTGGTCTAGAGTGGTCTGTTTTTAGTCTATAGCTGCCTTCATGTCTTAAGGGAAATATGAACTTTCAAAATGACATAATGCCATTCGAAGTGGCAGCTATAAGTGGAGGATAGTTGGAGATAATTTTGTTATTTGATTAATCGGAATCCTGAAGTAATTTTGACCATTAAATCTTTTCACTATGTAAAATAAAAAACATAATCGGATAACACACATTTGCCATTTTTAAACGTAGCTCAAATATTTCAGCTCCTTTCCATCTGAATTTGAAACCATTTGAAACCCTGGTCCAAGTGTCTGACTTTCCCTGATCTTTTTTCACTCTGATGTACTAGCCCCTCTTGATTGTTCACTGCACATCTGCCTTGTCCATTTTCTCAGGATGTTTTGAATATCTGCCGCTCTGAAAATTACATTATAAAAAATAACGACATTATGATTAGATATTTAATGTGTAAAGAAGATCACATTTTTATTATGTAATGGTTTTAGTTCATAACCAAAGCAATAACATTTTACTGGAGTCTTTTAAGCAACTTGTCATTGCTGACTGCCATTTATTTCCCACATGAGAGTTAAAAGGACTTGTACTCGTTCCTTTTAGGTTGAGCTCTGCATGATCCCAATCCGGTGGTGTTCTCTATGCACATCTTCATTTGCTAGCACTCTCATTTGCTGTATATTATACTAGCTGTCTAAGACATGTTGAAATCTAAATAATCAAGCTAGACGCCTGCATTAACATTCGCAGTGCACCATGCACTTATTTTTTTTTTTAGGAACTTCCTTAAAATTGTAATTTTTCCCTTGAGAATAAAAAAAATCTAATCTAATCTAATCTAATCTAATCTAATCTAATCTAATCTAATCTAATCTAATGAATATGTCCCTGCTATTTGCCACTTGGTATGGGATTCATAATAACGGTGTTAATGTTTATGATGAGCCATCTTTTGGAATGACAGAGACATAGCAACCAGATGGACATACAGTCAGGTATCCATCCATCCATTATCCAACCCGCTATATCCTAACTACAGGGTCATGGGGGTCTGCTGGAGCCAATCCCAGCCAACACAGGGTGCAAGGCAGGAAACAAATCCCGGGCAGGGCGCCAGCCCACCGCAGTATAGAGTCAGGCACTTATTCTTTAATTAAGGTGGATAAAATGTGTGCGAGGATCATAATTTACAATACTATGAATTAATAATTTCCAAGCAGTTCTTACACAATAGTAATGTTTCCCATAAAAGCTAAAGATAGAAAGTTGTCATATACTAAAGTACTTGTTATATTTTCTGGAGTCGGAGTTGGAGTCAGAAGCTTTTTTCAATGATTCCATAGCCCTGAACATGTTGAAGGTAATGAGTATTGTCTACTATGCAAAAAGTACTGTAATTTCAACAAAACAAACAAACACCAAGAAATAAAATATTAAGATCAATAGCCATGGCTGAATTCAATAAGTGCATGGGCTTGTTGCTATCACAATGTCCTCTTTGGTCTCGCAATGAGCAGCCTCTTCTGGTGGCTGGCAGGTTTATATATCATTGAACCCAAAAGAGTCGGGGTTTCTGGAGAAATGGGGGAAGTCACCTCACTCATCTTCTGAGTATTCTTCAGAATTGTAAAAGGAAAGACCCACTCTTGGTGTGGAGCGTTACTGCCTTTCTTATTATAGCCCTGAAGGTGTCCACTAACTGCTCATGTATGACAATATACACTATAATTACAGATAACATATTAAAAATCATAAATCCCAATGTTGAAAGTCATTTCAGTAAAGCATCTGCAAAAAATAGAACAATAATAAAGAAGGAATGAAGGCACCTGCTATACAAATTACATACATTATAATATGCTTTACATGGTCTGGAAATTTTCCATCTTGTTTACATATTAAAATATAATCATTTATCATGGTTTATTATTGTCAACTTTATAATCTGTTTTGAATGCTACTAACATCCCTGGTTTGTAGCTCCAGCATGAATTGGAAATAATCTTCAGTTTTATGTGTGAATGTGCAAACACTCCTCATATATCAAGCGTGAATAGGGTTGTTCAGGGGAAAAATGTCAGAAACCTAAAGTGGTTCATGGCCAGGTTATTACGTGAGAAAGAAGATAATACGGTCATTGAGCAAAATTATAATCTTAAATGTTTGTTATTAACAGCAGGCAGAGATGCCAAGCCACCAGTTAGCGCAGTTCCATTGCACTGTTAATTCAATGTGTATTTTACATAGATTTTCATTACTGATTACTTCTCATGCTACCTGACATTCATTTACAAAATGATGTTATAAAAGCTATTTTTTTATTAAAATGGTATAATGAGATATATGAAGACCTATCTTGTTCTATTTGCTTGACTTACAAATAAGAAAATAAAACTGACTAATTTAAAAAAAAGATGGACTCATGTATTAACCATTTTCCCCTTTGAAGGGTTATATTTCTGGAATAGTCATCACCTGAAATTTCCCCTAACACAAGGTTGTTTGCAAGGGACCACTTTAAAATTCTGAGCCGTGTTCGGACATGTGTGAAATTCATTAAATCAGCCAATGTGTTTTCACAAACGATGCCTTTTTTTATACATAAAATCTGCCACTTTTCTGTCTTCCTTTCTTTGACAGTTCCTACTGTTTTGTTATGCAGAGAGCTACAACATGTCTCTTTTTAAGTGGACGAGTGCCTAGGAATAAAATATTTGATGAATTCCATCCATCCATTTTCCAACCCACTGAATCCGAACACAGGGTCACGGGGGTCTGCTGGAACCAATCCCAGCCAACACAGGGCACAAGGCAGGAAACAATCCCGGACAGGGTGCCAACCCACCGCAGGACTTTGATGAATTTAAGTTTCTTAATAGACTTAATATATTTTAGGCAAATCACTTGAAGTGTACTGTTTATTTTGGGTTTAATTTCGAGAGAGTTTGTTATAATATCTGTCAGCATTTGTTAATCATTACTATCTCACTACCTTTCTGAATTCACTCTGCAATTGAGTGTCACTGGACACACAGCCTATTCTGTCAACAGCGGGTACAAAGCAAGGAGCCCTGGACGGGATGCTTGTTCATCTACACACACACACACACACACACACACACACACGCACACACACACACACACACACACACACACGCACACACACACGCACACACACACACACACACACACACACACACACATTAATGCATATGTGGTCAGTGTAGGATCACCAGTAAAAATAAAATGAATGTCATTGGTATGCAGAGGGAAAAGTGGAGTTTTCTGAGACAAACCCACCAAGATATGAGTGGGATTTAAACTCAAACTGCAGGAGCTGTGTGCCAGCAGTCTATGTATATTTACTGGTTTAGTGAGAATATGTATCAGTTATCAGACATTTCTTCACTGAGCACTCCATCCAAAAATTATATATTTTTTTTTATACAGTTAGGTCCATAAATATTTGGACAGAGACTTTTTTCTAATTTTGGTTCTGTACATTACCACAATGAATTTTAAATGAAACAACTCCGATGCAGTTGAAGTGCAGACTTTCAGCTTTAATTCAGTGGGGTGAACAAAATGATTGCATAAAAATGTGAGGCAACTAAAGCATTTTTTTAACACAATCCCTTCATTTCAGGGGCTCAAAAGTAATTGGACAATTGACTCGAAGGCTATTTCATGGGCAGATGTGGGCAAGTCCGTCGTTATGTCATTATCAATCAAGCAGATAAAAGGCCTGGAGTTGATTTGAGGTGTGGGGCTTGCATGTGGAAGATTTTGCTGTGAACAGACAACATGCGGTCAAAGGAGCTCTCCGTGCAGGCGAAAGAAGCCATCCTTAAGCTGCGAAAACAGAAAAAACCCATCCAAGAAATTGCTACAATATTACGAGTGGCAAAATCTACAGTTTGGTACATCCTGAGAAAGAAAGCAAGCACTGGTGAACTCAGCAACACAAAAAGACCTGGACGTCCATGGAAGACAACAGTGGTGGATGATCGCAGAATCATTTCCATGGTGAAGAGAAACCCCTTCACAAAAGCCAACCAAGTGAACAACACTCTCCACGGGGGCCCCTGAAATGACGGGATTGTGTTAAAAAAATGCTTTAGTTGCCTCACATTTTTATGCAATCATTTTGTTCACCCCACTGAATTAAAGCTGAAAGTCTGCACTTCAACTGCATCTGAGTTCATTGTGGTAATGTACAGAACCAAAATTAGAAAAAGGTTGTCTCTGTCCAAATATTTATGGACCCAACTGTATGTTACTTACTTCATGTGGTTTGTAGTGATGGGCAAGAAAATGTTTTAATCTCATGCTCCCATGGAGAACGGAGATAATGTTTCTACAAGAATGGAAGCCTATGATGACCAAAACTGGACATCTGTAGACAATATCAAAAAAATGTATTTCTGGTTACTTGTGTCACATAATCCGCATGTCTAGTTATCCAGTCATAATGCTCACAACATGCAAAATGCATGCATTTTGTGCTAAAATACTATTAAACAAAAATGTCCAAAAAACAGAAGTAGTCCACAAACAGGAAGTCTATTCAGAAGGGATCATGCTTTTGAATTGAAGACCCACCTCTCCCCATGATTCAATGGTCAAGAGTCCTGTCTACCTGTTTTTTGGCTACTTTAAAAAATATATAATTATTGGTTGGAGTATTGGATTATTCCTTTAAAATTCATGGCTACTTTATCATGAGAAGGAATTCACTCCACTTTCTCAGATACATCAGTGTGGTACACATTAACCTTAAGATCAGTCTCTGTTAGAAGAAATAAAACTGTAAAGAAACAGTCAATACAATGCAAGTCAAAAATCACACAAGAAGTGCAGCAATGGACTTTAACAGACCCTGCCTCTTGACAGCCCCCCAGCCTTGAGTCTCTAAGAAGATGAGGAAAAACTCCCAAAAAACCCTTGTAGGGATAAAATGGAAGAAATCTCAGGGAAGGCAGTTCAAAGAGAGACCCCGTTCCAGGTAGGGTTGGGTGTGCAGTGGGCGTCAAAAAGAAGGGGGTCAATACAATACAGTACACAGAACAGGACACAAGTAATCCTCAGTACAATATAATAGTGCAATAGAAATATTACAAGTACAGAGCAGAATTTAACAATAGATGATATCACAAAATATAATTTGGATCTTGGATACTTGGCAGCATAGGCTTGTTGCAACTGTGCTTCCCCATTTACTGGTCTCAAGAAGCTTATTAGAATCTTTGAAAGAAATGTGACAAGAACAGACAATTCAGATCAACAAAACTTGCCCATACTATCCACATAATTTCTCCATAATGACATCCCGTCAAGATTCAAAGGTCCTTAAAGTCCTACTTTTTGCTGCACTACTTCTTAATTTATTTCATGTATCTATGGTTATCTGTAGAAAGAAAAACATCCTAAAAATTGTGTAATAATTATTCTAAGCAAATCTCCAACTATGTTCCCATGTTCTTATTGAACTTATTTTAAAGAAACAGCCCGGATCCACTGTACTGATTAATTTCACAATTTTAAAAACTCCAACCATGTCATCTCTTAATCTCAGTTTGCCTGAACCAAAAAGGTTTAACTGCTTTAATCTTTCCACATAGCTCATACATCTTGGCTCCGGATTCAGCCTAGTCACTCTTCACTGGACTCCTTCTAGTGCTGCTATGTCTATTTTGCATTCTAGAGACTAAAGCTGCATGCAGCACTCAATCTTAGGCCTCACCAGTGCATTATAAAGCGTAAGCATAACCTCTTTTGACTTGTACTCCTCACATAGTGCTATGGAAGAAATAACCTAATATTCTTAATTAGCCTTCTTAATGGCTTCTGAATACTTCTTGTTGTTGAAAGTGACAAGTCCAGGGCTGGAAGTGGACCCTTTGTTGCTCAAAAGTCCAAGTACGAGTATATCACAGCTCATGAAACTCCATGGGTTTTCATCCCCATTCCTCCACCCATTCTCAGACTTAACATGAGTGTATCTCAGCTACATTTCAGACCTCCTGTTGTGTATTTAGATCTATGATTTCTACTTCTACATGTATATGTGTATTACTTTATATTTACTTACATTAAATTTCAGCTGCCACAAATCTGCCAAGCCTGTATTCTGTCCAGATCCCTCTGCAATGATTTTGCTAACTCTAGATTAGCTGCTATTCTGCTACGTTTGATACATAAAAATCTGTAGCTTCAGTAGCTTATAAAAAGACAGTGTTATAATTTAGAAACCACTCATTTCTTCTGTGAAACCACTCAGTGTTTTGCTGGGATACATGATGCTCAAGAGCACTCCAGCAAAACTGACCTCACCTGCATTTTAATGGGGATTTGGGTGGAACAGAGTAGTGCCTAATAAAATCCACGTAATACATGAGGGGAATGTGCCACCTCCACACAGTGAGAAGACGTAAAATTAACTCTAGGTCTTGGGAACTGTGCCACCATTTCCTGAACCTTATAATATAAATAATAAAAATAATCTATCCATCCATCATCCAACCCACTGAATCCGAACACAGGGTCACGGGGGTCTGCTGGAGCCAATCCCAGCTAACACAGGGCACAAGGCAGGAACCAGTCCCGGGCAGGGTGCCAACCCACCGCAGGACACACACAAACACACCCACACACCAAGCACACACTAGGGCCAATTTAGAATCGCCAATCCACCTAACCAGCATGTCTTTGGACTGTGGGAGGAAACCCACGCAGACACGGGGAGAACATGCAAACTCCACGCAGGGAGGACCCGGGAAGCGAACCCAGGTCCCCAGGTCTCCCAACTGTGAGGCAGCAGCGCTACCCACTGCGCCGCCCTAATAATAATAATACTTTACATTTATATAGCGCTTTTCTCACCACTCAAAGCGCTTAGCAATTGCAGGTTAAGGGCCTTGCTCAAGGGCCCAACAGAGCAGAGCCCCTTTTGGCATTTTATGGGATTCGAACCGGCAACCTTCCAATTGCAAGTGCAGATCCCTCGCCTCAGAGCCACCACTCCACCTAGAATGCAAAACATGGACTGTTTAAAGTTGAATTATTCTTTTTTTAATCAATTTAGATGTTGAAATGATTTGTTGGATGCAGTATTTTGATGAGCTGGTTTGTTGGTATGCAATCAATGCTGGGAGTTATCCAGGGCTGATTCTGAATGCATTCTTGAAGCGGTCTCACTGGGACTCTGAACCAAACCATTATGGACAAACATGACCAATATTTGAACTATAACTGACTATTACTTCAATGACAGTTTCCTTTTTTCCTTTTATCAATGTAGTATGAAAATCACAGCCTGTAAGTATTCAAGAATCCTCTTTTTTTTCAAAATCTAAATGGCATATTATTTACCCATTCATAGTACACAGTCAATTACCCACCATGGGAAGAAGAATGGTTAAATAAAGTTAACCAATGAAGAAGTTGTTTAGAATAATACAAAATGATTGACAGTAAAATAAAAATATGTTCATAGAATTATACAATGCCAAAGACACTGCCAAAATTTCACAAAGAAAAAGTGGTTTGTCTCAGCATTGCTCAGCATACCAGACGAAACATTTGGAAAAGAGTGGATGTTTGCCACACAGAAACCTTCCCAAGTGAAAGAGCAAATAAACAAAGCAAGAATTGCACCATAGAATCTGTCCTGCCACATCTACATCAAAATGAAATGCCAGGCTATGCAATTGTACTTCCATTTTTTCACTTCTAAATTATTTTTAATCTTTCCCTCCGATTTAATACAGGCTTCTGTGATTGTACAGTGGTACTTTTCTTACAATAGGTTTTGAAGAAGTATAGTCATATAACTGATTAGAAAAGGAATAGGCAAATGAAGATAAAATATCTCTGTAGACTATAAGTTCAAAATGTTTCAGGTTTAAAATAATAAGTTGGGTTTTCAAGATGGCAGAAGATTGTCGTTGTGATTGTCACGATTGTTTAAGTGATGTACCAAGCATGTCCTGCTTTATGATGTCAAGGTGGTCATTTTCCCCATATACAGTGGTACCTCTGGTCACGACCATATTTCGTTCCAAAACTCTGGACGCGACCCAATTTGGTGGCGACCCGAACGTAATTTCCCCATAAGATTGTATGTAAATACAATTAATCCATTCCAGACCGTACGAACTGTATGAAAATTTATATATTTTTTTAAGCACAAAATAGTTAATTATAACATAGAATGCACAGTGTACAGTAATCCCTCCTCCATCGCGGGGGTTGCGTTCCAGAGCCACCCGCGAAATAGGAAAATCCGCGAAGTAGAAACCATATGTTTATATGGTTATTTTTATATTGTCATGCTTGGGTCACAGATTTGCGCAGAAACACAGGAGCTTGTAGAGAGACAGGAACGTTATTCAAACACTGCAAACAAACATTTGTCTCTTTTTCAAAAGTTTAAACTGTGCTCCATGACAAGACAGAGATGACAGTTCTGTCTCACAATTAAAAGAATGCAAACATATCTTCCTTTTCAAAGGAGTGTGCGTCAGGAGAGAGAGAACAAAGCAAGCAGTCAAAAAAAATTTCAATAGGGCTTTTTGGCTTTTAAGTATGCGAAGCACCGCCGGTACAAAGCTTTTGAAGGCGGCAGCTCACACCCCCTCTATCAGGAGCATGAAGAGAGTGAGAGAGAGCCACAGAAAAACAAAGTCAAAAATCAATACGTGCCCTTTGAGCTTTTAAGTATGCGAAGCACCGTGCAGCATGTCCTTCAGGAAGCAGAGGCACACAGCCCCCCTGCTCACACCCCCCTACGTCTGCGCAAGAGAGAGAGAGAGAGAGAGAAAGTAAGCTGGGTAGCTTCTCAGCCATCTGCCAATAGCGTCCCTTGTATGAAATCAACTGGGCAAACCAACTGAGGAAGCATGTACAAGAAATTAAAAGATCCATTGTCCACAGAAACCCGCGAAGCAGCGAAAAATCCGCAATATATATTTAAATATGCTTACATATAAAATCCGCGATGGAGTGAAGCCGCGAAAGGCGAAGCGCGATATAGCGAGGGATCACTGTAATAGTAAACTCAATGTAAAAGCATTGAATAACACTGAGAAAACCTTGAACAACAGAGAAAACTAACATTGTAAGAGTTTGCGCTAGACCCTTACGAACCGTCCAGCCATCCATCCATTATCCAACCCGCTATATCCTAATACAGGGTCACGGGGGTCTTCTGGAGCCAATCCCAGCCCACACAGGGTGCAAGGCAGGAAAAAAACCCCAGGCAGTGCGCCAGCCCACCACAGGATGCGCACACACACACACACCAAGGACAATTTAGAATCGCCAATGCACCAAACCTGCATGTCTTTGGACTGTGGGAGAAAACCGGAGCACCCAGAGGAAACCCACGCAGACACGGGGAGAACATGCAGACTCTACGCAGGGAGGACCCAGGAAGCAAACCCAGGTCTCCTAACTGCGAGACAGCAACGCTACTCACTGCACCACCTTATGAACCACTTGCTGTAAACACTTTTTTTATGAGTTTAAGCACAGGAGAAAAAAAAATTAAATGCCACTTCTCTTGCGAAACTTTTCAAACCAACCTCTACTGGCTTTAAATTCCTCACCTGTGCCGCTCAAAGAAGGATTTTTTTTCAGCAAATCGCCCTGAATCTTCCTGGCTTTCGCGTATGTGATCGGCTCGCTTACGCTATCCCCTGCAAGTTGCTTCTCGTTCTACCACACTAGCAACAGTTTTTCCACCTCTTCCAGCACTTGAGGCCTCTGCTTGGTTAATATTATAACTCCTTTTGCAACATCAGTTGCTTTGTTAGGCCCTGTATACGCAAACAAAAGAAAATGGGAAACGGAGAATGGGAAATCATTGGCGCGTTCGAACGCGTGTAGCGAAAATGGCCACCAGTGTTTTTGTTCACCACCAGAGCGTGTGATCGTGAACAGATGCAAAATTTTAGCAAACTTTTTGATCGTAACCCAATTTGTATGTGTTCGGAAATGTTCGTGACCAGAGGTTCTACACTATATGGGTTTAGAGACACAAGACAAAATCCTAGCTTTTCTTAATGTTGTATTGACACCAAAGGTCATCATGGGCTGTGCGACTGTCTGGCACTGGCTTCCACTGTGTAAAGTGAGGAATAGAGTACTTCAACCCACTTAGCTGGACACATAGACTAGCATTAAAGATTTGATCCCGGCAATGTTCAAAAATACAATTTTCGGGGATTCTGTCTGTGTGTGTGTGTGTGTTTATGTAAACATGATAAATTGAGTACGCTTTGACTTAGGTCAACCAAATTTTGCAGACAAGTATTAGGTACAAATGTAGATTTCTATCAACTTTTGGGCTGTTTCTGTTAATCGGAAGTAGTACTTTACCTTTGATTGAAGCAGCTGCAGAGTCCGATCTATTCAACTTTACTTTAATAACAATTGTTCAATATAATATTAATTTGATTTAATTTGTTGTTGATGGTTCTTTAATGTCATCAGTCAGTCAGTCATTTTCCAACCCGCTATATCCTAGCACAGGGTCACGGGGGTCTGCTAGAGTCAATCCCAGCCAACACAGGGTGCAAGGCAGGAACAAATCCCGGGCAGGGCGCCAGCCCACTGTGGAGATACATACACACCAAGCACACTCTAGGGACAATTTAGGATCGCCAATGCACCTAACCAGCATGTCTTTGGACTGTGGGAGGAAACCCAATAAATAAAATAATTTACAAAGTTATTACAAAACCCAAAATAGGCAAAATAATTTTAACATGCTGAAGGCCCAGACATAGAAACTGTGTGCTATAACAAAATTCTTTAACCAGGTATCCCTTTTATTTCTCTTGCCCTTCGTGGCCTATGAATGCCAACTGTTTAAATGTACTAAGCAGCAGACGAAGATGGGTAGTACCAGCTATTACACTGCAAAAATACATATGCAAAAAACAGACAAAAAACTTTAAATGGGAGTTGTTTTGCTTGTATTTAGCAAAAAAATCTGCCAAAGTGGCAAGCAAAAATTACTTGACAAGGTTGTTTAAAGTAAGCTAAATAATCCATCCATCCATCCATTTTTCAACCCGCTGAATCCGAACACAGGGTCACGGGGGTCTGCTGGAGCCAACACTGGGCACAAGGCAGGAACCAATCCCAGGTAGGGTGCCAACCCACCGCAGAGCTAAATAATCATAAATGCTAATTTTTGGATAAGTCAGTAATTTTAACAATAAAGAAAACTAAACCTGATGTCATGATTAGACATTTTTCACTTGGGTTAGATTTCATTTTTTGCAGTGTAGTCAAGTTCCTACAACACATAAAGCACGCAGATTCTTAAGTCATTTATTTCAGAAACAGCAGCTAATTCCAAAGAAGTATCCATAGAAGATTATGTGGATCCAAAGTAGTGGAGATGTTATTGTGAACAAACTATTGCTTCATCCAGAATTTATTGTTGTGTTGTGATTACTACTGACTACTAACTACTAACTGAATGTCAGGAACTGCGTTCATTGCTTGGCAGCATTCAAGTTTACTTAAATTAATTATTTTGCGATGGGTATGTGTGTGTGTGCCACTTTACTCATTGACTTTTCTTATTGTGTTTCTGTTCAGTTAGCCATTCCAGGTGGGGTGGAGTTTGTTTATTGTTCACAGCCCAAAAATCTGTTATTGCTGCCTTCTTTATACTGTACTCTTTTTTTCATTTTATCAATAAAAATTCGATCATCAAAGAAAAAGTCATATAAGTTAAAAAAAAAAGAAAACATTAGGCTATGCAATTCATACCACCATGGAGCATCAGATGACATCATAATGCCACCGGATTCATGCAATTCATGAAAATGCAATTAAGAAAGCTGTGGTAAGGCATGTCACAGGGTGTGTATGAAAAAGGTTTTTAGACTTAATTTATTGATTTCTTTATCCTTACCAGCTTAACCAAAGTCATTAAGAATGTGTGCCAGCTAAATAGATTAATTGCTGTTTAGCGGCTTGGCGCTTAAGCAGCTGGAGGCAGGCGGCAGTCATATAAATGGTTTGGGGGTAAGTGCGGAAAGGAGGAAGAAAAGAATGTGAAAAGAAATCAAGAGCAAGGACAGAAACTAGTTTGACATTGGTGTAGCTGCGTTTTCCCAAAATTACCAAATTTCAACAGCTCTAGTATGCAAAATGGGATTCAGGCAAAGCTTGATGCGTTGAAATGATTCCACAGACAAAATATCTTTGTTTTAAAAACTTTAGTAAAAATTCAAAGTAAAACAGTTCACACAAAATAGAGAAAAAATTGATGTAGCAAAGAAAAGAAAAGTTCTTGTTTAAGAAAAAGTTCTGTGTAAAGCTTAAAATTCTTGTTTCATTTCCCTAGGTTTGCTTACGGCTGAACCATTTCTAAACAGTCAGAAAACTGTATGCTTATCCCATTTTCATGCTGTAAATGGGTCTTTAGGTCCCTGCTAGCACTGGGACCCCACTATTCTAAGCAATAACTGACACAATTAACACACTGTATTGCAGAGATCGCAAGAAAGTTCTATCTTGTATTAACTTAAAGGAGTAAAAGGCTATACTATTGTCTATGACTATGAAAGAAAATTATATTTTATTCATATTAAGCAAACACTAGTATGAGTTTAAATTAACTTTCTAATATTGTCTCTTACAGTTGGAATGTTGATTGAGACAACATTCAACTTCCAGTAAACACTTTACTAGAGCAAGCACAATATTTGTGGATGAGCCATGGGTCGAGTCTGCTGAAGATCTTTGAGTGAGCAGAGACAACAGTGAGGCACTGCAGAATGGGGAGGACTCAGATGGGATGGCCTCTCTCTGCAGGTAATGGCTAAGGTGACAGAGACAGAGAGGGAGAGAGAGAGAAATGGAAGATCCTATGCATTGCAGTGATGGAGTGGTGGGAGCAGAGCTGGAGAGGATTCACTGAGGATGTCGAGAAGGTTTTGATGTGGTGACTGCACTCTGGTGCCCAAGGCCTCTCTATGGGCTCCGCAGAAGGGATTTTCTTTGATAACACCAAAGACAGGTTACATCAAGGAGTGGATGAGCTGATCCTATGCAGTTTAAACAAAAGAAGATTAAGAGGAGACATGATTGAAGTGTATAAAATTATGAAGGGAATTAGTCCAGTGGATCAAGACTGTTATTTTAAAATGAGTTCATGAAGAGCATGGGGACACATTTGGAAACTTGTTAAGGGTAAACTTCACACAAACAGTAGGATGTTTTTCTTCACACAGAGAACCATAGACACTTGGAATAAGCGACCAAGTAGTGTGGTAGACAGTAAGACTTTAGGGACTTTCAAAACTCGACTCGATGTTTTTTTGGAAGAAATAAGTGAATAGGACTGGTGAGCTTTGATGGGCTGAATGGCCTGTTCTCCTCTAGAGAGCTCTAATGTTCTAATGTTAATGAGATTTTAAAGATAAAATGTATTTATGCACTTGCAGACATGACTGTTTTAAATAATATTCATTTATTATTTACAGAAACAATGTGCACTGTGGATTCTTTAATTATCTGTATTAATTAAACACTGCACAGTCTTTTGTACAAGTAAGTTGTGTCTATCTCTTCACTTCCCTTGGTCCATCTTTGTCATGACTGCTGATGTCCTGGTATAGGAGGGTGGTCACTGGCTGCAGGCAAGGGGCATCACAACGTTAAAAGCAGCAGTTAGCCAGAAACAAGTGACTGCCCTTCCATCTGCTTCACACAAAGAAGAGAAAACTGGCTGTGAGAACAATCCTGCCACTGTCAGCTCTTGCATCCAGATAAATGGTGCAACCAAGCACTTGAAGATGCAGGGTGCCGACACAGCAACAGCCTAGAACTGAATGTCACAGTGAAAGCTGCCATGAAAGCATGGAAGAAATCCGTATAGGATGATAATGAATCTCCTACTCCCTTGGTGGCTTCTGTTGTGTTACCTCAAGGTTGAAAGCATTGCTAAAACAGGTTTTGCTTATAGGACACTATTTAAAGCTGCCTGGGCAGTGTTTCTAAAATTGCAGTCACTCCTCAGAACAGAGAACACAACAACTCAAGAGCTCTGATGTCATCTGCTGTTGAATCTTTGCATACGTCAGAACCTCCATACCTTCTCCCTGGCCCACAACTCTAGTGTTCTGACTGCAGTGATGGAGTCCAGTGATGGCAGGCATGCTCCTTGTAAATGAGGGTAAAGTATAAACACCTACCAGTCCTGAAACTGCAAATCATTCTGAGCTGGCAGAGCCCTACCAAGATTTCGAGAAATACCTGCAGCCCACAGAATGTGTTGCCCAGACACTTGTCAACTGTAATGAGGATTATGAATTGACCCTGCTTAAAATACCTCTTCTTGAAGGGACAGTGCAGGGTTCTCGTGTTTTAAATCTACAGATGTGGAAATGTCTGGTCCTGCCCCTTAAATAACAGACATCTCAAGAGTCACCAAAGAGAGTTTGCAGGTCAATTAAAGTACAGTTCAGACACCCTTTGGTTATTGTACTCATTGTTCCCACACTGCTCTTCACTCTGGGCCCTGCCCAACCATTGCTTGCATGGTGGGATTTAATCTTATTTACCCACCCAGAAGTGTTCTTGGATGAAAAGTGAACACAAATAAAGTTAATGAAGCATCGTTAAGGTGCAAATACTGATTTGGTAGTTTTAGATTTTGGGAAATGTGTGTGATTGCCGAATAAAATTTTTGAATGCATTTGGGATCCCTGGGACCATAAGGGGCAGGACTTCCTGTGGAAGTGGAAGTGATATCACTGCTCCTCGAACCTCCTTTCTTCACTCCTGAGGGCAAAAGTAGAAAAGGTGTAAATGACAGTACCAACCCGCAGCTCAGAGTGGTATTACAGCTAACTTATCAGGCTTGAAGATGCCCATTGCTCGCACGTGTGACATATTTTACAACTTTTTATTACTCAAGTTTAAGGATTTCCAATCACACTTAACATCAGCTACTGAATTACTATTTAAAGTTAATCAGGTCTCTTATTTTCCAACGTTTTTATTATTCTTAGCAGTTGAGACATTGCAACATTTTTTTAAAGTTAGTTTGCTTCTGGGGCTTTTTTTTCTTTTTTCAGTTTTCAGTAAGTGAATTATGAAATAAAGGGCATTCCGTCTGCTATATGACTGCTTGCTATTCATTCATCTGTAATAAAGGTGTGGCATGCGGCTGGGGGTGGTACCCAGCCGGGATGCCCAAGAGGACCGGAGGAGGGCTCACGCCTCCTCCAGACCACGAGGGGGTGTCCACCCTGGTTGTGTTGGGGACCATGGGTACAGGGCTGTGAAGCCCAACCCTGTAGGGGCCCGTGGTCACCGCCAGGGGGCACCCCAATACCTGGAGAACCCTGGACCTCAGCACTTCAGCCACACCAGGAAGTGCTGGGGGGAAGAGGAGCAGGGACACCTTCCGGGGAGTGCTTCCGGGGATACAGCCGGCACTTCTGCCACACTGGGGCGTGTCAGTAGAAGATTGCTGGAGCACATCTGGGGAACAATAAAAGGGGCCGCCTCCCTTCATTCAGGGCTGGAGTTGGGTGAGGAGAAAGACAAATCTTGAAGGAGAGGAGTGGAGGCTGCCTGAAGAAGAAGAGGCATTCGAGGAGTGGCCTGGACTTTGGGGTATTTGGGGGGTTTTGAGGTGCATTTGTGTAAACAAAATGTATAATACACGTGTTGTGGGTGACGTCAATGTGTCCGCCTGTCTGTGTCCGGGCCAGATAACACAAAGGATAAACATGAATTATACAAGAAAAAGTTTTAGGGTTAACCCAACAACATAAAACCACGGATAAGTCGGTCAGTCATTTTCTAATCTGCTTATCCTGAACAGGGTCACAGGGGGTGCTGGAGCCAATCCCATCCAGCATAGGACAAAAAGCAGGAACAAACCCTGGACAGAGTTTCACAGGGTGACCATACAGACACATACACACACACACACACACACCTCGACCACAGACTAGGGCCAATTTAGTTTCGCCAGTTCACCTAACCTGCACGAACCCTGGTCTACTTACAGTGAGGCAGCAGCACTACCACTGTGCCCACCATGGATAAGTGTTAACAATATTAATTTTATAAAACAATAATCAGAAAGAAACTTGCACTAGATACATATTAAAGTAATTATGTAGTTTAGATCTTGTGGTGTAATAGTATAGTTTTATAGTTACTGTACAAGTAATCCATCCATCAACCCGCCCAATTTCATACCTGGTTTATGCATTAATATAGTTGGATCCAGGGAGTAACAAAAACAGTGAAACAAACAATCCTGGACAATATAAATTTAGAATGACATATTAACCTAACATGGATACAGTATCTTTGGGATGTGGGAGGAAAACCAAAGTACCTATGAAAAAGCTATCTGAGATACTTTGGGAATATGCAAACTCCACTGACAGACTAGGATTCAAATCCAGTCTCTTAGACCAGGGTTGGGCAATGTCAGTCCTGGAGAGTCGCAGTGGCTGCAGGTTTTTCTTCCAACCCACTTAATGAGAAGTCAATTATTGCTGATGAAGCACTTATTACTTAAGTGACATTTTGATTCCTCATTTTAGTGGTCTCGCTTGTTAAGGTTCTCCAACCTTAATTGCTTATTTTATCTTAAACTGCTGCATTCAGTGTTTTAATTGCTCCTTATTAGCAATAAGATGCAAATGACAAAGCAGCCAGCAGTTCTCCATCTAGTTTGTTTCCATTTACTTCTGTATGTGTTCACCATGCACTGTTTGATTTAATAAAACACTTAATATAAAAATGTGACAGATTGAAAATGATCCGTTTAAGGCTTCAAATCATTTGGATGATATCTTTGGAAAGGAGAAAATCTACAATATAAGAACCTTACATTGCAAACTAACAAGCCGTAAAATTAAATCAGGTCTGAGACTGGCAAGGATTGGTTTCTAATTAAGCAATTTTGTTGGAATGAAAACTTGCAGCCACTGCGGCCCTCCAGGACCGACATTGCCCACCCCTGTGTTAGAATTATGAGTCGGCAGTACTACTTCTAAATTGTTTTGTAAATCCTAATTATTTCTTGGACTCATTCCTCACTCACTTGTCTTTTTTCAGAAATTGTTGAGCTGTGTGCCATGGCTCAAAAATTAGTTAATGCACAGACACTGCTGAGCTCCATTATGTTAATCAGGTTCAAACCACTGTGTTTCCTCTCTGTTTAAACAAATCTGTGTTTTTATATGTACTAATTATGTAATTAGTGATTTGTAAGGTTTGTGTTTGTACCTACTTGTGAACTTGTCACAGCACTCTGCACTCAATGAAGAACAGATCTATACAAAAATAAACTGAATGCAATACAAAGCTATATTTTAAGTACAATTTTGAGTAGCAGAGGCTGGAATTTATTCTGGCCAGATTCTTGTGGAGCTAATTTCAGAAAATAATAAAATAATTGGCCACCCGCTACCCTTAATTGGGCTAAATGTGTTGTAGAAAGTGTTGGCATCATTAAAATGTTGGTATTTGCAGATGTAAATTGTGGTTTCTGTTGTATTATAGAAAATCATCAGGGTCAGAAAATAAATGGAAATAAGAAACCACATCTTTACCTCAAACAGATAACTTTTAATGAATATGTTATTTATTTTAAACAGACATTTAGATTATTCATTAGTAATATAATAATCTTTAAATAATTCTCCTGTTTGTTAAATATTACTTAGGCAGTCTCCTCCTGACATCAACTTGTGCAAGGCTTTTTCTCTTTTCATAAATACACAAAAATTGTATATTGAAGAATTACTTCAGAATGTTTTAAAATCAAATCATTTTGTTTTTGTTTGATATACCGTTAGACTTGTCTTGATGTCTAGTTTTGCAAAACATTGAGCTTTTTGGGGTTCCCCTTAGTTTTGGAATTCTAGACTTGAAAACGTCTCTTTTTAGGCCATGTTTAGACCTCGTGCAGGAAATTACAACACATGTGATGAAAAGTAAACCACTAAGTGTCTTCAGAAGAAATGGATCAGAAGTTGCGCATACCACATCAACTGACCCCAGGGATTCAGTCCCTGCTGGGATACGAGGGGTCAAAGTTACTCCTTTCACAAAACATAGAAAGAATGGAGATCGATGATATAGGTGTGTGGAGTGTCATTTTATACTATTTTGGGTTTACTGATCACAAAAATAAATATTTTTGATACTTGATTTTTTACCTGTGCTCTAAGCCCTCTAAGAGACAGTCCCAGAAGATTACAAATAGCAAATGTCTAATATAAGCATGTGAGGTATCATTTTAGACTGTTTAATGGTCAGCAATTATAATTGTGAAGTTATTTATGATCTTGTACTAAGTATATAGCCCTTTATGGACCTTGATCAGATGGTGATAAATGACAAATTTCTATTACAATTAAGAATATTTACACTGTAAACATTTAAATTGAACCATTTTAACCAATATTCTTGGTTATGAAGTAAAGCATTACATTTCCTATGAACACCCTGAATTACTGAGGCTTACACTAATTCAGACTTTTTAAACTAAACATGTAATTTTATTAAATTTTTTTGTTGTATGCTCGCCTTCTACATAGCCTGTAGAGAGCTTATGTAATATTTCATTTAATAAATGAACCAACTATACATATGTTAAAGTAAGCATATCAAACTCTGTATAGAGTGGGCTTACTGGTATTAGTGGCACTGCTAAGAGTAGTTTTACTGCAGCTAGAGGAGGGCAGTCACTGCTAGTCTGCAGTCTTTGCACATTCATAAAGGTGAGGGGATTGTTTTCGAGGTTAACTAAATTGTGATTTATCTCCTACGACCGCACAAGCAGTCAGGAACACCTGGGGTTATTAGACAGGTTTGGTTTAAAAACGTGCCATCGGCAATGGTCAGAGGTTGTGTGCAGACCTGTGGGAAGATGACCTAAACTCATGCATTAGAAACCCAGGCCTGGGGGAATCCTCAGCTGCACATAGCAAGGTACACAACTACCAATTAAAATTTATGATTTTGTGTAACTGCTGAGATCAGGAAAGCAGACATATTTAGCACCACATTGTTTATTGAATGAATGGCACCCATTTGGTGTACTTATCTAATGTACTAATTAATCTAATTCTGGCATGTGCAGGCCTTTTAAAATTGGTATGTTGAGTATGTTAATATTGTTAAAAAAATGGAGGTCAGTAAAATGCCCTGCTGATTATGTGCACTGTATGTTAGTGTTGTGGCTTATGCACAGTGCTAATCCCAATTACGCTTGTGCATAATTGCATAACGTGCCACATCTTCAAACAAAACATAATTATTAGATAAAAGGGACACAGAATCAACAACATACAATTTTGATACTGTATTTGTTAAAGAAAGTTATGCAGTACTTAAAAAAGTGAATTCCTCCCTTCCGCTCAATAACTTCTTACACCACCGTTAGCAGTGGTGTCTGTAACCAGATGTTCCCTACAGTTATTGATCAGTCTCTTACTGCACAAAGGAGGAATTCTGGCCCACCCACCCATACTTACAGAAATACTTCAGCAACGTCCCATTTTGGGTTTTTCTTCATGAACTTTCCCTTCAGGTCTTACCATAACATAACAGTACTATTTATGTTTGGACTTGGCAAGAACATTTCCAAACTGTAAATGCCATTGTGACGTTGACTTGATTGACTGCTTTGTATTGCTCTCTTACTGGATGAATCAGCCGATCTTCATGTTACACTCTCTAAGATGAATGGCATGGCAGTCTCCTGGTGAACAGTTGTGGCTAGTCATCTACATGTAGGATCTGGTGCAACAAGGTACCCCTAAAGTATGACATTACTGTTAATACAAGATGGCTAATGGAAAAATGTTAAATCTAGCAGGAAGTCCCCATCCACAGCATTTACTTATGTTATACATGTGTGCATGATGGAGGGAAGATATCCTGTACTGACTGGAGGACGTATGTTGGTACAAGTTGACACGTGAGGAATTTCTGGGACAATTGTGAGTGCTGCAGTAAAGACACAATTCAGAAATTGGAGAAAAGCTACCATACTATTGGCACTGAAACTGAGAAACCCTTCTGCCTGCACCTAGAGGTTGATACTGACAATGTTATTTATGAGAAAGAATTCTTCATATGTCAATGTAGCTTTTATCTATCACAATAAATTGTTGTGTTACAGAGGAGATATCAGCAAGAGCATAATAATGCAAATGGAATTTTGCAGTAGCTTTTCTCTTAACATTAATTGGCCTACTGGGGATAAAAAGTTAGAATTTTGAGACATCTAGCTAGAACATTGCTCCAGAATTCATGAAAATTATTCTGGTGCAATCTGGCAAGCTTGAAAAAAAATGCAAGCAGTGAATTGTACATGGCATTATTTCCAAAAGGGGGTCATTTTTTTATTTATATCTTTCTAGTGGTAGCATCCTGAACATTGGCCTCAGTGGAGGCAAGAGTGGCCTACAGATCCTTAGTACAACTAGAAAGATCTATGTGAATCTACTTGGACACTATCCCCACCACACTTATCAAATCCTGCCTTCACAAAATAATAAATACATCCCTTGACAATGGTTTTATGCCAGCTACTGTACTTTAAAAATCTCTTCTGTAATACCAAAATTAAAAAAGTCTGGTCTTGATGCCAACGATCTGAACAATTTTCAGTCCTTCTCTTACTTACCATTTCTGTCAAAAAGGTCTCAAGCGTGTTGTGGCCTCTTAACGTACTAGTTACTTACTGTAACTTGTGATAAGTTGATAGAAGCCCTTCAGTCTCTGTCTCAGAGCACAGCACAGCTGTGAATCTGCCCCACTTCAAGTAACTAATAATTTACTTATGGCAGCAGACTTCAGACAAAAAGTATATTCATTTTGTTAGACCTTCGTGCAGCATTTGATTCCGTCAAATACGATATCCTACTGTCCAGAATGGAGAAAATTCTAGGTATCTCTGGCATTGCCCTCCAGTGCTTTAAGTCCTATCTGACTGATAGGTAAGAGTTTGTTAGTCTTGGCAACAGCAGCTCCAGTTCCGTGCTGGTCACACAAGAAGTCTCCTCAAGGTTTTGGTCCTTGGCCCTCACCTCTTTTGTATTTACATGGTTCCCCATGGCCATATTATTAAAAGTTTTGAACTGGGTTATACTGCTTATGAGGATGATACTCAGGATCTATTTCAGCTTTAAAAGTGAAAGTTCAGAGTTGTCTCAGCTCATAACTTACCTCGGTGATATTAAAACCTGAATGGAATATAACTCTTTACATCTTGCCTGAATAAGGAGCCTGAGTTGCCTTGAAAGCTTGCATATTGTAATCTTTTTAGTTAGCCAATAAAAGGTGTCATTTTGCTTGTCTTCTCACTACTGTAACAAACCCAAAGTCATCCTAATTGGCACTAAAGCTCAGCTTAAGAAAATGAGTTCCTTTTCAATCACTCTTGTTGATCATGCCATCAGACCTTCTTCTTCTGTTGGGAATCATGGTGTCATTTTTGATTCCTTCTTTTCTTATTATACCTACACAAAACACATTGTGAAACTTTCTTATTTCCTCCTCCTTTACATATCCTGTGTTTGCTCATTCCTCTCCTTTGCTAATATGATGAAACTTGTCCATGCTTTTATTACATCCCACATCAGCTACTGTAATTCCCTACTGGAAGATGCCCCTTCTAGTCTGTTATCACAGCACCACCCTCTTCCGTTCCCCACCATCATTCAAAACTCTGCTTCAAAAGTTCTTACACCGACCTCCAATAGTAAGCACATAAGACCCATCCTTCTCCATCTTCACTGCCTCCCTGTGTCTTATAGGATTGAATATAAAAATTCTGTTACTAAACCTAAAAAGCTTTAAATGTCCTTTCACCCAACTACATTACTAACCTCCTTCATCACTATGATCCTGTCTGCCCACTAAAGTTCACCGATTCTGGCAATTCTACTGTGCCCCAAACTAACCTGTGCTTTATGAATGACAGAGTCTTTAAGTCTATTATGACCACCATAAATGAATTAAATCAGTTGACATAATTAATTTTTTGAAAAAACAACTTAAAATTCGTCTGTTCAGTAAGGCATTTAACTTACTGTGACAGTCTGACCCTTCTTTCAGTTTACTTACATTTGTCCAGGTGCTCAGGGTGATTTGTGTCAAAAATTATGTTATTTGTTCAGGGTTTTCTTGTAGTATTTTGTACATTTTATTCTGGTTTATTGTCTCTTATTATAATTTAAAGCTTTGTGTGTCCAGTGTTTATCTTTATTTTAGTGTTTTATGCAGATATTATGTGTATCCAAAGTTGTGTATGTCCTATTGCTCATTCTGAATTTCTGTGAAGTACTCTGAGCGTGGGAAAGATGCAATATAAAAAAAGTATTTTTATTATGAATAATAATAATAATAATAATAATAATATTCTATAGAAAAATGTTACACCTTTCTCTTGGAGGGACTTTGACAGTGCAGGTAAAAGGGGAGATTGCTCTCTGTTTCAAACTTGGTCCTTTATTGGCAGTATGATCTAACTGTGATTCACTGAAGCCAAAGACCTTAAAATGACTTTGAACCCTTTCCATATTGACAGACATCCACAACAATTTCCCTACAGAATTCTACAGAATTCTTTTGTTTCTGGGTATGATGTGTCTCAAGTGCACTGACATCCTCGCACTGTTGAAGAGTGTTAATATTAGTAAAATTCTTTTTGGGACAAATTAGCCTACATCAGTTTTTACTTTTAAGAATGAAATTCAAATATACAAGCAGTTCACCTACCTATTTCATTTTAAGGTTGCATGAGGTTGGAGCTTAAACTGCCAATGCTGTGTAGAAGTGCTGCTATATATTTAGAAATAAAATGTAACAAACCCCCAGACAGGGTGCAGGTTCATTTTCTTGGAAAATTCAGACCAACGCCAAAAACCATCTCACTAGTTTCCAAAGGCTATTCTTTTAATTGCATACAAGTGTAGATAAATAAAACATTGCCAAGATAAGATGCAGGTCATCTCTCTGGGTAAATTCAGACCACTGATAAAAATCATCTAATTCAAAGGCTAACTTATTATTTGCACACCAGGGGCCTCATGTATAACGCCGTGCGTAGAACTCACACTATAACATGGCGTAAGCACAAAAGCGGGAATGTGCTTACGCACAGAAAAATCCAGATGCAGGAATCTGTATGCACGCAAACTTTCACGTTCTTCCACTACATAAATCCCGATCAGCGTGAAAAGTAACGCACGTGCACGCGCCTTCTGTCCCGCCCCAACTCCTCCCAGAATTACGCCTCTTTGAATATGCAAATCGATATAAATAGCCTTCTGTGAAAAGACAATGGGAAAAGCACAGCTCTGTAAAAAGTGTAATAGAAAGGTCATATAGAAAATTCATAAATGATAAATTTCATATTAATTACCATAATAAACTCCACAAATATGAGGTATAATAAATAGCTTAATTTCAATATGCACAAATGCCTGGTGGCATTTTTACGACAAAATGTCACATATAAAATAAATGTATTTCTTTAGGCAACATCCTGTTTTTCACTCTAAGATGGGAAGCTGTTAATTGCAGGCAATTTTGAGATTTTTTATTGTGCTCATTGTTTAAGTATATATTGGCATATGTTTAAATGTGTTTGATTAGGTAAGCAATCCATGAAAGTAATTAGTCAAATTCGTTGAGTGGTTTGTAGTTCAACTATTGTCTGATGGACTGAAACCATAGCAAATACTTCCTTACCCTATATTTTAAGAAAGTGGAACTGTAGATGATAGCTGTGTTAAGTTGTAAAGTAACCACACGTATCCTGTCTTTGTTTACAGTATTGTTTCAAAAATGCTAACTTTTCAGCAAATAAACCTTGTATAACATAAAGGGAGATGACTGCAGATATAAATGCTCTTTTTAGTGAATTGAATTCCTTTACTCAAATAAGTTTACCTG
The DNA here is from genome assembly GCF_900747795.2 of Erpetoichthys calabaricus. Classification (NCBI taxonomy): domain Eukaryota; kingdom Metazoa; phylum Chordata; class Cladistia; order Polypteriformes; family Polypteridae; genus Erpetoichthys; species Erpetoichthys calabaricus. The sequence continues at coordinate 60,081,729 of NC_041408.2, forward strand.
AACTCAGTACAATTAGTTCTCAGCTAAAACCTTCCACTTGTGTCCTTGACCCAATCCCAACAGGCTCTATTTTAAAGAAGTCTCTGGTGTGCTAATTGATAGCATACTTGACATAGTTGACTCATCATTTGATACTTGGGTATTCACAGATTGTCTAAACACTGCAAAAGATAAACCCTGCTCACAAATAAATAATTTAGACCCCTGTTTGACAACTTTAGACCTACTGTACTTCTAACCTACCTTTTTAGGTAAAAGTCTAGAAAAAGCAATTTTTTTAACAATTAAATGATTAGTAAGAGTTTAGAACAAATTGTAGTACAGAAACTGCCCTGGTTAAAGTAGTAAATGACTCATGGGTTACTGTGGACACAGGCCATGTGTCTGTTCTTGTTCTCTTAGACATGAGTGCGGCATTTGACACCACAGACCACCATGTTCTTATAAATCACCTTATACAATGGATGGGGGCCTCTGGCAATGTCTTAAATTGTTTCCAGTCCTATTTAGAGGTAGAAACGTTTTTGTTAACTCTTTGTGGCTGCAGTTCAGGGACCCATCATATAGTATTAGTTCTGGGCCCATTGTTATTTTCAATCTTTGAGCTACGTGATGTGTATGAAAATGGGCTATAGAAATAAATGTGGTAGTGGGTGGTGCAGTGTTAGTGCAGAGAGTTCCTCGGACTTCATTGCTTGGTTTTTGTCCTGACATGCAGTGTGACCTTATTTACACAGATGTGAGCCTTTCTAAAGGATGTCCAATCAGTTCAGTTTACCACAGGTTAATTCCAATCAACTTCTAGACACGTCTCAAGGAGAATGAAAGCAAACAGGACGCACCTGACCACAGTTTGGAGCGCCACAGCAAAGGGTCTGAATACTTATATAAATGAGAGAGTTCAGTCTTTGATTTTTAATAAATTTGCAACCCTTTCTGAAAACATGTTTCCACTTTGTCATTATGATTTATTGAGTGTAGGTTGATGGGTAAAAATGGAAAATGTATCCATTTAAAGTTAAATCTACAGCAAATGTGTAGAAAGTGAAGGTATCTGAATACTTTTGGAACCCCACTGTAAGCACCTAAGCACACTTATAGAGGATTAATTGGATTGATTCAGAGTCATCAATAACATTAATGCATGAGAATGTTTTTCTTCAGATATTTGCAGAGGCACAGGAGGTACTTACCAACTACACAGACCGTACCAGAACTGGATGTTAATCAATGTCACTTTCATCTGTATGCTAAGCAGCAAGCCATGGTTTAGCTAAATAAAACACTTTAATAGAAATAAGTAAAGTCTCAACAAATATAATCTGCAAATGTTAATCACCTTGGAGTATAAAATAAAAATGCTCGTTATTTTTTGTATGTAAGAGAATACATGTTAAATTCCTGAAAAAAGGAATACGCTCCATTATTTAGATTTAGATTTTCTGGATTAATATAATAAATTTAAAAACTGTAAAATAAATGCCTGTTTAATAAAGATTAGAGATGAAAGTTTTTAGGAATAAAAAGCTGCTGGCAAAGGAAAGCTCCAAGAGAACTGCATCAAATCACTGTCTCATGGACCACCTTAGAAATTGTCAACTGTATTTATTTAACGTTCAGAATTTTATCTGCCAATCTGGATGTCTTATTTTAACACATATCTGCAAGTATGACTAGCCTGAACAACACACTTTAATAAGATTAAGCATTCCTTAAATGTTTGTATTGAAACAAGCTAAAAGTTATAGCACAGCATATGTTTTAGTTACAAGGTGGGGTACTGAATAAAAAATGATAGCTTGACAGTACAGTTAATGTATATGGATTTTCATTACTTACTGTAATTTGATTGAATCATGTTTTGCTTCTTTAATAAGGTTCATGACCAGAAACGGTCAAACTCCACTTAACATATCTTTAAAATAATGCCTAAACGTTCGTAGTTCAATGCAGGTGGTCTTTTATCAAACATACAGCATTAATCTATGCAAATATAAACAGACATACAATTGTCACTCTTCAAAATATTCTAATAACTTAATATGTGCTCCCTTGGCATCTGATAGAAATAAAGCCTTCATGAATTTTTGAAATGGTATTTTGTATAATTAAAGTACTATGGGAAATTCATGCTGACTTACAGACAAAATCCCCAGTGGTACATGGTGGTCCAAAGTACTGCCTACACATGAAATTCTTCCCTCCATTCCCAAAACTGATCCGTCCTTCAAGAAGCATTTTGTTTTGTCAACAATGTCTATTCTGCATGCACGCTATTTGAATCATGCAGGAATTTTTTCCAGGTGTAATGGTTATCAAGTAGCTATAAAAATGCTGACATAGTATATATCCCGCTAATAATGAAAAATGAACTTTCCTTGACTTTAACATTTTCCTAACATATGACACTTGATTTTTTTAATTATTACATATTTTCATTCTTAGTTTACTTAGGCACATTTTATAATTCATCATCTAAATGTGTTTTTTAAATTAACCAATATATTCATGCAAGCATACAATGCATATTATGAATGTGAAGTAAATGGTTTCTGTGTTTTTAACATCTTAATTGAAAATTTAGTTTAAATAGTAGCCAAGCGCTGCATTTGAAAACATATTTTGGAGATCTCCTAAATAAGAGGAATGGCATTGTGGTTAGTGCTAGGACCTTATAGCTCCAGAGTCCTGAATTCACACACTAGCCCAGGCACTGTCTTTGCCGAGTTTGCATGTGCCTTCCATGTTTGAGTGGGTTTTCTCTGGGGATCCTGGCTTTAATTTTATCTAAACTGACACAGTGTGGGTCTGGGTACGTTCATGTGCGTGGTCTTTTGAGTGTTAATTCCTTATGCTTAGTGTTAGGGGATCCTAAAGTTGTATTAAGTGGGGTCAGAACATTAATGAAGTAAAGAAAGTTCAATAGCAAGTAATGAATTCTTTATTGATTACATTACTTCTGCATATTATGTTGTTTACTATACTGCCAGCCCATCACTTTTACCAGGGACATGCACAAATGAGTTGCTGTGATGGCTGAGGACCCTATTGCTTTCCCCATCATCATTCCCTACCCTCCTCAAAATAACAAGTCCACAAACTTCCTTTGGATGAACATTGTGAACAGACATTGTTGGAACTTCTTTTTATTATTTCACTGTTAAATAACAATTAATTACATTGAGTACATACAAAACAGATATGGAGGATCCCAGCCCTCTTCAAAAGACTGCAGCATCCATCCCCTTGCTGAGACGAGTCTGCCTGCTCTCAGCTGCTTAACCATGGGTGAGAGCTGTGCAGCTGCCCCTGCCTTGTGTACAACCCAGCAACACATTTTGGTCCCTGCCGCACAAACCAGTACCCTTGCTGCCTGTTGAATCCAACAATAAACAAAGATTACTGTCAAGTACCGGAGAATGCTGCAGTATCTATATATCTTACCATGTTTGCACATTTTGTCGGATTGTCTTCATTTAAAACACTGAAATAGACTACAAAACTTTTAACTCCATTTATGATATTATTTCCATGAAACTTTGTCTTGTTATCACCTTGTTTTGCCGGCACAGCCTCCCCAGACAATTTAAATATGCCCACAAATGTTCCTGCCTTAATTGCCTTACACACTTTTGATGATAGGTTTGCATACATGGGAGAATAACATATGACCTACCAAGAAATCGAGATATGCAACTCTTAGACAATTATGTTTTTCTAATTTTTTGTCAGATTTTAAATTTTGTTTATGAAAGAACAGTTTTCATATTGGAAAGGAGATTGTCCTGCACCCTTACTAGCTGAAATATATCAGAATTGTTCAGAGTTTGAAACTAATCCACATGGCCATAATGAAGTGAGTGCTGCTCTTCATTGAACTCTGCACAGTTCTGCATGCTCAGTTTAGTCATGTTCTCTTGTCACCTGTAAAAAGAAAAAATAGAACTGTATTTCTGTCCTGGGGTAGAAATCTGCAACCCTTCACTTGGTTTGCAGCATTGAACAGAACACATCATTCCATTTGATTCCTTATTAATGCATCTAAAAAATCTAGGCAGTATGGTATAAATAATTTAATTACAATTACACCTTTAGATGAAAATGTATTAAATCTATAAAAACAGATTATAGATTAAATAAAAAATACGCACAGAGTGGTGCTAATAAAAATAACTTAATTTTTATCTCGAATACCCATAACGCACATAAAATTCAGCTCTGCTCTTCCAAAACATTAAATATGGCTTTATTAAATGTTAGAGCATTAACCAACAAGACGTTTTCCATCAACGATCTTATTAGTGATTGGAAAATTGATTTTATTGCACTAAGTGAAATGTGGCTTAGCTCTGATGGCGCGGCTGTTTTAATCGAATCTGCGCTTCCAAATTACAGCTTTGCTCGTGTGGATCACCAAGAAAAGAGAGGCGGCGGTTTAGCAAACATTTACACGAGCCGGTTAAAGTGTAAAGATGTCCGTTTTGGTAAATTGAAGTCCTTTGAGTATCTTGCCGTTGTTATTCATGGAGTTTCTCAGTTTCTAGTATTATCCATATATAGACCTCATAAATACAATGCGTCTTTCTTTGAGGAATTCTCAGACTTGGTGACAATTATAATTACGAACTATGACGCGCTCCTAATAGTTGGTGACTTTAATTTTCATATCGATAAACAGTGTGACCCAAAAGTAAAAGAATTTATGAACCTCCTGGACCCTTTTGATTTGAGACAGCTCGTTAATCAGCCTACACATAAAGCAGGTCATACATTAGACTTAGTAATTACTAAAGCAGTGGTCCCCTACCTTTTTGACAGCAAGGACAACTTTATTAGAAGCAAATATTTCCACGGAGTAGTTTGGGGGGGGGTGCTTGAGGATTCAGGGCGGGTTCGTAGGGCAGTTTTATACACAATTTACATTACATTTCTATTATTATTAAGTTATAATATCGTAATAGAAAGTATACAATTTACCATAATGCAGAATCAGTGGTAGCCTTGACCTTGTGTTCCTGCAACCAGACGATACCATTTGGGGACGATGGAAGACAGTGACACACGAAGTGTGTTGCTTATGTTCAGTCTACTCCATAATCTTGTTTTGGTTGCTGTCACTGTAGAAAAGACTGCCTTACAAAGATAGGATGTTGGAAATGGAAGCAGACTTTTAAGTGCTTTTGTGGCAACCTCAGGATATTCTGCCTTAACTTTAATCCAAAACGTATGGAGATTTGAAGTTGTCTTAAACATACTTTTAAGGCCACCATCATTTGCAGCCTCTAGCAGTTGATCCTCTTCAAGCACAGACAAAGTTGATTCAGCAGGCTTATTCACAAATGGGTCACAGATCCATTCCTTCCCATTTCGGGGGTCTTTTGTGGTTGGCAATAATGCTCAAACTCTATTGAAAGCTGAGATAGGTGATCATACACCAGCTGGGAGAAAGAAGGCCCTGGCTTGGTATCTTTAACAACCTCTGCTAACGTTTGAAACATATCAAAAATCCCAATGTTCACTTGTCGGCCCCATAAATCAAATTTGGCTTTGAATGCGGCCAATTTATCTGCCAACTTGAACAACGCGTATCTTCTGCCTCTGCCCCACGTGCTGCTGCTCCACCGCTGCCTCAGATTTTCCTGCTCAGGCTCCTCCAGCCTAGCTGGATACTGAGTCTGCAGAGAGGGTAAAGGTGGGGTGCCCTAGTGCCTGAATGCCACTTCATATTGTGAGGTTTCTGAACTCTTTTGGGATCCCCCCCAGCCAACGGGAACATCACGCTGAAGTGCGTCCTGAAGCACGATTGCTTCACAGTAGAGCTGTGAGCCTGCTGTTGCCCTGGCAACAGATAAACCAGCCTTAAACAGACGTGATGATCGCACTTCGGGATGCTCTTCGGCGTGTTGTCTCATTGACGGAAGTCCCAAGAGAGTTTAGAAACCTCACATTTTCTTGAATGAGTGCTGCATTAATAGGAATGTTTCTTGAACGAGCATCACTGAACCACATAAAAACTGTCTTCAAATGCAGTAGTTCGCAACCCGAGATTTTTCTTCTTTTTTTGCATATAACAAAGACATATGCATTGCATTTGTCATTCCAACAGATTGCACATCACAAACATTAACACTGTTATCGTTTTTTCGTGTCTGCCATTTCTATCGGACGGAAAATGAGTTAAATTCCAATGAATATTTTTCAAATGTTGACAAGCAATAAGCAAAAGGTATCACTGAAAACCACAGAAAACAAAAACAGCAAAAAAAAAAACAGTACGAGGAAAGTTCGAAGAAAGAAGTTTTTTTTTCAATGTTTCTGTTTGGGGATCGTTGTGCAAATGTGCACAACTGAGCTGCGACCACAGATCTAACTGCTCTGTGGATGATTCATTCAAGCATTTCAAGGTCACTTCATTGTAATGAAAGTATCTGCTGAATGTACTTCGTAGTAACGAGATTTCTATAGACTCGTGTCATATGGAGAAACTGTCGGGACCATAAAAATACTTTGTTGTAATATTCTCTCACCTCGGTCTCTCTCCTCTCTCTGCGCCGCTGCAAAGTCCCGCCCGCCAAGCATTGTGAAAAGTCTAAGTGAGTCTCCGTTGCCGGCAGTTCTCTCGCGGCCCGGCTGTCAGACGGCTGCGGCCCAGTAGTGGGCCACAGACCGGGGGTTGGGGACCCCTGTACTAAAGGACTGAAAGTTGATGTGAAGCAGATCATTGTTATTGGTCTATCAGACCATTTTCTTTTACTATTTAATATAGAAATAATGATAGAAAAAATTCACGAGAAGCATATTATTAAAAAACACTTCTTTGATTCATCAGCAGCTTCAAAACTTACAAACATTCTAAGCAACCAGTCCGTTTGTAGTGCTAACTATAATAGCAAGGATAATGTAAATAGTAAGGTGGAAAATTTTAATACTAAGGTGAGAGCTGCTGCTGACATAGTCGCACCTGAAAAGACAGTTAAAAAATCTTCTAGCATTGTTATACCATGGAAGACCCAAAGAGTGTCTGATTTAAAGAGAACATGCCGGAGAGCTAAGCGTATATGGAGAAAAACTAAACTAACTATCCACTATGAGATACTGAAGGTTAAAATAACAGAATACAATAACACAGTCCGTCTTGAGAGGCGCTGCTATTTGTCTAGAATTATAAATAACAATACAGTACTAGTAATCCCAGAGTCTTATTCTCTATGATTGATCGTCTGCTAAACCCAGCTAACTCAATGGAATTGTGAATTTCCCCATGGGATTAATAAAGTATCTATCTATCTATCTATCTATCTATCTATCTATCTATCTATCTATCTATCTATCTATCTATCTATCTATCTATCTATCTATCTATCTATCTATCTATCTATCTATCTATCTACAGGATATGTGTGAGGGAAGTGTGACTGTGGTGAGAACTGCAGTAGAAGTGACGGATGCATTCAATATTGAGGTGGGATTGCATCAGGGATCAGCTCTGAGCCCTTTCTTATTTGCAATGGTGATGGACAGGTTGACAGACGAGATTAGATAGGAGTCCCTGTGGACTATGATGTTTGCTGATGACATTGTGATCTGTAGCGAGAGTAGGGAGCAGGTTGAGGAGACCCTGGAGGTTTGCACTAGAGAGGAGAGGAATGAAGGTCAGTAAGAAAAAGAATGCCTCCAGAATACTTCCAGTGAAACTTGTGAGGCTATTGCTGTATTTTTCAATCAAAAAATTAATGATATTAGAAATAGTATAGTATATCTCCCAAACACTGCGGATCCTCTTAAGCCCCAGTACTCCATTATAAACAAATTAAATTCTTTCACCAGGATAGATTTACCTATTTATATAAAATAATTTCTCAACTGAGACCCTCCACCTGCGTCCTTGACCCAATACCAACAAGTTTTTTCAAAGAAGTATCGGGCGTGCGAATTGATAGTATTCTTGACATAGTAAATTCCTCATTAGATACGGGGACTTCTCAGACTGTCTTAAGACTGCTGTAGTTAAACCCCTACTCAAGAAAAATAATCTTGACCCCTCTGCTTTTGAAAAATTTAGACCTATTTCTAACCTGCCTTTCTTAAGTAAAATTCTAGAAAAGGCAGTCATTATGCAGCTAAATGACCACCTTAATAAGCATGCTATTCTTGATAAGTTTCAGTCAGGTTTTCGAACAAATCACAGTACAGAAACTGCACTCGTTAAAGTAGTAAATGACTTGCAGATAAATGCAGACAGAGGCCATTTATCTGTTCTCATCCTCTTAGATCTGAGTGCTGCATTTGACACTATTGATCACAATATTCTTAGAAATCGCCTTAGTCAATGGGTGGGCCTCTCTGGCAGTGTCTTAAATTGGTTTGAATCCTACCTTACAGGTAGAAAATTCTTTGAAGTATATTTACCACAACTAACAAAGACACATGACATTTTATATGGTGTTCCACAAGGCTCTATCCTGGGTCCACTGCTCTTTTTGATCTACATGCTTCCGTTAGGTCAGATTATCTCAGGGCATAACGTGAGTTACCACAGCTATGCTGATGACACGCAGCTGTATTTATCAATAGTACCTGATGACCCCGACTCTGTTGTTTCACTAACACAATGTCTTACTTGTGTTTCTGAGTGGAAGAGTAGTAATTTTCTCAAACTAAATAAAGAGAAAACTGAAATTTTAGTGATTGGCAATAATGGATATAATGAGGCGACTAGAAATAAACTGGATGCATTAGGATTAAAAGTCAAGACGAAGGTAAAGAATTTAGAGGTAACTGTTGACTGTGACCTGAATTTTAAATCGCATATTAATCAGATCACTTGGACAGTATTTTTTCACTTAAGAAATATATCAAAAGTTAAACCTCTTATATCATTGAAAGATGCTGAGAAATTAGTTCACGCTTTTGTTTTCAGTCGACTAGATTACTGTAACGCACTCCTCTCAGGACTACCCAAAAAAGACATAAATCGTTTGCAACTAGTGCAAAATGCAGCTGCTAGAATCCTAACTAGGAAAAGAAAATCCAAGCACATTTCTCCAGTTTAGATGTCACTACACTGGTTAGCTGTGTCATTCAGAATTGACTTTAAAATACTGCTCATGGTTTACAAAGCCTTAAATAATCTTGCACCATCTTATATATCGGAATGTCTGACATCTTATATTCCAGATCGTAACCTTAGATCTTCAAATGAGTGTCTGCTTAGAATTCCAAGAGCTAAACTTAAAAGAAGTGGTGAGGCGGCCTTCTGCTGTTATGCACCTAAAATTTGGAATAGCCTGCCAGTAGGAATTTGCCAGGCTGATACGGTGGAGCACTTTAAAAAACTGCTAAAAACACATTACTTTAACATGGCCTTCTCATAGCTTCATTTTAATTTAACCCTGATGCTCTGCATATTCAATTAATTATCATTACTATTCATGGTGGCTCCAAAATCCGTACTAACCCCTACTCTCTCTTCTGTTCTTTTTCCGATTTTCTGTGGTGGTGACCTGCGCCACCACCACCTAGTCAAAGCACCATGATGTCCTTACATTGATGGATTAAAGGCCAGAAGTCCATGTGACCGTCATCATCAAGTCCTTCCATGAAAACCCTGAATACAATGAGGACTGATCATTTATGTTAGGTAGAATGCCTAGAGGGGGCTGGGTGGTCTCGTGGCCTGGAACCCCTGCAGATTTTAATTTTTCTCCAGCCGTCTGGAGTTTTTTTTTGTTTTTTCTGTCATTCCTGGCCATCGGACCTTACTTTTATTGTATGCTAATTAGTGTTCTCTTATTTTAATTCTTACTTTGTCTTTTTTTTCTCTTTTCTTCATCATGTAAAGCACTTTGAGCTACATTATTTGTATGAAAATGTGCTATATAAATAAATGTTGTTGTTATTAAGAGGGTAAATATTTCTGTGCTAATGAAACTGGCCATACTGCCCTGTTTCATTGCATGGGTACACAGAAATTTGTCCCAAATGAAAACTTCCTGAAATGGTTTATGGTTGGTTGGTGTACTGTTTGGTTCTGAATGGATACCATCTGTTCACAAGGGTCTGTGAGCTAGACAAGCATTAATTACCACAACGGATTTATTCAAGGCAGATACTTATCTTCTAATCTTTGGTGTTTGTTTAATGTAATATACTCACCCAAAAAATTTAACGCACCAGAGATATCATTATCTTTAGATGGAGAAAAAGCATTTCACATTTGGGATTGGCACAGCAGACCCCTGTGATGCTGTATTAGGATATTGCGGGTTGGACAATGACTGACTGACTGCATTGTTCAATAGGACTACCTATTCACCACATTGCACAAATTTGGGTTTGGCCCAAATATATGTACATGGACAAAACTACTTTATATCAGTCCAGAAGCCTCTGTCAGTATTAACAACATCCTAAACTACTTCAGACTAGAACGTGGTGCTTGACAAGATTGCCCCCCTATCACCACTGCTTTTTGCAATTACCATTGAGGCATTGGCCATTCACTTTAAAAATGCAACAGAAATGAAGAGGATTATAAGAGAAGGATTCAAAGAGAAAATATCACTATATTGTGTGCAGATGATATGGTGCTGTGTATATCAGACTCAGCAACTTTACCAGTTGTCCTTAATGGAGCAGCATAATTTTAAAGGATATCTGGACTCAAAATTAATTTGAATAAAGGTTTGGTTTTTCAAGTGAACTCTAGTACATAATATTAGACTGGACAGCTATCCATTTATGTTATCAGATCAGTTTAAATACCTAGAGGCAAACATCACAAGCTAATATAAAGACCTTTTTTTTACAATTTTTTGCTAACAGCATGGAAAGAATTAAACAAGACGTGAATACTGTAGATGGTCTGCCCTCCTTCTCACCTTAGAAGAGAGAAACAACACTGTCAAGATGAACAAAGTTCCCAAGCTTCTTTTTCCGTTTTAGAGCATCCCCATATACATTAACAAATTGTTCTTTAAGAAATTAGACTCAATTATGAACTCATTTATTTAGAGTTTGAGACTTCCACACATTCAAAGTGTGACTCTACTGTGGAGCTCGACCCGGACACAGACAGGCAGACATCGTTACTACACCCAACACACGTTTATTTACAATATTCTTATGTACAATAGTGACACACAACCCCAGTACTCCCCCAAAGTCCAGGCCTTTCTCTAATGCCTTCCTCTCAGGTCCGCCTCCACTCCTCTCCAACAAGACTTTGTCTGTCTCCGCTCCCAACTCCAGCCACTGAATGGAGGGAGGCAGTCCCTTTTATAATCACCCGGACGTGCTCCAGGTGCCTCCCGATTAACCTCCGCCGGTACTCCCTAGTGTGGCAGAAGTACCGGCCGCGCACCTGGAAGCACTCCGGGTGTCCCTGGTCGTCTTCACCCCAGCACCTCCGGGTGTGGCGTAAGTGCTGAGAACCAGGGCTCTCCAGGCATTGGGGCACCCCCTGGTGGTGACCACGGGCCCCTATAGGGTTGAGCTTCCAAGCTCAGTTCCTGTGGTCCCCAATGCCACCAGGATGGTCGCCCCTTGTGGTCTGGAGGAGGCGTAATCCCTCCTCCGGTCCTTCCGGGCATCCCAGCTGGGTGCCACCTCCAGCTAACTACAAACACCTAAAGCAGAATGGCACATGGCACTACTTAAGTTCAAATTTATTACTGGGTGGCAAATATACAAGCTATGAAGACCTGGACATTGACACAAATTGATAAATGCACAAGCCCTGTCTTCAGTAGACATAAAATCATACTGTACTTCTTTAAATGCCCTGCTTTGTGCCCCAGTAAATACAAATTATTACCAATATACCAATAATCTGATTGTCCTACTCAGAGTCACTCAGAATATGGAACCAATGCAGGAAACACTTCAAGGCAGAGAAGCTTTTATCTATTGCACTGCTACATGATAATCACCTTTATCTACCCTAGTCAGTATTTAATGCTTTGAAAACACCCAGGATTAAAATACTTAGAGTGTTGTATATAGAAAATGTCTTTGCATCTAATGAATAATTACACTTTAAATTTTACTTCCCATTAACACCATTTTTCCACTACTTTCAAATCAGAAACTTTGCTAAAAGGAACCTGCCTAATTTTCCACACCTCACACCCATTTCTATTCCAGCAGAAATACTGATCAGTCATCTCAATATATAAAATATATTAAAGCCTCTTCCTTTCAAAGATCCTAGGGTACAGTGGGGAAAGGATCTTTCACTTAATATCTCAGAAAAGGAGTGGAAGGCAGCCATGCATAGAATTTACTCAAGCGCCATATGCACAAAGCATTCTTTCATCAATCACTGTTATCTCATTTAAAATGGTCCAAAACAGCTTATTTTGTCATTATCTGCGTTTCTTTGGAACTCTGGTGTGTTACAGGCAACACAAAATATTGTTGTTGTTCTTCTTGTTCCTTCTTTAGGAGATCAAGGATGAGGTCAGATCATTTTTTTGCAAGTAGGTGAGACAGTAGCCATTTCATCTCATGTACAGCTTCCATTATTACATGAATATTTCTGGCTTAGTTTAGGAGTGTTTTGTTGGTTTCTTTCCGATGCTTGAAATGCAAAAACTGAAGAAAACTTCTGGGAAGCTGGCAAGATTATAGAGATACTTGTTCAGATTAAGCAGTAAAGTATAGATATACTGTCATTCTGGCTGTCATTCCTAATTATCTCCCACAATATTTCTGTTAAACCTTTTGAATTAATGCTGAAAGCCTACATTTCAATCATGTAATTATTTCTTCCATTCAAATCCACTGTAGCTGCATACAGAGCCAAAATTATGAAAATTGTGTCACTGTCCAAATACTCATGGACCTGACTATAGATAAGATTTGGTGTTACTAATCATGTTTTCTCTTCCCATTATTGATAGAGACACACAAAGTAGTAGAAATATTTGCTAAAATTCATATAGTAACCTAGTGGCATAATTGTATAATGTTCTGAAAAAATGCACTGCTGAAATACTTTAGATCAGTGGTTCCCAAACTTGATCCTGGGGATCCACTGTGGCTGCAGGTTTTTGTTCCAACCAGATTCACAATCGGTGATAATAATCGATAACAACTGATCTCATTTAATTAGCTGGTCTTTTTTACTCTTCTCAGTATGTTTTTTACATTTATTAGGCATTTTAAAATATTTGTTTTATTTTAAAGCTATACATGCTTAACTCTCTTTTGTTGTTTTTCTATTATTTTCCCCTTTTCCTTTGTAGTTTGCTCCCTTCACTTAACCCTAATAGTTAACAACCAGTATAGCAGGCACCCAGGATGATGAAAGCAGCAACAACTTCAGTGTCCACTAATTAGTAAATAATCAATTAAATAACCAGAACACCTGGAAAAGCAGAATGAAAATTAGGTTGAAAATACTGTTACCGACTTAAAAAAAAACCCTACATATTCCCTATATAACTGCTTCTTTTTTCTTCTTCTTTCAGCCGCTCCTGTTAGGGGTTGCCACAGTGGATCATCTTCTTCCATATCGTCCTGTCTTCTGTATCTTGCTCTGTTACACCCACTGCCTGCATGACCTCTCTCACCACATCCATAAACCTTCTCTTAGACCTTCCTCTTTTTCTCTTGTCTGGCAGCTCTATTGTTAACAGCCTTTCCCCAATGTACCCAGCATCTCTCCTCTGCACACGTCCAAACCAACACAATCTCGCCTCTCTGACTGAGCTGATCCTCTAATGTACTCATTTCTAATCCTATCCATCCTCGTCACACCCAATGCAAATCTTAACATCTTTAACTCTGCCACCTCCAGCTCTGTCCCCTGTTTTCTGGTCAGTGCCACCGTCTCCAACCCATATAACATAGCTGGTCTCACTACTGTCCTGTAGACCTTCCCTTTCACTATTGCTAATATCCATCTGTCACAAATCACTCCTGACACTCTTCTCCACCCATTCCACCCTGCCTGCACTCTCTTTTTCACCTCTCTTCCACAATCCCCGTTACTCTGAATTGTTGATCCCAAGTATTTAAACTCATCCACCTTCACCAACTCTACTCCCTGCAATCTTAACCATTCCTCCGACCTCCCTCTCATTCTGTCTTGTTCTTACTGACCTTCATTCCTCTCCTCTCTAGAGCAAACCTCCAGGGTCTCCTCAACCTGCTCCCTACTCTCGCTACAGATCACAATGTCATCAGCAAACATCATAGTCCACGGGGACTCCTATCTAATCTCTTCTGTCAACCTGTCCATCACCATTGCAAATAAGAAAGGGCTCAGAGCTGATCCCTGATGCAATCCCACCTCAATATTGAATGCATCCGTCACTCCTACTGCAATTCTCACCACTGTCACACTTCCCTCACACATATCCTGTACAACTCTTACATACTTCTCTGCCACTTCCTCATACAATACCACAACTCCTCTCAAGGCACCCTATCATATGCTTTCTCCAGGTCCACAAAAACGCAATGCAACTCCTTCTGGGCTTCTCTATACTTTTCCATCAACACCCTCAGAGCAAATATTGCATCTGTGGTGCTCTTTCCTGGCATGAAACCATACTGCTGCTCACTAATCGTCACCTCACTTCTTACCGTAGCTTCCACTACTCTTTCCCATAACTTCATGTTGTGGCTCATCAATTTTATCCCCCTGTAGTTACTACAGCTCTGCACATCCCCCTTATTCTTAAATATCGTCACCAGTACACTTCTTCTCCACTCTGCAGACATCCTCTCACTTTCCAAGATTCCGTTAAATAATCTGGTTAAAAACTCCACTGCCATCTCTCCTAAACATCTCCATGCTTCCATAGGTATGTCATCTGGACCAACGGCCTTTCCATTCTTCATCCTCTTCATAGCTGTCCTTACTTCCTCCTTGCATCCGTTGCAGTTCCTGACTCACTATCTTCACATCATCCAAGCTTCTCTCTCTCTCTCATTCTCTTCATTCATCAGCCTCTCAAAGTACTCCTTCCATCTGAGTATGTTTCCATCTTTATCCTTTATCACCCTAACCTGCTGCACATCTTTCCCAGCTCGGACCCTCTGTCTAGCCAATCGGTACAGGTCCTTTTCTCCCCCCTTAGTGTCCAGCATCTCATATAACTCATCATACACCTTTTCTTTAGCCTTTGCCACCTCTCTTGTCACCTTGCTCCTTATTTTTATCCCCAACTGGAGTATTCTTGTGATCCAGCAAACAGTGATATCTTTACCAGCTCAGAAATGTACACTGCATTACAGTAATTGATAGAAAAAAACACACTCTTTATGCCACACTGGATTTAATTTAATGAATGCTAGCTGTTGGTCTTTAACACAAGGTGACCTCCCCTACTATGCTGCATCTATTACACTTTACTGTCAGAGCTTCAAATTTTCAAAAACAACCACCACACATTTTGAATCTGGAGACAATCTGTGTTTCCTTGCAAATGCCAGACTACCAGCTTGTATAGCAGAACTTTTGTTAAAAAAAGGCTCAATTTCAGCTCTCTGGATTGGAAAACAATGAAAAGGTCAAACCAGCCTTCTCATTTTAAGTAGTCTGAGAACAGCTTACTTGGCAAAGTCTGTGTCTCTGAAAAGACCTAAGAGATATTAAGGCCAGATTGTTTACAACAGCCGCAGACTAATCTATATAAGGGGAGAAAAGGCATGACTTTCCACCTTGATATTCTTAGGATGTTAGGACCCTGACTTTGACAACAATACAGTAAATAACTTGAAAAACTCCAATGGCTGTGAAATGAAGCTCACAATTGTGCAACTGTGGACCACTTATTTACAATGAAGTATTTTCTTAGGAGAAAGCTGCAAAATTTGAATGTTACTTTTCAATAGACAGTGATGGTTACTCCTAATTACTGTGCCACATTATAAAATATTATAACACTGTAATTTTTAATATTACAGTTTGCTTTTATACCAGGGAGAGGAACAACTGGTTCAGTATTTGCATTGAGAAAGCACATAGAGAAGCATTGAGAAAAACAGGTTTACATGTGGTGTTTATTGATTTGGAAAAGGCTTATAACAAAGTGCCACATTAAGATGTCTGGAGGTGCATGAAAGAGAAGGGAATACCAGAGAAGTACGTGATGATTATCCAGGACATGAGTGAGGGAGTGAGAACTCAGGTTTAAAGCAGTGTTGGGTTAACAGATAAGATCCCAGTTAGAGTAGATCTGCACCAGGAATCTTCTTTAAGTTCTTACCTCTTTGATCTGGTTATGGATGTGTTGAATCATGGGATAAAAGACGAACCTCTTGGTGCAGGCTTTTTGCTGATGACGTTGTGTTGTGTAGCACCAGAAGAGAGAAAGTGGAGAGGAAGAAAATAGAATATGTGAGGTTTAATGATCATCAGGACTCAGAAGTTAGCCTGCAGGTGGAGCTATAAAAAGACTGGATAAATTTAAATATCTAGGATCAGCAGTAACCTAAGATGGACAATCAGATGCAGAGATAACCCATGGAGAGCAGTGTGGGTGGAACAATTGGAAGAAAGTATCAGGAATATTGTGTGATTGAATAATAAAGGTGAAGGTTAAAGGTGAGGTTTTTAAGATGGTGGTAAGACCAATAATGATGTATGGAGCTGAGATTGGGCAGTAAATTAGCACAGGAGAAGAACTTAGATGTGGCAGAAATGAGAATGCTAAGATGGATGTGTGGAGTTACAAAAAAGGACAGAACATGAAATGAGACAATCACAGGTACAACAAAAGTGGGAGAGAGATCTAAGAAAGTACAGGAAAGTAGGTGGAAGTGGTATGAACATGTGCTGGGGAGAGACAAGGAAAGCATGGACAAAAAGGTGATGAGAATGAAGTACAGGGGATGAGAAACCAAGAGAGGCCAAAGTGGAGATGGATGGATAAAGTAAAAGTAGATCTGAACGAAAAGGGTCTGAGTGGAGAGGGGGTGCAGGATGAAGCTGTATGGAGAAGGTTGATTAAGCACTTTGACTCTACATACAAGTGGGAAAACATGAAGTGGAAGAAGAAAAAAAAAACAAGAAAATATTGAAACTGTCCAGGCCCCAAAAGAGTGTATTTTAATCTGCAATTAAATAAAGCTGAAATTTTACAAATTACATATTGCTAGATAGTGTCAAGAAGTGGATGTAAGTTACATAGCTTTCAAGTTCAACAATGGGGATACAGAATATAATTTTGAGGATCCATTTTGTAATTCTGCAGGCATTCCTACAAATTTCCACTGATCAAAGATTCCTGTAGGTAGGTAGGGAGTGGGCACACACTCTTCCTGCTGTCAGGCAGCTCTCCTCTATCTATTCTTAGCAAGTTCTATTAAGATTCCTACCTGAAGTCAGCTGTAGCCCTGATGGGATCTTTTCACAAAATCCAGAAATGAAACTTTAATGGGTAGTTGTGTTTCCAGTTTTAACTGAATAGCACAAAATACATGTAGACATTTTGGTTAAGAAAGTATTTTAGTACAAGCTGGTTTATAAAATGTCTCTTAAACAACAGACAGTAAAAGATTGCTGTGCCCAGATTGTGGCACTTGAAAGAGAAGAACTGTGACTCAAGATGGAAGCACACAAAAATGGGAGCAAGACGTGTACCAAACAAGCCTGAATTAAATAAGTTTGAATTTCCTTAGTTAAACTACTGAGTCTGAGATGCAATAATCATGTGGCACAGCAGTAAACATTGTGCATCATAATGTGATGTTTCAGACATTGGTTTACTTTTTAGCTTGTGTGTATCTTCTATTTGGTTGTTAATTATTTCTTACATTTTTCATGTTATTTCTGTTGAGTTTGCTTATCAGTTCTTATTTGTGCACTGTGTCTTTAAATGTTCTGCCATTTCTTGTGTTTTGAGGATGGCGCCCCAGGAGGCAGGGCCACCCTGACATCACTGTTGCTGGATCCTCCCTCTCATTTTAAATTGAGGTCAGTGAGAGAGACCAAACAGTAGTTCACTGAATTTTGTAATAGTCATTTTAGAGTATTGCTTTTCTTATTACAGTCAACCCTTGATATACGACTGGCCTGACATGCGAACAACTTGCTTTACGACCAAAATTTTTGTTTTGAATTACGACCAACATCTTGCGCTATGACCCGAATGCGGTCATGTGTATCTGCTTGTGCAATTCCAAACAAACAGCCGAGAGCGTTTGTAAGTGTCAGTCGGAGCCCAGATACATGTGTTTGTGGACGTAATTTCGGTCATTGCAGTGATTTACATAATTTATTTCGATAATTGCTAAGGAAGGAAGCGAAGGTAACGAAGGTAAAGAAAGCAATCACAATCGAAACGAAGAAGGAAATTGTGTGGAAATATGAGAGTGGCGTTCGTGTGACCGATTTTGTTAATATGTACAGCATGTCGAAATCCACCATCTCGACAATTTTACAAAGAAAAGATTTGTATAAGGAAACTCCTTCCAAACAATAACCACCTTCCATTTCATTCTCCTCCTCCTTCCTTCCTGCAAGCCAAAGATGTCAACTTAAATGGTGAGTACAGTATGAAATTGTTGTTTCTGGTAGGCTAGGCACTTTTTATAACTTTTTGGTTAGTACATTAGAAAAAGTATTGGTGTTTTTGGTAAATTATGCACATTATACAACCCTTTTCTATTAAAAAATGTTAAGTAAGTGTTGCTGTGGGCGGTTCGGAACACATTAAGGGCATTTCCATTATTTCTTATGGGAAAAATAGTCTTGACTTACAACCAAATTGAGTTACAACCAGCCCTCGCGAACGAATTGAGTTCGTAAGTCAAGGGTCCACTGTATTTCAGTTTTATTGGATTTTTGTTATTAGTCCATGGATTTGCCTTGGGATTGTGTATTGGGGCTTGTTCACTTTGGATTACCTTTCCGGCAAATGTTTTTGTGCATTTTTTTTTTGCTATGTTTGCTTATTCCTAATTTTTGTTAAATTTTCAAGTTATAGAGGCAACCCAAACAATGTAAAATTATAAGTCAAATATTTATGGTTTCTCTCTCCCTTGTAAGATATTTTTTGTATATTTTGGAAATATCATTGAATTTTGGATTTTGCTCCAGTTCTCCATTTTGGTCCTGCTTAGGCCAAAGCCTGCAGGCAGGAGTTGCAGATAGGCTGCCTGGGAAAATTTTGTTTATTTTTACAGCATCTTCTCTATTCCTCTTCTTTTAAAACTTTGCAATTTCGCAAATGGGCTATTTTAGTTTGCAATTTGTTCACTGTGGCATCCCACAGTAGTTCTTGTTGAATAACTTTGCTTTGTGATTGGGTAACTGAAACAAGCTTTAACCACTGGCAGCTACGTACGGAGAAAGAAAAACAGTGCGGTTAATCCAATTGAGGTTTTGGTTGTAGCTATTCTGATTTTGTCTCTTTTATCACTGAATAGTTTCTTAAACGAAATGAATGCACATGGGCAGCCAGGTGTAACATGTGTACTACATGAGTATGCATGCCTGTGTAGTTGTATTTGAATGCTTACCCAAGATAGAGATTGTCGAAAAAGTGCATGTCTTGCGGTGGGTTGGCACCCTGCCCAGGATTGGTTCCTGCCTTGTGCCCTGTGTTGGCTGGGATTGGCTCCAGCAGACCCCCGTGACCCTGTGTTCGGATTCAGCGGGTTGGAAAATGGATGGATGGATGGATAGTTACCTGCATGTAATGAGGTTTTCAGCCAAAGTTCCATTATGAAAAAGTACTGTACTGTATAGCTAAAAGCATTCAGAGATTAAACATGTAAAACAAAACGATCTACCATTGTCTACACTGACAATAACACATCATCAAACAAAACATTGATTTTACAAAAATTTGACATTTTTTCCAAATGAACAAAAATTATTATAAACAACCAGATGACAAACAAAGGAATCCCTCTTTGTATGGCATAACTTGCCATTTAATTAAAATTATAGCATACGTACAATCTTGTATGTGAACGCTGTCAAGATGCATTGAGATTAACCGTAAACAGGGCAAGCAGCTTATTCACTTCATTATCTTCTAATGGAACTAATTTTCTTGTCTTTTCATATAAAGGCTAAAATTTTTTTTATGTCACAAATTTTGTGGTGACATACTGAAGCTCAATGAGGCAGCCTACTGAAATTACTGACGGAATTAGTACACTAATTTGGGGATCTATTTTACAATCTGCCCTTTTCATGGTCTGATCAAGGAGATTTGAGGCTGACATAACTTTAACAAGATTAACTTTCTGCACATTGTACTCCTAAAACAACATTAGGTGGCAGCCTTCACTTCACTCACGAAAGCATCAAACATCATTCAACTTTATTTTTGTTCTGTACTGTTTGCACATGCCAGGGTTGTGTCTTGAGCAACTATTGACTGGAAGAGAACACAAGTAGAAAGAGCAAGTGGCCATAGTCAATAGTAGCCCGGCGTAATAGAAAATGAGATGTAGTTTATAGCATGGGTGGTCCTGGAGGGCTGCAGTGGCTGCAGGTTTTCATTCTAACCATTTTCGTCATTAGTGACCAGTTTTTGCTGCTAATTAACTTCTTTTGTCTTAGTTTTAATTAACTTGACTCAGGCCACTTAGTTGTTTCTTTTTCCTTAATTAGCAGCCAAACAATAATGAAACATGAAACAAGCCTCCACATGACCAGCTCACCTGTGTCCATCACGCAATATGAGAAAATAAAGAAAGGTGGAGGTCTCAGTAAGGTTGATCTGTCAGGTCACCAAAACATTTTGACAGTGTTCTTAGAAAAAACAGAAAATCAAAAGTTTTGGAAATGTCTGCTGTGGCAGAATGAGAGCAGCAACAAGCTATGGAATTAAATAATGAGTTTAATAAACAGCAAGAATTGGCTTCTCATTAAGAGATTGGTTGGAGTGAAATTGGATGGAGTTTGAAATTCCAATTTAACTGGTCATCCATTGGCTCGTTTCACATCTCATTTCCGTTTGGCTGTCATTTAATGAAGAAAGGAATAAATTCAGAGGACTAAATCCTTAATAATAATAATTCTTTGCATTTATATAGCGCTTTTCTCACTATTCAAGGCGCTCAGCAATTGCAGGTTAAGGGCCTTGCTCAAGGGCCCTACAGAGCAGAGTCCTTATTGGCATTTACGGGATTCGAACCGGCAACCTTCCGATTGCCAGTGCAGATCCCTAGCCTCAGAGCAACCACTCCTTAAAGACAAGGCTGAGAAAACAAAGGGGAAAGAAGTTAATTAGCAGTGAAAACTGGTCACTGATTAGGAAAAGGGTTAGAATGAAAACCTGAAGCCACTGCGGCCCTCCGAGCCTGGAGTCTGACACCCCACTCTAAAGTATTGATGATTTTGTCTTCACCTCTGAGCCATTATGTTACTCTGACCAAGTTACTTAACCTGCCTAAGCTGCAAATATAAAAAAAAAAACAAACATTGTACTAAATACCTGTATTTGTAAAGTGTCCTGCAACGGTGTTTGCTATAAAAAAACAATAACATAACTTAGAATTCTCAAACTCATTTATCTCTTATCTATTTCAAGCTTGTGGGAGGTCAGAGTCTATCCCATCAGCACTAGGTACAATTCAGAAATCTAGGTGAGGCAACTTAGAGCTTAGCACTATATAAAATAAAGGTTTAAAATGTATTCCATGAGTCAGTTGTCTTCACTTCCCATGTCATTATAAAGAAGAGATTACAGTGAACATTATAATAATACATTTTATGTAAAATGCATCTTTACAGTTGTCAAAGGGATCAGAAACTATAGTGTATATGAAGCAAAAATGCAGTAAATTACTATGTGACGATAGATAGATAGATAGATAGATAGATAGATAGATAGATAGATAGATAGATAGATAGATAGATAGATAGATAGATAGATAGATACTGTAGCTTTATTTGTCCCTCTAAAGAAATCTGAATTTTTGCAGAAGTTAAAAAGAAATAATAACAAATGAACAACAACAAACCCCTGAAAAGAATTACAAAAAAAGAAGAAAAACATTTGACTTGGCTAATGATAAGAGAGCCATCACGGTGAAGCATTATAATGGCATATTGATGTTTATAAAAAGGAGCCTCCGCAGCGTTTCTTCACGCATTTCTGCAGAATAATTTGTTGGCTGAAAGTCCTCGGTGTTAGTGTGTCAGAAAGAGGTTTTACAGCATTGTTCATAATGGCACTCAGTTTTGTTTTTATTGTCTGCTTTACCACTACCTCACACACTGGCCACAAAGCTCAAGGATCTGGGACCGAGCCACTCCATATATGACTAGGTTGTGAACTGCCTGACTGCTGTGTCACCTCCCACACTCTCAGTCCTTAATGGTGGTTAAGGATTGCATCTTGATTCCTCTGCAATGTTCCCTGTACGCTAACGATTGTACATCTATGTCCAAAACTGAGGAGATGTTTGTGGACTTCAGGCAGAAGAATAATACACCATTTAGGATGTATAGGTCCCTGGTGTCAGCAGCTGTATATATCTTGGTGTGCATATTTCTGATGAACTGACATGGACTAATGATATCTCCACTTTAGTACAGAAAGCAAGACAGCACCTGTATCACCTCAGGCAAACAAGTAAATTCAAAATCTCCTTTGCTGTACTGAAAGCATTCAATAGTGCTACTGTAAGGTGTGTGCTTACCAGGTGCATTACTGCCTGGTTTTGGAGCTACAACTCCCAGGAGTGCATAGCCCCCCAGAGAGTGATACTGTGTATTGAATGAATCATCAGCACAACACTTACAACCATACAGGATGTCTGTACCTATCAGTACAGGTCCAGTGCAAAACAGATACATACAGACACATTTCAAGCCAGATAATTTTCCAGTGGCTGTATTCATGCAAACGTCTCTCAAAGTGATGAGGCCAGGACTGAGAGGCTGCGGAGGATTGGATTTTGAGTCAGACTTTAAATTATGCTTTTAACTATGACCATTATGTCACCTTATTCTGCATCTTCACTTAATATATACCACTTATTATACAGTGGTATGTATTACACTTACACTTATACCTATTATACATTATCTATATTTGCCTTTTTAAATCTTAGATTTTCTTCTCTCTAGGTGTGTTTCATCTTATGCCCGGTGACAGAGTTCACTTCACTGCCACTGTATTGTACAATCTTCATCTAAATCTACCTTTATCAGGTTGAGAGTGTGTTCCATAACTGAGCCTGGATTTTTAATCAGCTAGCTGGTTTGGTGGGCCTCTCTTCAAGTGATGAACAGACTTGCCCAGCACACCATAGTTTTACATTTTGAGCAACACACAAATCTCTGAAGTGGTGGGAGGCCTTAATAAACACAGCACCAAAATCTCAATGTTCCAAGTGCTCAGAATGCAGACTGGGGGGGGTGGGGGTAAAGACTGTCAAAATCCTTGGTCAGTCACATAGGACCAAAGAAAGAATCTTTTAAAAATAAAAGATTTATTATAAACAAAAATTTTTATGAAAAAAACAAGCCCATTGTACATGTGCATTTCATTACTAAATGCAATAAAGCTAAGCCACAATGAACAGAATGATGCGCTGTTTGTTTAGTGCATGCTACTGTTGTTTAGAATATGATATAGAAAAGAGAATGATGGTGGACACTTTTACTAACTTTTAATGTTTCTTGTTGGTTGACATTTTATAATGTAGTACTTACAATTTTAAGTATTAAAATGCAGCATTTTGATTTGTATTAATTCTAAATCAACTTTGATTTTTTTTATAATATTATCAAGTACCAAGTAATTATACAGAGTCTATCCTACTATATTTATTCAGTTTGTCCTTTTGTGTCTCATGGCATAAATCTGCCCTGTCCTCACACATTCACTACAAGATTGGCTAAGGATCAGTGCTGGGACCTCCTTATCTGTATCTTTGTGAGATACTGTCCTTTCCAGCTTGGACTACTGATGCTACAAACATGGTGCCCAGATGTTATATTTCTGTCCCTCAATGGAAGATCATGTTCTTGTAGATGACTGATTAACACCTTAAACCCAGGCTCTGCAAATATGGCCAAATGTGACAAAAAGGTTCCACTAAGTGTAAAGCTTTGTTTTTACTTTAAGATTTCTTAAATGGAGATGCTACAGAGACTTAAAATATTCCACATTTACAGTCAATTGATAGAACTTTATTTGTTCCCTTTGGGGGGATTTGGGTTTTTACAGAAGTTCTTTAAATAAATACAGTAAATAAATAAATAGATGGAAACCTAAATATATGTACACAGACCAGAATGACTAAAAAGGAAGAAAGTATAAAAAGAAAGAAAACATCTGACTTGGTAGTCAGAGTGAAGAATTATGCAGGTATATAAAGGAGCCCCCATAGCATTCTTGACACACTTCTGCTGAATAATTTGTTGGCTGAAAGTCCTCTGTGTTGGTGTGTCAGAGAGAGGATGTGCAGCATTGTTCATATATACCTTCAGGAGGTCCAGAGTACATCAGATTAAGTGAGCCTGCTCCTTTAATTAGCTTATTGATTTGGTGGGCTTCTCTTAAAGTAATGTTACTAGCCTAGGACACCACAGCAATGAAAATCACACTGGCCATCACAGAGTTATAGAAGATTTGAAGGATGTTGCATTCCACATTAAAGGAACACTGTCTTCTAAGAAAGAAGAGCCTGCTCTGCTCTTTCTTATAAACTTCTTCTGTGTTCCAAGACCAGTCCAACCTGTTATTAATGTGGACCTCCAAGTACTTGGAGGAGTGGACCGCCTCTAAAACCACTCAATGAATAGCGACCAGACACAGTGGCTCTCTGGTGCTTTGAAAGTCAGTAAGCATTTTCTTAGTTTTGCTGATGAATCAAAGTTCTCCACCTGAGTCCTCTCCTTTGTCTCATCCCCCTTATGGATACACCCCATAAGTGCAGAATTATCAGAATTTCTGCACATGACATGACCTGATGTTATATTTATCATTTGAGGTGTACACTGTGAAGAGAATAGGAGACAGGACTGTTTGCTTTTGCTGACATCTGTATCAGAATCACTGTCCTTGACCCTCACAAACTGTGGTCTGACCAACAGATAGCCCATTATCCTGGACACCATAGTCTAATCCACCAGCATATGTCTGAGTTTATCCCTTAAAAAGAATGGCTAAATGGTATTGAAGGCACCGGAGAAATAAAAAAAAAAAACATAATCCTGACAGTGCTGCCAGCTTTGTCCAGGTGAGAAGAAGCTGTGTGGATTTGGGGATAGATCTTTCATTTGATAGCATGCAGTATTCTGCAACTATAGTGTGTCTAGCTATTTACTGCTGTTTGAGAGCACCACAATGGTACCATGGCTAGTCCTGCTGCTAAACAGCTCCTGGAGACAAAGTCTTGTCATTGAAATGTTAGTATGAACAGAGTTTGTACATTTTTGCTCTGTATCTTTGTTGTTTACTATGGGTATTACAGTTTTTCTACAAAACCGCACTGATATGAGCAATATACTCAATGCAATATACTCACACCATTTCCAGTGGCACCCAGCATCCCAAAAATTAAAAAGTGTACCCATACAATAAAAAAGGGTTGAAATGTTTGAAGCACAACATCATAAATCCATTTCTGTAGATTTGTCATTTAACTGGTCTTTCCTCTACATCCCACCATTATACTTAACTCTTAAAATGTAAAACAATGATAATAAAACATTCAGATTCTCTTCAATTAATATATGAAAATAGGTTTAATATTAATTGTAATAAAAATCCTTGTAATACATCTTTCCGCAAGGATACGTTGCTACAATGTGAGCATAAAATTCAATTCCATCTGCAAAAAAAAGGGAGTTTTGCTTTTGATATGGTGCTACTTAGCAAATTTTCCTTGAATCAAATTTAATATAATACGTCTATGCATTTTTTCAGTTTCTTTCTCCATAACAATGCTTTCTTCACTACAGGTAACGGTTTAAAAACCAACAATTTCGAGGGCTGTCAATTAATCTCTTTTTATAGTAGGAATAATTGTTGAAATGTTTTTTCATTGACTAAAACTTCACGTAGGCTGAAACTGTTTTAAAGCTAAAATAATAAGGTAGTACATCAAAACGTCCAATTTCTTCAAAAGATTATTTCATAAAGTACCAAAGCCAATTAGTTCCCTTTTTACTTTACCCCTTTTCAAGATGGTAAACTAACAACAAGAACCCGTCATCAAAGATTACTTCTAATACAAGCATTTATATCCATTGACTATTGTGTCCCTGCTGAAAAGAAGTGTCAGTGGGGGATTACCCCTCCACCTTAATCACTATTCTATAATGGCAGATAATCCTGCAGTAGTTCTAAGAACCTAATGATCACAGACGAGATCTTAACTGGCAAAGGAAAAAAAAAAAGTCATGGTTCCTTTCTCAATATTACAATATTACAGCAGCATAATTCACTAGATAAATAGAAATAGGTACAAATTCCAGTCTTTGTTCATTTACCACCAAGGTAGATAGGGTAAATGCACCATAATCTATTTAATCCTTAGAACTAATGGTTTTGCTGTGAAGGCAAATGTTAATTTTGACACAAAAACATTAGGCTTCGATAAAAAAGAGTAATATTTGGAACAAAATGTATTTTTTATGTAAACCTTTTTTTATTTATGTTATGTCCATCTCTCTGTTGCAATATGTATATTGCTCAGTAGGCACTATAGACTGTATGTCGGTGGAGTTGCTCTCTTTACTCTACATGTAACAGAGCACAAGTGAAGGACGTCAATTTAAAATGAGTGCTTGTACTCCAAAGCCCCAATAATCATTGAACAAACGGCATTTTCTTTTAGCCCCCCTAGTGAAGGTGCTGGTTTTTTGGCGCATGTGTAATGGAGAGTTTGTGTGCCAGATTGAAACTGACAAGAGTAAGACAGATAACTGTGTAAGGCAAACCCATATGCAGTATACGGTTCATGTTGCTCAGTGCATATAGAAATTTCTATTTTCTTATCATTTTTTGTTTTTAAGTTTATATTTATATTTACATAACTAGTATCTAACACTGCAAAATTGCTTTCTAATTAGGGTATCAACTGATTTGCTAAGCAGCGGACAGCTGAAAAATTATTTGTTTAGCTCCAGACAAAATTGAAAGTATGGCAAAAATTTATTTCAAACATTTAACAGTACTTTCAGCCAATGACCTACACTGGAACACAAAGCGACCTCCAGTTCAAAATGCAATCGTATTTCCAGTTTTGAGACAACTAAAGTCAGCTCTCAATAAGTTTTAACTAAAAATGCAGAGTCACTACGTGGCATTTTTCATGTATTCAAAAATAATAAGTTAGAACTTGATATTTTTTTACCAAAGGCTGAAAAAAGTAGCAGTTCATGTAGGCAAAAATAATGTCCATTGTATCAAAAGACAAGACAAAAGTTGCAGTCAAAAGAACACACAAAAATGGGCAAAAACCAGAGCAATATAGAGGATTTCATTCATAAGACTTAGAGAGGCTTTGAAAGATAATCTTAGATGTCACAGCTTTGTCTTTAAAGGCATCCCATTAGAGGCATCAAGTGATGCAATGTCCCAAACACTGCCCCTAGCAACCTACCAAAAAAGTGGCATCATGCATAAAAAAAAATGGCAACAAAATATCAAGACACCTTTTGAGTTTTCTGCCTTCACAAAGCACAGAAAAGAGAGTGCAGGTCTCAGAATTCACAGACCACCCCATCTTGCAGGTCCTGGCCCACTGAACAGGCCTTACCCTAGGCAGCCTAGCCCCAAATCAAATGGCAGGCTTCCTTCATACACTGGCCAAAAAAGGGACTAAGCTAAAAAGTACAAAAATGTTCTTTAAGGAGGAAAGGGAAAACCATTTCAAAACTTCTGGTGTAATAGGCAAGCAACATTTTTTAAATAAATAAATATTTTTAATATTTAAAGATATCCATTATCCACACCAGGGATCAAAACCAGTGAATCCAAGAAAAAAAAAAACACAATCACAAAAGGCAGGAATCCAAATAAAAATATAATGCTGAAACTGCACTTCCTCTTCTTCTTTCGGCTGCTTCCGTTAGGAGTTGCCACAGCGGATCATCTTCTTCCATAACTTTCTGTAATAATAATAATAATATAATGCTGAAACTGCACTAAGGACTACATATTCTCATTTTATACAGCTGGGGCAGTGCCCAAGATGGATAGAGACAGATAGATAGATAGATAGATACTTTATTAATCCCAATGGGAAATTCACAAGATGCATAGTCATGTGGCCCCACCTCCTTAGGCTCCACATAAAGGAGAAAGGGCAGATAACAATTAAACCACTAATACACAATTAATAAACATCACCATATTACATTAATGCAATAAGATAAAACAAAGCCAAAAAACAGAATTAAAAAAATATATATACAAAATAATATTCACAAAACAACAACTTTAAAATAAAAAAGTATACTTGAGTCAAAACATGAGACCCTGGCTAAAACATAACCAATAATGAAAACAAAACAGAAACAGGAATCTGGACAAAATATAGCTTGAAAGTTATGATAAATTTTATTTCACTAGGGTTAAAATCTCCAAATAATTGTTTTTAAGGCACAAAAATGCATACTGTTTGATCAGAATAGTTGTACCTATGGTATACACAAGCCAAAAGAAATTGCAGGTTTTTGTTCAAGTGGAGAATTTACCCAACACACATAGTTTAGCACAGCTTTACCCTTTTCTTTTACACTGTCCATATTATGTTTTAAACCACAAGTATACACTTTTACAACATATTACAGACAGAGACTGGTAGACATTGTTATCAGGGCAGCAAGAAAACATTGCCTGTACTCTAGCAGACATGAAAAGTCTTGAAGAAAATTACAGAACATGTTAGTCTCTGTGTATGAGTGCAGATCAGGGCTGGATGTGTTCCTGGGGTACCCGCAATAAATAAAAGTCTTTGGACAGTGTAAATCTCAGCATTCTCATGACTGCTATTTTGTAAAGCACTTTAAGCTACAAACTCTACTGTATATGAACATGTGCTATAGAAATAAATGTTGTTATTTTGCTTCATAAAATTTTGAAGTAAACATACAGGAAACAACTGTGTGCTAGGAAAAAGTCAAAATACACATCAAAAACAAATAAGAATTACTATTGCATGGGTATTTGTGGGTAGCATCTTCCCACACTGGTAGTGCTGTGCCCTACAGTTCCAATAAACTGGGTAAATAATCCTAGCCCAGTAGACATCTGTGTTAGGAAGATTGCCAAATCTAAATCATCTTGGTGCAAAGTGTGGCAGTGTGCCCTGCAAACAGGCAGGTTTTCCATCAAGTCCTAGTTCCTCTCATATTTGGAATATGGATATATACTATTTTGTCATTTATTCACTATGAGAACCAGACAGGTTGGAATTATTCACAGAAATACACATTCAGTTTTAAATAAGGTACCTGACATACTTTAGCCAAAATATTAAATTCCTATCTGTTTTCTTTAACGTTTGGAATTAATACTCACTTTCTTCTTTTTGAAAATTCTTGCTGAAGTAGCAATACCCATAATAAAATCAGAACTTAAACTATATTCAAAGTGGAGATTTGACCGATTGTTTAGTCGATTCTTTCAAATAGCAAGCTTTTCATCTGACATTTAAGTATAATTAATATATGTCTTATTTTAAATTTTGCAATATAATACAGTACTTCAGAATGTGCCCAATGTTGTATTGTATTCCATAAGATTTTTGTGTGTATTTTACAGTAATATATATATTAATTCTACATATGTATATACTCGCGTATAAGTCGGGTCTTGAAACCCAAAAAATCGATCATAAAATCAGACCCCGACTTATACGGCCGTTCAAAAAGTCGACCCTTACATTTTTTTTTACATGTTCTTGCTTCCTCCAATCTCGCACCAGTTTCTTAGACACATCTGCTGCGACAGTGCAGTTACCAATTTCTTCCACCACTTCAACGACTTTTAATTTAAAAACAGCCTTTTATTTTCTTTTGATTGAATGCTCCATCGTAGATAAGGGATGCTCTTACGATAAAGGTGTATATGTGAGATACAAAACACACAAAGAATAAAAAGAATACACAAAAGAATAGTTTGGAAATTACTGTGTGGTCATGTAGGCACAATACATAGAAAAAAAAGGCAGTGTGCTCCGTGGCTATTCTCTCAGGTGGTGCATTAGCATATCATAATTTTTTGGACCAATATCGTGAGTTTTCCGCATTCAACCTATACGACCAACATGATAAAATACCTGAATTTATACGGTAAAATCAAGCCCCGACTTATCCACAAGTATATACGGTATATCTACAAGGATTTTCTCCAGGTATTCGGGCTTCTAACCTCATCCTAAAGATATTTGTTTAATTACTCTAAACTCTAAATTGTCCCCGTATCAGAGAATATGGATGTGCACATGAGTGTGCTCCACCATGCAGCAGAACTCCATTCCAAGGCTGGATCTTATGCTGGTAAACATTGTAAGCAATTACTATGGAAAAGATTGAGCAGCACATGTCTAGAACTGGTGTATTAACAAATAGTGAAGCATTAGATAAGAGAGGTGCATATGATTTTACTTATTTTGATTTCCCGAAAACATTTGATAAGGTACCATGTGGAAGATTAGTGATCAAACTAAAAGAAAAAGCAGTTCAAGGTTCAGTATGTAGGTGTGAACCAAATTGAGTTCAAACACAGGAAACAAAAGGTTATGGTGAGGAGAACTTTTTCAGAATTAGATGATGTTAAAAGTGGTGCCACTCATGGACCAACAACAATTTATTTCTTGTATAGCCCAAAATTACACAAGAAATGCCTGAATGGGCTTTAACATGCTCTGTTTTTTGACAGTCCCCCAGCCATGACTCTCTAAGAGGACAACAAAAATACCCACCCCCAAAAAAAACTTGTAAGAAAAAAATGGATGAAATCTTGGGAAAGGCAATTCAGAAAGTGGACCCCTTCCAGGTAGGCCAGGTGTGTGCAACTGGTGTAAAAAATGGGGTAAATACAACACACAAAACAGACCACAAGTAACCCTTTTTTAATCTATTATCGCCACCTCAGAAACACAATATCAGTGTTGGGGCTGCTGCTCTCTTTAATATGCATAAATGATCTGGACAAGAACATAACCAATTAGTTGTTTAAGTTTGCAGATGATACCAAACTAAGGGGAAGTGCAGATGACGTAGAATCGTTTAAATTATTATAGAGGAATTTGGGCAGCATACAGGCTTAGGCAGATTTTTGTAGCAAGTTAAACTGAATATAAATAAATGTAAGGTGTTAACATGTAAGAAGTAGATTTATTAGATTTAAATAACCAAAGTGCAGTCTGAAATACCTTATAAGAAATATCTATATATCATAGTGAACTTATCACTATCTACACCAGGACAGTGGACAGAAGAAATCAGGAAGGCTAGCAGTATATTGGGTTGTGTATCATGATGTGTGGAGTACAAGTCAAGGTATGTTATACTTAAGCTAGTGAGATTAGGAAGTGACATGATCAAAATGTTTTACATTATGAAAGGAATTAGCACTATAGATACCAGCTGTTACTTCAAAATGAATTCTTTAATAATAAAAATGGGACAGGGCTTGTCAAGGGCAGCTTTTGCACAAATCTTAGAAAGTTTTTCTTCATGCAAAGAACCATAGACACTTGGAATAAATTACAAAGTAGTCTGGAGGAGAGTAGAACTTTAGTGTCCTTCACATCTCAACTTCATGTTATTTTAGACCAGGGGTAGGCAACGTCGGTCCTGGAGTGCCACAGTATGTGCAGGTTTTTGTTCCAACCCAGTTCCTTAACGAGAACTCAATTATTGCTGATGAAGCACATATTGCTTAAGTGACATTTTAATGCTTCATTTTAGTGGTCTCGCTTGTTAAGGTTCTCCAACCTTAATTGCTTATTTCAATCTTAAACTGCTGCATTCAGTGTTTTAATTGCTCCTTATTAGCAATAAGATGTAAAACAGGGGTAGGCAATGTCGGTCCTGGTGAGCCGCAGTGGCTACAGGTTTTCATTCAACCCAATTGCTTAATTAGAAACCAATCATTGCCAGTCTCAGACCTTATTTAATTTTATGGCTTGTTAGTCTGTGCAATGTAAGGCTTTTATATCGTAGATTTTTTTCCTTTCCAAGGATATCATCCAAATGATTTGAAGCCTAAAACAGATCATTTTCAGTCTGTCACATTTTTCTATTAAGTGTTTTATTAAATCAAACTGTGCATGATGAACACACACAGATGTAATTGGAAAAAAGCTAGCTGGAGAACTGCTGGCTGCTTTGTCTTTTACATCTTATTGCTAATAAGGAGCAATTAAAACACTGAATGCAGCAGTTTAAGATTGAAATAAGCAATTAAGGTTGGAGAACCTTAACAAGCGAAACCACTAAAATAAAGCATTAAAATGTCACTTAAGCAATATGTGCTTCATCAGCAATAATTGAGTTCTCGTTAAGGAACTGGGTTGGAACAAAAACCTGCACATACTGTGGCACTCCAGGACCGACGTTGCCTACCCCTGTTTTAGACAATCTAGGTGAATGGGATGGGTGACATTGTTAGGCTGAATGGCCTGTTCTTGTCACAATTATTTTAATGTTCTAAAATGCTAATAGTGCAGTTGTTGGTATTCAAGTGAAGAAACATTGAAAATAAAACACATAAAATCTGTGAGTAGTGGATGACAAACACAATAGTTTATTTAATCATCCATCCATCCATTTTCCAACCCGCTGAATCCAAACACCGGGTCACGGGGGTCTGCTGGAGCCAATCCCAGCCAACACAGGGCGCAAGGCAGGAACCAATCCCAGGCAGGGTGCCAACCCAATGCAGGTTTATTTAATCACGCACTACCAAAGTATCATTGTGCAGGAGATATTATGAAGCTGTTTAATACCGGGCTGCAAAGGGAGTCAAGGTGTAACAATAGGATTGTTACATATCCTAGTGTTGTACCATAAACGTTTTTAGAGTGTAACAAAGGTCTAACTGGGAGGATGTGTAACTCACATGTGCTTTGTTTTCCTTTGGTTGAAAAAAAGTTCTTTATATTTGAATAACTGTTCATGCTGCTTAATAAAGAAAACTGCATGAAGCACAAAGCATGAGGTATACGGTAATGCTTCCCATATGCAACTAGGCAGCTGGTGTAGATAGTCAAGTATAGTTAGGCATTGAACTTATTAGCCAGGTCTTGAGCTCACAGTTACACAGCATGCTGTTTCTCCACCTCTTCCAGATATAAAAATGAACAAATATTCTATGCATCATGAAGACTATGACAGCAAACTTTGGCAGTTCTGTCACCCATCCTATGATATTTTACCTTCCTGTAAGTCCACAATTCTCCATGGCAGACTAAGTGTTTATTATGATCACTGATTTCAATGTCCTGACCCAATGCAGGTTTCAAACAAAGTGAGCATAAAAGAACAGTAAATATTCATACTCAGCATGATAAGGAAAGTGTTTATATCAGAGATAGACTGAGTCTCACAGAGAATGAACATTGTGCCAAGACTCATAATGATTATATTTCTTCTTATCTTTGCTTATATTGTCTGTGATTTGATGCGTTACACCATCATTATTTGAAAGGATTATTAATGAACACTAAAATTATGTTGTGAATTGTATCCCAAAAGTAATTTCTCTTTTTTATTTTAATTTGGAACACTTGACATAACTAATACCGAATGGGATGTTAGATTACATCTTTGAGAGGTTTATGAGCATATGCTAGCTTACAGAATACACATAATAAAACAGACTAAAACAATACTTCTTGGACAACTCTCCTACACTATGTTTTCATTAAGCTTAGTGATAAATTTTGGTTTGTGTGTTCTGAAAATCAACATATTGTGACTGTGTTTTATGTATAAGGTGACTTTTAGTACAAGATATTCAATATGTTCAATTCCCAGCCTGGTCATATCAGTATGGAGTTTGCACTTTCAACTAGGAAACTTTGTTTCCTTCCTTGGCCCACAGACACGCAGTTAGGTTCATTACCACCTTTTATTAAGTAGTATTTACAGGTAAGGGTGACTCTGCAATAGACTGGGCTCTCATTTTTCTCTTGTTCTTTCCTAGTGCCCAGTGCTGTCTTGAAAGGCTGCAGCTCCTAAAAACATTTCCGAAAAAAGGAAATATGGATGGACAATGGTGAATTTATCATTTGGCATATGTGCAAGTCTAGTGCACCTCTTCCTAGGACAGATTTAAAGATCATATTGTGGAGATATATGGATGTAACCCTGCGACATACCAATTTTTACTTTCCATTTTCAGCTATTTTCCATATCCAAACTCTTTAACACTCACTGGCACCAGATATCAAATGACTATTGGCGAAGCCTCGGGTTTTGCCCAACTTAATTTTTAACAGATACTTTGTTTTTTTATTCTCCAGTCTTGCCAAAAGCATGCTGCTGAACCTGATTGAATTAAACCTAAGGTACTGAAGGAGTGTGCTAGGCATCTCTGTGTAGTTTTTCAGCAGTTTTTCTCCATATCTTCAATCTGAGTCTGATCCTATAAAATGCTCCAGCTGTATGGCAAATATCTTGTGTGGTACCTGTCCTAAAGATAATGCAACCTAACAGTCGTAAATGACCATCAACCAGTGGCACTGACCTTACACATTATGAAGGTGTCAGAACACCTCTGGACCTTCTACAGTTTGCCGGTCAGGACAACATAGGGCTTGACAATGCTGTCATCTATCTGCTAAATAGAGCCAACTCCCATCTGGAGAAACAGGGTAGAGTGGTGAGGATTTTGTTTTTTGACTATTCTAGTGCATTTAACTCCATAAAGCCCAAACTGCTGTTAGAGAAGCTCTGGTCAATGAGGTATGATTCTACCACTGTGTTCTGGATAATGGACAACCCCAGTACTGTGTATCTTACATAGTCATAAGTAGCACAAGGGTTCCTCAGGGAACTGTACTGACTCCCTTCCAGCCATTATTTGGCTGTATCAGTGGTGGGCTGAAGCATGAAAAAAGGACACTAGTGGAGGACTTTGTTGAATGGTGCAAATTGAACCATCTACACCCAAACATCAATAAGACAAAGATTATCGTAGACCTCAGTAATGTTATGCCCACTCTGCCCCCAGTTCTCATTGATGGTGATTATTTGGAGGTATGAAGGGCATAAAAATACCTCGGGGAGCATCTGAACGACAGGCTTGAGTGAACTACCAACACAGAGGTTGCATGAAGGAAGGGTCAGAGTCATCTCCATTTCCTGAGGAAGTTTAGATTGTTTGGTGTATGCACACACTCTTAAATTTTCTGTCTGTAGTGGTTGGTTGTGTGCTGGGAAAATCGTATTAGTGTAGGTGCTACCAACAGAATAAATAAACTGATTAAAAAGGTTAGTTCAATTTTGTGAGTCAGACTGGACTCACTGGAGGAAGTGGTGCAACAGAGGTCACACAGGAAGCTGCTAACTATCCTGGACAATGACTCCTATCCCTTGTATGAGGTTTTGGCAAAACAGAGGAACACATTCAGCAACAGACTGAGAAAACTGCATTTCTCCAGGTCCTAAGGTCGTTTCTACTCTTAGCCATCGGGCTTTATAATGAGTCACCCCTTGGCTGAAGAGGTCTTGTTCCCTGTGTGCAGAATGGTGCTGAGCAGGTCTACCAGACATCTAGACAGACATTGACACCTTGTACAATTATACTGTGCCCATGCCTGTACTGTAAATTTGTACCTTATAAGTATGTGCAATTCTAATCGCTTTACACTTAGTAAATGCCTATACTTTGTTAATCTAATTAAAGATAATTAATGTTATATGTGGATTTGTACCTTGACTGCATACCTAAGACGAATATAAATGTGGTTGCATGTATATTGCTGCTTTTTCTGTCTGCTGCTGTAAATCCTGCAATTTCCTTTGGGATTAAGAAAACGTCTATCTATGTATCTGTGTTTTTTATTGTTTACTAGATGCTGATTTGGTCATCACAATCTTTTAGTGTGATATTTAATGTAAATATTAATATATACATTTTAGTACACTGTCTAAAATAATATAAGAGAATCTTTACTTTGTGCCCAGCTGTACAGTCACAGTTCATTCATCTTAAAGTACGGAGAGTTCTACGCTTATAAAGGTGCAGGTGAATGTATTTTAAGCAACAGTGGGGCAGAAAACAAAGTGAAAAAACAAATCAAACAAAAACAATTGTTTCACTGTGTTCAACAATGGCGTTAATTCCTTATAACTGTCAGCTTCTTCTTTCTCAAAGGGATTATTTTTCCCCCCACTTCACAACAAAGAATGATTTTCTCAATGAACCATGCACCTGCTCAAAAGGCCAGATGGTCACACAAATTTGTCAGCAGAGCTTCCAACAATACATTCCAGTAGATAACTGGCCTCCTAATCCTTCGAATTTAAAGCCTGCAGGGTGCACAGTGACTCAATGGAAATATTTTACCATTGAAGCTTTTAGAAATTATGGATACCTAAATGTATGAATGAGATGAAAGGACCCCTTCTGTTAGAGATATAATCCTGGCAGAAATTTAACAATGAATGCAAATATTGTCTGTGCAAAGATAGGTGGGGCTACATACTTACCATTCATTTTTAACATGTATATGCATTTACAGATGGGAAGGTATGAACACAAGTTTGAAAAAGAACAAAAAACTTTCAACAAAAGATAAAAAAAACAAACAAACATGTGATCTTAACTCGCAGGTGTGTGGGGCTTTAACGACCCCTCAAAATCAACATCCCCCCTAACAGAAGCATAGCTAAACTGAAAACAGACGGAAAACAATTGGGTTATTTGTACCTCACCTCCTACAGGTGGCCTCTCTTAGTCCCACACAGGGCTCAAATACCTATGGATGGAGGACTTTTCTTCAGTGGATTGTTTTGGCCATGCCTTTCAGATCACTAAGCCACATCATTTACATGGGAATAATTTTTGCGTCATTCATCCTTAAAATAGAAATGACCAATCAGTTGGCAGAATATTAAAAATAAAGCATCTTACGAGGCAGTTCACTGGACACACACACATACAATGTTAATGCGTAATTTCCTAATGTTAATGCGTATCTTTGGGCCAAGGAAGTAAATGAGGATACCTAGTTGAAAGTTTAAACTGCACAATAATATAAACCAGGCTTGGAACTGTATACATTAAAGGTATTGTACTAAGAGCCACTTTAGATATATGGTGAATTAAATAATTATAGAAACATTATCTGTATCCTAAAACGCTTAGAGGTGTGCATTTGCCTACTTACACTCGGAGTTCAAGATACTTTGTTATATAAAAAACCTTGTTACCTGAAACCATGCAGAAAATAATTTGAATTCCATGAATTCAATTAAGTTAATTAATAAAATAAAAATAAACCGCAAATCAACTCATTAGACATCTGCTCTCCATCTATCGGTGGCTGTGAAAATTACAATACGTAAATAATTTGATCATCAAACAAAGTGAGCACCAGGACAAACTGAGCTGGGGGCACTGGATTTTTACATGGTGGAAAATGTATGATTACAATACAAATAAAGCCTGCGCTATTTTCTATTCATAACAAATATGCCTGAAGAAACTCCATAAGCAACTGATTACAGCAAACAGAACATCATCCTGCACAACACAACACCACAGTGTTGCACTGTAACAAGCCAAATCCAGGATGGACCAATCAATCATACGTAAAGTGTGATTGCATTTGCTTTTTCAGTATTTGTTGCAAGTTCATATGTAGTTTTATTCTGTCCGTCAAATGAGTTCCTAATTGGCACAACCAGTACCAAATACCTTCCCATCTTGCATTCTGAGTTGACGTCTCTGGCTGAATGTTTGACATTTTTGGGTGTACAGGAGATACTTTAAAGTGCTCAGGTAAGAAGGATTTTGCTTCTAGTTTGAAGTCTTGTCAAGCTGAACAAAAGTGCATAGCTTGTTAGGAAAGCTGGAACACAAACCAGGATTATTTTAAACTTTTGCTTAATTAGCTGGGAATCATAGAAAATTAGCCTTCAGCTTTCCAATAACAATGTCGGTCTGGTGGGAAACTGCAAAAGATAATGTCAACATGATCAGGTAGGCAGGAAAACGGGTGCCCCCAAATTGTTTTTTAAAAACTGCCAAAGAGTTCTCCAGCTCTCTCTTACTATGTCTTTGTTTTTCTTGAGAACACATAACCTGTAAGAAAAGATGACACCTGTGTAGTGGAATAGTCATTGCATGTCATTGCTACAACTTGGCCTGAATAAAGAATTCCAATTCTTTGTATGACTATACATTTGCTCTTAAACTTTTTAAAGCAAACACATATAATTTTTAAGTAAAAGCTTTATTAATAGATCTGACAGCTTCCTATGTCTGTCACATCTGAGAATTTTTTTTTTAATTAATTTTATTGTAATCATTCCGTACATATAGATCAATTTTTACAAAAAATAGGATTGAAAGCAAATCAAACCCCACCCCTGAGAAGGAGAGCATGGCCAAAGGAGTAATACTTAAGGCTTGTAAACATGCCTAAATTATTGAGTTTAATAGGGCAAAAAAAGATAAATGGAGAAGGAAAAGAAATGCGGAAATAATTATTTCTTCTTATTCTAAAATATTATTGATTAAATCCTGCCAGGTTTTGAAAAAAATTCTGTACAGATCCCCTAACTGAGAATTTGATTTTTTCCAATTTCAAATAATATAAAACATCAGTTTCTCACTGATTTATTAGAGGAGAGTTAGGATTCTTCCAATTTAACAAAATCAGTCTGCGTGCCAAAAGTGTAGTGAATGCAATCACAGTTTCCTTGTCTTCATCCATTTCAAATCCATCTGGAAGAACACCAAACACAGCTATTAGTAGGTTAGGAGGGATTGTGACACCAAGGCTGTCTGAAAGGCACTTAAAAATTTTGGTCCGAAATGATGTTAATTTGGTGCATGCCCAAAACATGTGATCCAGTGAGGCAGGAGCTTGGTTGCAGCGTTTGCAGGTTGGATCTTGCCCTGGAAACATTTTGGACAGTTTTAAGCGAGACAGATGAGCTTGATATATAATTTTGAGTTGAATAATTCTATGCTTTGCGCATATGGAGCTCAAGTGAATTCTCTGCATTGCTACCTTCCACTCCTTTTCTATATATTAATTAAGAGATCTTTTTCCCATTGTCCTCTTGGATCTTTAAAAGGAAGGGACTCTAATAAAATTTTATATATTGCAGAAATGGTGTCTAAGTCCTCGAAGTTGAGAGTATTTTTTCCAGCATGGTGGAGGGTACGAGATGAGGAAAATCGGGCAGGTTCTGTTTGACAAAGTTTCTAATTTGAAGATAGTGAAAGAAATGTGTAGCTGGATGGTTAAATTTGGAATGTAATTGTTCAAAAGGATGCAAAGATATTGTCTATATAAAGATCTCTGAGCAATTTAATCCCAAATCTTTTCCAAATATTAAAAACTGGATATGTTTGCGAGGGTTCAAAGAGGTGGTTCTCTTACAAGGGTGCCACATCTTAAATTGCTTTCTAATTTGATTCCATGTTCTGAGTGAGTGAAGCACAATTGGGTTATTAGTATATTTGCGATAACTTGCATTTATTGGAGCGCAGAGCAGGGAGTATAAAGAAGTACTACAGGATTTTACTTCTATTGCAGACCAAGCCTGTGTATGTTCATTTATTTGTGTCCAGGTTTTTATGGCTTGTATGTTTGCTGCCCAGTAATAAAACTGAAAATTAGGTAGAGCCATGCCACCTTCTGCCTGAGGTTTTTGTAGGGTCACTCTTCGGATACGTGAATGTTTTGAGTTCCAAATAAATGAGGTTATGGTTGAATCTAATTGCTTAAAAAATGATTTATGGATATATATTGGGATGTTTTGAAATAAAAAAAGAAGCTTAGGAAGGATATTCATCTTAACAACGTTAATTCTTCCGGCTAGAGTGAGATGAAGGGTTGACCATCTATGCAAGTCTTGCTTAATTTTTTCCATACAGACGGCGAAATTTTGTTGATAAAGAGCTTTATGTTTACTTTTGATATTTACCCCTAGGTATTTAAACTGATCTTCTATGGTAAAAGGTAGGGTGTCCAATCTAATATTATATGCTTGTGAATTCACTGGAAAGAGTATACTTTTATTCAAATTAATTCTGAGAACGGAAATCTTTTGAAAATCTGAAAGTGCTGTTAAAACTGCAGGCACAGTGTTTTCTGGGTCTGATATATATAAAACCATATCATCTGCATATAGAGGAATTTTCTGTTCCAATCCTTCTCGGATAATCCCCTTTATCTGATAAGAATTTCAACAGTGGACCGCCAGTGGTTCAATGGCGATTGCAAACAGCAGTGGTGACAAAGGACACCATGCAAAAATATTTGTGCCAAACCCAAATTTCTCCAATGCAGTGAAA
This sequence comes from Erpetoichthys calabaricus, assembly GCF_900747795.2. Classification (NCBI taxonomy): domain Eukaryota; kingdom Metazoa; phylum Chordata; class Cladistia; order Polypteriformes; family Polypteridae; genus Erpetoichthys; species Erpetoichthys calabaricus. The sequence continues at coordinate 60,122,156 of NC_041408.2, forward strand.
AGGTAGTTCCATTCAATCATATCAAATGCTTTTTCTGCATCCAATGATAATAATATCACTCGGGTGTTTGACTTTGCTGGTGAATATATTACATTAAACAGGCGTCGAAGATTGGAAGATAAGTGTCGGCCTTTAATAAATCCAGTTTGATCCTGTGATATTACCAAAGACAGCACTTTCTCCATCTTTCTAGCTATGATTTTTGAGAGTATCTTAACATCATTATTCAGAAGTGAAATTGGTCTGTATGATGCACATTGTAACAAGTCCTTATTTTGTTTAGGAAAGACGGTGATTAATGCTTGACGAAATGGTTGAGGTAGAATTTGATTGTCTCTAGCTTCTGTAAATGTTGCCAATAAGAGGGGAGCTAGCTGAGTGGAGAATTTCTTATAAAATTCTATAGGGTAGCCATCAGGGCCTGCTGATTTCCCGCCTTGAAGTGACTTTATAGCATCTTGTAATTCTGATAGGGTCAGAGGTTTATCCAGTTCCTCAGCACTAAAAGTATCTATTTGTGGTATCTGTAATGTATCCAGAAATGCATTAGATTGTGTGTTGTCTTCTTTAAACTCAGTAGAATATAAGGTTTTATAGTAGTCTCTAAATGTGTGCATTATATTTTTATGGTCAATGATTTCATCTCCATTAGTGTTGGTGATTATTGGGATTGCATTGCGAACTTCTTGCTTGTGGATTTGTTGAGCTAAAAGCTTATTAGCTTTCTCTCCGTGTTCGTAGTAATGATGTCTTGATTTATAAATAAGTTGTTCAGTTTCTTTAGTTGTCAAGATGTTGAGTTCTGTATGCAGAGCCTGCCTTTTCCTATGAAGAGCCTCATTTGGACGCCTGGCCTGTTCTTCATCTATTCTAGCAATTTCGCTTCTTAGCTCTGACACTTTCTTGGTTTCTAATTTATTTCTGTGGGAAAGATATGAAATAATCTGTCCTCTTAAGAAGGCCTTTAGAGTTTCCCAGAGTGTTCCTGCAGAGACCTCTGAGGGTGTGTTTGTCTCTAGGAAGAAGCTAATTTGTTTGGATATAAATTCTGTACAGTTCTTGTCTGCTAATAGAATTGGGTTAAGGTGCCATCTGCGAGATGAGTGTAGGGGGCATAATGATTTTAGCTCCAAAACTAGAGGTACATGATCAGAGATAACAATTGTGTCGTATTTACAAGATTTAATCGTAGGCAAGAAATTATTATCTATAAAGAAATAATTGATTCTTGAGTAGCTATGATGCACTGGTGAGTAGAACAAATATGTTCTTGAGTTTGGGTTTAGAAACCTCCAGGGGTCTGATAAGTTGTGGTCGGTTACAAACTGTGTAATTGTCTTTGCAGTGTTAGATGTCGTCCCACCTGTGGCAGGAGTCCTATCTAAGAATGGATTTAAAACACAATTAAAGTCCCAGGCCATTATAATTTTATGAGTGTTCACATTGGGAATGGAAGCAAATAGATTTTGCATGAATTCCTTATCATCAACATTGGGTGCATAAACATTTATCAAAATCATTTTACAGTTAAATAAGTTGCCCATGACCCTCACAAATCTCACTTCAAGATCCGATACTACATCTGATGCTACAAATGGGACTGTTCTATGTATGAGAATTCCCACACCTCTAGTTTTCTTTGTAAAGCTGGAATGGAACATTTGGCCAGTCCAGTCTTTTTGTAGTCTGAACTGATCCTTGCTTAGTAAGTGAATCTCCTGTAAAAATACTATTTTAGCGTTTAAGCCTGTTAGGTGAGAGCATACTTTCTTTCTCTTTAATTCGTGATTCAGGCCTTTAACATTCCAGCTCACAAAATTAACTGTCCCATCATGGAGACATTGATTCTGAATTTTTAATGTCATTTTATAGTCTTAACTGGTAGTGAGGAAGTTGTAATCTTAATTTCCAATTTCCCCACGAGTTATTGCCATACAGCCTATTGTTGCTTTAATAGTTATAATTATAAGGATTAAAAGGATAGATTAGATATAGCCTGCTCTCCTTCTCTCCCCCCCCCTTATCCCCCACCCCCCATTTTGCCTCCCCACATGAGGGTAGACCCCACTTCACAATGTCCTAGTCCTCTGACATACTGAGAGACAGAGCACGTCCAAAACAAAACAAGCTCCCCACCCCCCCCCCCCCCCCCACAGCAGCGTTTGAGAATTAAAAAGTAGAGATATCTATTGCAGCTAAAGTTTAAATACTATCTGCCAAAAATATAATCATTAACAGTCTTTAAGCATAAAATATAATCTTCAGCAATTTTAAAATAATAAGATAATAAAATAATGAACCCTGGGAATGGTGTTAAAAAGTGGTCTAAGATAAGCATAGTAAATCCTAATGCAATAATAGAAATAATAATAAACCAAGGGTATGATGTTCTACTTTAATTACTTCCACACACTCACGTCTGTAACTTCCACACAGTCATATCTATAACTGTAATTAAAACATAAACATATAGTGTCCAAGTAAAGTAAAGGATGTATGATTATTATACCCATATCTTTACAAGTGGATCAGAGAGCAGGTGATAGCTCCTTGCCATGCCATGACATTATTGTCTTTCTCACATCTGAGAATTTAAAACACCCTGATGATTGTAAAGTGAGATGTATTAAACATTCCTGCTTTCACTTGGTAGCACTGTGATCACCGCCGCCTAAAGAGCTTTGTTACACCCTATTGGAAGAGCTGCTTGTCCGAAATTGAAAAAGAAAAAGGGTGAATATCTGGAGCAAAAGTTACAAGTTTGTCTGGAGATGGAAGTGGCGAAGATCGAGATGATAAAAGTAAGGTGGAAAGGATTTCACACCTGGCCTGACTTTATATAATGAGAAATACTCTATTGCTTTAATGTGTGTTGTTTGAACTGTTATATCTCAAAGCAAGTTATGGCAAGTTCAGGTAATGTGATATTATGGGTACTGAGGAGAACCAGGTTACACCTCTTATTTCAGACGTAATTTTAATGCTGGGCGGGCTCCATTAGACTGAGTGGAAACAGCAGGAAAGGGCACTAGAGATTTCTGTGAATGTGCAATGGTGAAAAAGCAAGTACAGTACAATTAAAACAAAATGAGTGATCCAAACATTGAAATGCAGACTGAATTCACCCATATCACTTCCCAGGAAAGTAAGTCATATCATCCTGGCTAACTAAGCTATAGAAGTGATTCACTCTGTACCAATATCTTAATGATGAATCATTCTGAATACTGGTGACTTCAAACAAGGAATCAAGTGTGTATTAGGCATGCTCCATTCATGGACACTACCAGCTAGACCTGCTTTATCAAAATATGAACACATTGACTTATTAACCTGTGATACAATCTGAGCAGGTCTGAGCACATCTTGCTGCCACTTACGAATATTACTGAGAGCTACTATTGGTTTTAGGGCAAATAAACATTTAAGTATGTTACTAGTGAGCTGAAAGCCAGATTTCCCACTCCTTGTCTAGCTGCAGCATATTAAGGAGATGAAATGAAGCTTTTATGAATTTCTTTATTGGTATTAAGACTGTGTGGAAGTAACAGTTTTGAAATAAACACAGCCACTAGTCAGCAAGCATTTTGCCATCAGAAATCTCTAGGGTTGAATACATTGGATATAATATGGACAGGATTACAGTAACAGGTGCATAGATGGCTTTGACATTTCTTCCTATCCGACAATTATAAAATATCCTAAGAGGTTAGTAAGTACCTTTCTTGTTAAGTGATCTGATAACACAATGAAGTGTTGAGTAAAACTTGACCGCAGGTATTGCGATACTGAAAAGATTGCTGTTGCAAGAACCTCTTGCCTGGTTCACAATAACAGAAAAATAGTAATAATAATAATAAGAAGAACAACAACAACAAGAGCAAGGAGATGATTTTAATACAATTACAGCTCCATACATGCATTTACTGTACCTCATTTAATCCAGTATCAGAGTTACATCATGCTGTAGCCCATCCTGGTATCATGGGGTGCAAAGCAGGATTCACTCTTGGATGGAATGTTAATCCATTGTACAGCACACTCATGTGAACACCCACATTTACATATACTAGAGGAACTCAGTATCTCTTCTACTCTAAATTGCAAAATGTCTGGGATGTAAAAAGAAAAAGAAAATGGTGTGCTCAGAGTAAAGCCTGTGTAAACTCTAAAATAAGAGTGACCAGAATAGGCATCGCACCAATGTCCTCATGGCTATAAAGCAAAAGGATCAATACTACTGTGACCCATGAATGATGTACTACTCCAAAATATCATCCCATCCTCCCAGCTTCTGAACCTGCTTTGACCATTACACAGAGCCATTAATGCACTGTCAGCATTAATGAAGGGGCACCAGCACATCATAAAGTAACTCATGTGCTCACTTATACTCATTCATCTTAGCATCACTAATCAATCCAACTTGTATATCTTTGTAGAAGAAACTGAAGTACACAACGAAAGGCTACTTAAACATCAGTAAAATGTGAAAATGTATACAGGTGCTGATCAAGCTGAGCACAGAACCAAGGTCTCTACTAAACATTTGATACAATTATTTCCCACTTCTATGAGCCATGTGTACATAGTAAAGTAAACAACACCATACATACAGTATTCTGCTCAAATTAATTAGAATTTAATTTTGATTATCGTGTCATACCAGCATTACTATAAATCTGCTGCCAATAAGATCGGAGGATTTCTTGATGTTTAGAATATAAAATCTCATTTCATAAGCATGAACATAAGCATGCATCCATTTACTCAACCCTTCTATTTATCCATTTTCCAAAATGGCTAAATCCAATCCAGGGTAACAGGGCACCAGAGCCAATTCCCAGCATTTTTAGGTACAAGGCAGCCACAACAAGATGTCACCAGTCTATCGCATACCAGAGTCATGCAAGGACCTACATGGACTTGTCAATGAACCTAACATGTAAATCTTTGGGATAGAAAAGGAAAAACACAATTCCCAAAAAATGTTCGAACAGACACAGGAAAAAAATTGAAACTTCACACACACAATTCAATTCTAGTCTTTTGGAGCAGTGGTATAGTAGCCCTGACCACGGTACCTCTCCACATACTGTATGACAAACTAATAATTTATTTTCTATGTCACACACATGCATTATGGGAGTGTGTTGGAGGCTCTGTAAAGGAGGTAAAACAGGGAACAGGTTTGAACAAGACATGAGTCACTAAACTCTCTTTTTTCTTTCACTACAGAGCATTGGATGAGCCGACAAAGGACAAGTGACCTCACTTCCAGTGTTTTTTTCAAAGTGCCATCTCTTCCAGTCACAAACATACAAAAGAAAAGAGTCGGTGGAAGTTGGTTTCATTATCAGACCCACACCTGTTAGAGGCACATTAGCCTGCAAAAGCTCCTAACAGAAGTGTAGTGCTGAATGTTTGTGTTTTTCTTTACCCAATGTTTATTAATATTGCTATTAAATGGGGATCTCCGGGAGACCCCACCCCTTTTTCATTGTATTGTTTCTTTAATTCCCACACTTGTGATACAATGGTACAGCGGTGACTACTCCTACCACATTAACTCAGCCTTCTGAGTTTGAATTCTGCATCTGGTCACTGACTGTGGGTTGTGTTCATTTTCTGTTACTTGTACAAAGATGTGCAGGTTAGGTTAATTAATGATTCCGAATTAGCCCTGTGTGTGTGTGTGTGTGTGTGTGAGTGGGACTTTCTTTTCACTGGCACCCAGGTGCCCTAAACCTAACTCCCTGCTGACTCCAAACTGATTCTGAAAATGCTGTTATTTTAGGAACAGCACAAAAGTTTATATTTTTATCAACCACCATCAGCAATATTACTATTTAAACTATTAACATTAGTGCGTTCTAAACAACAAAATCTCCACATAATGTAACATTTTGTATGATTCGTGTGATACAGCTGCATGATGTTGTGATGTTCAGAGCTGGGTTTTAAATCCCACTCCTGGAGAATCTGCCTATTCTCCTGCTCTCCTTCCATTTCAAAGATGTTTGCTTTCAGTGACTCCAAAGTGGGCCCCATGTGGTTGTGTGCATAGATAGTCATCCAGCCCAGGGTAGGTTTCTCTCTTGCACCCAATTCTACTAGGATAAACTTCAGCCCCCTACAATTCTCAGTAGGATTAAGTGCTTTTGGGAATGTTATGTTACACATATGCTACACATATGTATTGCGTATAGTCATGTCAAACTATCAGACTGCGATAAAACCAAAATAAAAATGTAAAACCATTAGGCATCTGTTTTCTTGAATACCTATTAAAAATGCGTACTAAATTACCATTTTGCTTAGTACTGCAAGTAACAGATTGTGTATATCTTGCACGTCTTTTTCATCTGATATAGACTTCAGGCACATTTTCAAATCACAGAAATGCTGATATATTGCCAAATGTGATTGGCTTGCATCCATTTTGCTGGAAGGAAAATTGAGCGATACAAGAAACTGACAGGCTATCAAAAGTAAAATTAATGCTCAATTGCTTTTGGATTTTATGTGTTTCATTTTCTAATAATCAAGGACCTACCCTGAAATAAATCTAGTGTAAATGAAAATGCAAAGGATAAAATGCTGTACCTTTCTAATCACTAGAAATAGTACCAAGTGAAAAAAAATAAGGAAAAATTGAAAGGTGGATCTTAAGAGAAGCAGAGCAGTCCAACTGAGTAGTAGGAAATCAAGTAAACAACACTACATACTGAAAATGATTGTAACTGCTCATTAATTGTAGGTTGGAATATTTAGCAGTATTTTTATTTGGCATGCACTTACTGGTTGGGGCTCTTTACCATACACAAAATGTCATGTGCTTCTGCCCAGTTGACATAAATCTGATCCAGAGACTGTGAAACATCTTCTATACTAGTGGCTTCTCTGTCCCCCTCCTATCAGTGGTGCCTTTGTCTCACACTTCTCTCCCAATTCCAAGCTCAGTGCTCTAATTGTCAGAAGAGGAGTTTAAGCCCCCTTCTAGGAACTGCCTCTGGAGAAAGCCTGGGGATCACTAAGTATCAGGATCAGGAATGGAATAGGAAAGTCCTTTGGCCACCCTTAATGGCCCCAGCTGTCCTTGCCGTCCTGGACATCAGTTGTAAATTTTCCCTTACAAGGCCCTGGGCCATTGGACTCCATTATAAAGGGCAGCAAGCGGCTAATGGGTCTCCGCAATGCCACCTATTGGCTTGTGGAAATCATATTCTACATTCTGCTTTCTCTCATATTCATCCATTTATGGTTTTATGGTTAAGAAGTAATTAACTCTGGGGCTCCATCTGTTGTTCATTAATGAACCAGCTAATTTTGCCATTGTAAGAACAAAATCTACTGTAGGTTGTGTTACAGCCTGACTCCAGTGCTTGACTAAGTTAAACTGCCTTAAGTTGAGGATGCCATTGGGGATTCTTTTACACAGTGTTAGAATGCCCCAATATTTTACTCAAGTGTTATCGCTGCTCATGCATATGTAACTCCACAGAAGTAGCCTGACCCCTGTACGGACACTCAAATCCTATAGGCTGTGTTATTAGTGCTCTGTAGACAGCACATGATGCACACCAAAACAAACATAAGGACACAAACCACTAGCCATTAATTCAAAAACTATACTGTACTGAAAGAAATAAGCAGGATTTATTCAAATGTTTATAACCAGAATTCACGCATCAATATTAAAATACATTTTTGGATGGCACAAAACATGCTGTTCATTTTTTTTTAATTTAGTAGTGACAGGAATATCAAATCTAAAGAAACAATGAGCTGTAAGATGGTCTAATATGTTGTAACACTAGAGAAAGACAGGAGACAACCCTATCTAGACGGTGGAAGTGTTAAATGTGCATTGAGTCAGCACCAGCAGGTACCAGCTCTTCCACAGGCAAGATCAGGTCAGTGAAACACTGGCAAAGCAACACTCTAAAACACAGCAGAAAATAATTCAGATCTGTGTGAGCATGTGAATAAGTATACCAAAAATGTCGTTTATTTAAACAAGTCCATAATCCATAAAGCAGAATCTAAAATGCAGGCAGTAAATCATATTAAAAGCCAACATACTGAAGCAGTGACCCAAGCCAAGGCATTGTTATGATTTTGTTTCATTTCCAATTTTTTGGGGCTTTGTAATACTTTGGTGGACCGATTTATTTTAGGTTTGGGAGCATTCATAATTCCTAATTGGAATTTATTTTATTAGATTGAATTATTTTTGCATCTTTTTCAAGACCTAATTGTTTCTTGAGAGTGCCACCATTTTGCGGAGGAGTCACTATCACTTTGCTAGATAAACAACCTAGAAGTGAGTGCCTGTGACATCACGGGGTCATGGGTCTAAAGGTCACGATGAACACTTGCTATTCATCCGAGTTTCAGGAGTGAAAACTAAGAAAATGGCGCTTTGCACATTTGATCGTATTCTTGGCAAACGAATCCATGCAAATGAAATATTGACTTCAATTTAGAACTGATTTTTAGCTTGACAGCTGTATATTTTGAGAAATATTTGCTCATTTTTTGTCCACATCTTATCTTTTGGTCCCACTCAAAATTATTTTATGCCTCACTCTTTCTAGAAGAATAAGTATTTCAAAAGCAGTAGTTAAAATGCAAGGTAAAATGTCAAAAGATGCGATCAAAACAGAAGCCATCCTTCTAAAACAAGCCAGCACAGCTTAACTAAACTCTAACAATGGTACAAAACCAAGGGGAACTGTAGGAAACAGCTGTTGTAAGCAGAAGACTGCAAACACTCGAACAAAGGTATTATTCAAGACTACCCTTTTATGTTCCCAGCCTTCCTGTCATGTGATTATCCATCCATCCATGTTCCAACCCGCTGAATCCAAACACAGGGTCACAGGGGTCTGCTGGAGCCAATCCCAGCCAACACAGGGCACAAGGCAGGAATCAATCCCGGGCAGGGTGCCAACCCACCGCAGGTCATGTGACTACTGCATAGCAAATGCTGCCCAGCAATATTAGGCAGAAGGGACCTGTGTGACAGTCCAGCTTAGCTGCAGCTGCCATACTCCCTTGAACCCAGGACCGTTGATAGTTATAACTGAGGGGGAGCTGGGTAATGAGGACAAAGTGACCATCAAGATGTAGTGTTAAGTGCAATACTGCTTTTATTCACAAACACTATGTGCAAATCAGTGCAGCAAGTAAATAATCTATAAAAACTACTGATGTAGAGGTTAAAATCCATGAATAAATACATCCATAAAAACAAGGTTAAAACCCACTGGCAGGTTTCATCCTTTAAAACAATCCCGAGGCCTTCTAAAAATCAACACCTTCTCTGCTTACCCTGAAAGGGTCTCCACACATCAACAACGGGCACAGTCTTTCTTTAACGGGCTCAAGTCCCTGCCACCATCCCTGGCTGGGTGCCATGAAACACCTTGCTCCCGTTTCCTGCCACCGTCCCTCAGCCTTCAACTGGGAGACATCAGAAGCGGTAGGTCTCTCCTGCTCCCTGGTGCACTCAGAAAAAGCAACCACTGCACCCCTAGCACCTGCAACATGCTCCTCACAGGACATATTCCTGACTGCCTGCTTCTTCTCCATGTTCACACTGGCTGCATCATGCACCTTCCATTCACCTTCACCATCACTTTCAATGTAACCTCCAATTCTATTGTCTTCTTTATTGGTCCCCCGTGATCTGCTCAGGCTCCTATTTATATGTTTCATTCGGGGACAGGTTCCCAGAGCACCAACCTGATATTGGCTGTCATGCACTTCCAGACATGAATACCTGGCTAGCCAATTCCACATAAACACCACTGAGCTGCTCTCAACCACATGCACCGGTTCCCATCCACAGTTCAAATACTCAGTTTTAATTATTGAACTGGCCTTCATCACGCACCATACCACAATCTGAGACAACTACAAAGTGAAAGGAAAGACCAAGAGACAGAGCCCCAGTCCATTCCTGACAGAAAGATTCCTGCTTGCTTCACCTACCTGAGTGTGCACAGCTAGAATGTGCACCGGCTGATTTTAACTAACTTAAAGTACCAAAACAGCTGATGCCTTTTGGTATTTAGCACAATACCATGATGATCATGGTGTGCTGCTGCTTTTATAGTAGGGGAAAAAGTCCACATGAGTTTGCCTAGTGCATCATAATGTAATGGTCTGGATTAATAAGATCTCCAGCCAAACAATTCAAAAATCAAAACCAAAGAAAACAAATGATAAGCATAAAAACAGCTGAAAAGTCTGGAACACCCGATTAGACATGAAACAAACTGCCCTCCTTTTTTAATTAAAGCGGACACCTTCTCATGATTTTGACTCAATCAGATACTTAAATAATTTTTGGATTGCTATCAAATTGTTAGTCTCATTTCATTTGTAGACCTTTAGTACATTCTTTCCTCCAAAGCTCCATTTAATTAAAAACATCATTATCAACGGAAAAAAGAAAAAAAAAACATCAAAGGATCTGCTCATCAATGTCTCATCTAGAAAAAAGCAGCTGCGTCATCTCTCAAGTTCAAACTCAGAAGTGGAGAATGCACCTTGGACCCCCACATGGCTGTCCTTTCCTTTACCTCTTCCCACAAGATATGGTTTACCATGAAGCGTTTGTCACATTGCTAGTGAAAAATCCATGTGTGTGTTTTGTTAGCTGAAGGAAAATGGCTCATTCGTGACAGAGCAGCCAAGCAGCTGAGAATCCCACCCATAACTTCAGATTTAAAATACTCTGCCTCTTCGAGCTGCACCACAAACAGCTCAACATAAACTGTGGCTTCTGATACAGTATGTCAGTTGTGGAAGCATCCAGGGTAAGTAATTATGTAAAAAGAAACAAGTCTCAGTCATTACAATGTGTGGTGAAGTTGGGGAGGTCAAACCCAAGGAACCACTCATCTTACCATTAATCATTTATTACTGACACAGCCAAGCATGCCCCAGCAGCTTTTTTTTCTCCTAAAATATCAATAATCAGGGGACCACAGATGTGACCAACTATATCAAAGTGACAAAATCAAGTTCTGTAAACTACCTGTTGAAAAGAACTTGTCACTTTTTTACCTTTATGTGTTACACTTATAACACAGAACTCGGCTAATTTTCTGTTTATATGGAAATTACTTAAACACCCCAACAAGAGGTATAATTAAGTATACGAAATTAAAAATGTCAACCACTAGCCTCAAAAACGTTAGCTGGATTGGAAACGTTTACATATTTCAATCTAAAATCGCAGTACTTGAACAAATATTTCCATCACCAGTCCTGGGGAGCCACCATCATGGCTTCTTTTCATTCAGTCGCTTTTAATTGAATTTACTAATTATACAAGGGCCTTCTGTGACTGTTCTTCGTCTGCACAATCTGAACTAACCCAACGTTTATGTATGATCACTCTAGCATGATTTATCTACTCTCTATATATAAAATCCTAAGCCTAAAAGTGCAACGATTTTATGTCACATTTTTATGTGACATTTTTTTGTCGTGCTTTAAATCGGGCTTATTTTAAAACCTACGTATACTGTTAGGTCCATAAATATTTGGACAGAGACAACCTTTTTCTAATTTTGGTTCTGTACATTACCACAATGAATTTTAAATGAAACAACTCAGATGCAGTTGAAGTGCTGACTGAAATGAAGGGATTGTGTTAAAAAATGCTTTAGTTGCCTCACATTTTTATGCAATCGTTTTGTTCACCCCACCGAATTAAAGCTGAAAGTCTGCACTTCAACTGCATCTGAGTTGTTTCATTTAAAATTCATTGTGGTAATGTACAGAACCAAAATTAGAAAAAAGTTGTCTCTGTCCAAATATTTATGGACCAAACTGTATATGTTTGGTATAATTTTTTTCAGAGTTTATCGACCTTTAATGTGATGTTGTTAGATTTTCAGATTCTTATTCCGTTTTTAAATTATAAACTAAAAAAATATCAAGAACTCACGTCCTACAAGACAAGACTTTGTGCCAAGAGAATTAACCACGCCCAGGGCTGGAAATAAAAGACAAAGAGTAGGAAAGCTGTTGTACAGGCTTTTAAATGTTCGAAGCACTGCACAAGATGCAGATCACACGGCAGCAGCAGCAAGCCAGCAGCTGATTGAGCAAAGAGGAGGTAAAAAAAACACTGTATTTGTTTCCCATTGTATCACAGTTTAAGAGGGGGTTTTGGAGGAGCGACCGCATCTCGTTGGGGTGCGTTCAGCCCCACTCTTCACAATGCAAGCAGCAGAGACGTGAAGTGGCTGGCGCGTCGCCCAGACCGGAGGGGTTGGCGAGCAAAGTGAGCAGGGGGTGAACCCCCTATAGAACATTTAATAAATTAGACAAGAATTGCTCAGTGCTGCTGTGCTTAACAGTGCTATAACGCAGCTCCATGGAACTGGAGTCAGTGTCTACGAGGGGGAAACCCAAAAATTCCTGTATTCGATCAATAGCACAGGAGTAGGGTGTAGTAGGTTTGTTAATCAGTCTGCCGAGTGGCTTCGAGCAGAGTTGATTGAGTGCCTATTTCTGACATTTATTCCACAATCGTGTGAATGACTTTGGCGATTTTTTTTTTCTCCAAGCCGAACAAAGCACGTCAAGTCATAGAGAACTTAAAGACAAGACGATCACAATGTTTTACGTTGACAAACCTGTTAGTAAAGAGTATCCCCATGAACAGACTCTTTATCAGCAACATTGCACTGAACTGCTGAGGTGACTGAAGGTAACCATCAGCAAAAAGAAAAAAAAAAACACCCAGAGCAGCACTTTGCAACAGCATTTTGCACCATGGCAGCATACCTGCACACACTGCTGCACGAAAACAATTCACCAGCACACACTGTATTGTCAGTCAAAGAGTTTTTGACCAAAACCAATGTGATTGTTGCTTTGCATCCCCCTAATGCTCTGTATCCTGCTCACTCTGATTTGTTTTTGTTCCTGAAATTAAAATTGAGACTGAAGAGAAGATGATTTGCTACTGTGGAAGAAATCCAAAAAAAAAATAGCAGGAAGCTTTAGACATGGCAATAAAGGATAAGTACAGGAAATGTTTCCAGGAATGGAAGAAGTGCTGAGACAAGCGTATTGCATCTCAAGGGGAGCATTTTGATGGTGACTAAAATAGAATTGCTGTAAGTTGTGTAATAAAGTTTTTTTTTTTTTTAACATTTCTGGGAATTATTGGGTCCCCCCTTGTATATGTTATACCCATACTGGTTTTCTGCAGATAGTCCCGTTTCCCATACGTTCTCATTTCCTGCCTTGCGCTCATTTTTTTGCAGTGTATGCTCCTCTTGCTTGTGCTTGTGTACCTGAGATGAAAACATAAGATCAGAAAATGGATGGAGTGACATGAAGGTGCAGTGGTTACAACTGCAGCTTCAAAACATCACGAGTATTGGACTCGCATCACTGCACTGACAGGATGCATCTTCACTTGCTATTCTGTTTTTTTCCCCAGGTCCCACAAACACGTCTCTTAGGTTAATTTTCCAGATGTAAATACCGTGTGGTAATCATGAGGTAGTTGTAGTATTTGGTGAACACTGAACTCTTAATCTGGTACTACGGACTATATAATAAATTAGCTAGGGGAATACTGTCACTTAGGCTAAGCACATCTTATGTAAACAAATTGTATAATACACAGTGTTACAGCCACATGTGTATGGGAGACAAACCACAGGGCTCATTGGTAATTACACTCCAAGCCAGAGGTGCTGCACTTAATGCATTTTCTTCCTCTTCTTCCATCTGCAAAATGGAAGATTGATGGACCTTCCACCTATGACACCATTTCCGTTTTCCAGCCTTCTGAACCCATCTCTTCCACTGCGTCTGCCTAAAAACTGGCTCCACCGCCATCTTGTAGTCAGTCAGATAAAGAACTCTCATCTGAAGAAGACATCTCCACTACAAATGAGCGTTCTTTCTAATAACCAACATCTCTCAGTTATTTGGGATTCACATAGGCATGACAACTCTTTATGACTTGTTGTCTCCTTCATTTACAACAGATATACAGCCTGTGAAAGCCATGCTGTTTCTGTCCAGCATCATGCAGACTAGACAGTTTTCATGAGGCATACCCACTTTGACACTATATGTGCAACACTAAAATGGTTATTTTTTTAGGTAATTGCATACTGTGAACTAGGCGTAGTTAGTACAAAAGCACATCTGTTTTGAGGATAAAGCTCTACTCCCTTGAAATACAAACACTGTCGCAATCGCATGATCAGCAATCCCCGTCACTTTATCCTACCCACAATCATACTTTTCAGTGTGCCTTCAGACCAAGGAAAGGACTAATGGCTGAATAGGGTGCCTGTTTATACTTGGTCTCTATATTAAAATTGACACTGATAAGAAGATGATTTGCTACTGTGGAAGAATCCAAAAAAAAAAAGGTCAGGAGGCTTTAGATAAGGCAACTAAGGAGAAGTACAGGAAATGTTTCCAGCAATGGAAGAAGTGCCGAGTCAAGTGTGCTGCATCTCAAGTGGACCATTCCCCTTTAATTAAATTAAAGGACGTGCTTCCTAGTGATACATCCATTCCCACCCAACATATGAAGCACAGTCAGTGAAAAGCTGTCTGCTGGATGCTACAAACCTTTCTTTCTAACTCAGTAACAGATACTGTGTGATTTATAACACCATAGCGTGTTTTCCAAATTTATCTTCAGGAAATGCCTTGCAAGCAGGTTCTCCAACTTCCAGGGAAAAACGTAAGGGTTGGTGGTAGAATTGGCACTCTATCCACCATAAAAAAACCTCATAATGTTCCAATGTGGTGCTGAGATGTCAACCACTGCACTCAGGACCCAAGCCAAGTGGCTCGTCGTGTGGTGGGTGCAGCAACATGCTATCAGTGCATGCTCCCAACCTCCTCCTCCTTCAGGAAACCTCCAAAATTATAACTGTTTTATTAATATTTTTATTTCAATCATTTTGAATGATCTTACAATTGTTTTGGGGTTTTTAAAGTAACATAATCCAATTCTAACATTTATTTTTCCTTTAATCATTTACTTTATAAGTTATATAATTTTTTTGGTTCATTTTGGCTGCCATCTTGTATTTTAACAATCGTTGCCATTTTGGTCATTAGCACAGCACCTCACGTCATCAGGGGTGTGTCCTCAGAGGTCATAACCTCCGGTAATCAATGCAACAGGTTAAAAGTTCGGCTGAAAGTTCATTTCCTCTTCCAAGTTACAGATTCAAGACTAATTATTGCTTCAAATTTTATCAATCTGATTTTTAACATTTTTTTCAACTTTGAAGTTTTGTCTCACATTTTGGCTTGACGGTCTTCTTATCTGCTGGTTTTGACCTTTTTCTCATCCTTGTTTTATCTCCAGGTACTCACTAAAAATTCCTTTTCAGCTCCCTGACGGAAAAAGCACAGCTTTGATTTTCAAATATTCATCCATCCATCCATCCATCCATTTTCCAACCCGCTGAATCCTAACTACAGGGTCACGGGGGTCTGCTGGAGCCAATCCCAGCCAACACAGGGCACAAGGCAGGAACCAATCCTGGGCAGGGTGCCAACCCACCGCAGGACACACACAAACACACCCACACACCAAGCACACACTAGGGCCAATTTAGAATCACCAATCCACCTAACCTGCATGTCTTTGGACTGTGGGAGGAAACCGGAGCGCCCGGAGGAAACCCACGCAGACACGGGGAGAACATGCAAACTCCACGCAGGGAGGACCCGGGAAGTGAACCCGGGTCCCCAGGTCTCCCAACTGCGAGGCAGCAGCGCTACCCACTGCGCCACCATCAGGTCCCAAAGGGTTTTTTAGGGAAACCTTCCCCTGTTCACACCTTGATATAAATAAATGTATGTGTACACTGTAAACAAGACAAGAGAAGAGAACAATTATAAAGGTTTGGGGAATTCACCCCATATATTGTTGCTACCAACACAATATGGTCAGAAAACACTGTGTCATATGAGACTGATATGATGAGGGGTGGGTTCATTCTTATATTTCCATGGCAGGAAGAGGCGGAATAGGAAGGGAAGTGAGGTCAGCAGAGGGATGTGGTCTGGAGTTGGAAGTGGGTGGAACTTTATAAAGTGGTCTTCCCTTCTGAAGATCTGTGGAAAAGGGAGAAAATGGATTAGTGCTGTTCATCAACTCCACTCTCTGTTGCTTACCCTCAGGTAAGCCTTTAGACTGCCTCCCATGCACACATGTGTGACAACATATTAAATTGCCCTGCAACAGACTTGCCCGGTGTCAGGTGTTGACAGAAAAGCCTCCCATTATTAAATTCAGAATAATAATAGTAAAAAACAGAGATGCATTTGTTTGTTTTCTCAACCTGCTTGTGGAATCCTGGCCAAGACAGCAATCAGCCTTGGGTAGGACAACAATCCTCTGCATCGCACACTAATTCAATTTAGATTTGCCATCAGCTTTATGTGCATTAAAGCTACATGGACCATAAGAGGGAGCCCGATGTCCCAAGAGAAAATCCTCAGTAACTTTATAAAGAACCAGGTCAGCTGGGTAATGAGCTGCAATCTAAGTGTACCACTTCTGTTTGAGAAATATCACCAAGTTGGAGGTTAAATAATTTCAGAAGGCAAAATATGTTTTTGTTAGGTGCAGCAGTCAGTTTATGGCTAGGACTGTCTTATGAATAACACTTGCTTGGAACTAAAACAGGGTTGTAAAGTCTGAGTACTTCCAAACAACTGCCACTTTATTTTTATTTATGAATCCTATTTGTAATCAAGTGTAACAGGGATCAAGTGGAGTGAAAAGCCTAAAGAGTCCCTTGTGGTGAAGGAATGTTATTTTAACTTTACAGTTGCTCTTAAACCTTTAGAAGAAGAAGCGGACTTCTAACATGGATTATTTTTTGAAAGGCAAATCACTGTAGGCACCTTTATGTGGTATAAAAGGCAATTAACATGAGAAGCAATGTGACTCTTAAACTCAGAGCACAGGTTATTGATTTTTTAGCCAGTTCAGAGTTAATCCCCACCTTTGGCTTTACTCAGTGGTTTGCTAATGTTCTGACTGCATGGGACAGGATTTTGTTTTAGGTATCTCATGGGGCTTTGTATACACTTGAAATAATAATCATTCTTTACAGTTACAGGTGTATAGTACTTTCTCACTACACAAAGTGCTTTACACAGTGAGTGGGGACCACCACTAATGTGCAGGATCCACCTAGATGAGTCATTTTATGCTGGTACGCTCACCACACAATTAGAGACTGGGTTTGATTAGGGGGTCAGAATGAAGCAACTTAGCCAGGACATTGGATAACACCCTACTCTTTACGAAGGATGCCCAGGGATCTTTTATGACTACAGAGTGCCAGGGCCTCGATTTTGCATCTCATCCAATGGACAGCACCATTTTTGTAGTTCAGTGTCCCCGTAACTGCACTGGGTAATTGGGATCCACATTCAGACCAAAGGGTAATGGCTGTCACCTCTTCCAGTAACAACTCAAGCTTTTCTTGGTTTGTCTCCCATCCAAGTACTGGCCAGGCCCAAACATGCTTAGCTTCAGGTGAATAATCTGTTCTGAAGTGCATGTGGCATTTGTTGCTGGCAGAAATAAGATGACAACCCTCCACATCTTTTGCTAGGGCAGAATGTCTGGCATATTTTCAAAAATAAGCATGGTTTACAGCCTGTCACTTTTACTTCATTACAGTAGTTTTTGCCTCTTTCAGATTGTCATGAATAAGTAGTTCTTTGTAAATTTTTGTAGAGTTTAGTAATTCTTCTTCACTTATTAATTACTACTGATGTTGTCAACAAAGAAAATGTAGTTTTACTTTCATTTTGATTTTGGAAAGTTATTTCATTTTGTCATTGTTTTAATATTCACACAATCCATTCTAATTTTTAATGCTGACATCTTCATTTTATATGCACTGCCACAACACTTCGGCGATTGTTAGGAGGCGTGATCTTAGTAGTCATCAGCGTGACATTTTTCCAGCCAGCATCGTATGTGTGCGCCATTTGTGTCCAAGTTGGTCTATAACCTTTTAGTGACTGCTGTATTGTAAAATACAAACTTTGGTTTTGACTTTTGGATTAGGTTTTTTTTTGACTATGAGTTTGATTTATATATTTGGCTTAATTGCTTGATTTTTTGCATAGGTTTTAACAGTTGCTAAATTTTAGTTTTGTTCCTGTCTATTGGTCCTTAATCCTGCCTATTCTACCTTAAGGCAGTGCACTGCAAAAACAGAGAACAGATGTAGTTTTTTATTTTTTTAAATGGTGAAATGGCTTAGTGGGGTGATTAAAAAATGCAATCAGACAGACTGGGTCAGTAAACAATATATCCACCAAAGCAACCAGAATAATATGGATTCATAAAGAATTATAAGCATGAGCCTTTAAGCAAACAAAAAGGAAAATCTGAAAATAAAGCTAATTTCTCAAAAAGCTAACCTTGTGCATACAGTCTTCTTCTTTGACGAAACAAAGTGCAGACACCTTCTGAGCACCCAGCTTGGTGCTGCCATGATAACCACCATGAC
The DNA here is from genome assembly GCF_900747795.2 of Erpetoichthys calabaricus. Taxonomy (NCBI): domain Eukaryota; kingdom Metazoa; phylum Chordata; class Cladistia; order Polypteriformes; family Polypteridae; genus Erpetoichthys; species Erpetoichthys calabaricus. The sequence goes on from NC_041408.2 coordinate 60,140,716, forward strand.
TGTCATGACCTCACATGCACACACATGTTGGTTATGCTCCCAAAATGTCAAATGAGATCATAACAATGGACAAAAGTGCCCCTGGTGATGTCATGGATAGAATTACAAAATATGCCAAAAATAAACAAAAACAAAACAGAAACATTACTTAGTTCCTAACACGGATAATGTGCTTTTTAAGAAAATCTCAGAAGGGAATACCAAAAAAAAAACTTCTAAAATACTAAAAGCAAAAAATTAAATAAAATCAACTCCTAACAATAATACAACAACAAACAACACCGTTACAAATTATAACAATCAAGAACAATTGTTACTTGAATTACTTGAAAAGAAAGCCATTACATAAAACTGATGTGACAAAGAGCAAGAAACAACTAAGAAAGAAACTAATTTAGAGGAATACTCCACCAAAAAATAATGTATATATAAATATATATTTATATTTTACCTACCCCATATGTACTTTGTAGTGGTGGCAGAGAAGATTTTACAATCTCATGTTTTCATGCAGAACATAGAGAAGGAAGTTTATGACATAGTAGAAGGCAGTAATGACCAATGCCATCCAATGGCAAATCACGTGAAAAACGTCAATGGAAAAAAGAAAAAAACAATCTCATTACTCAAGTTGCATATTCCATAAGTCTCTCATTCAGTCATTATGTTTAAAGTGTGCAAAACACATGCTTCTTTGCTAAAATATTGTTATACGAGTGTAGTTACTTCCTGAATTATCATCACGCACATAAACAGGAAACCTAAAGCCTCGTGAGAGTCACTTTATGAACTAAAGACTGGACTCTTCAGCAACAAATGATGAGGAGAGGCAGGTCTTCCATTCAAAACGTCAGTGTTAAGAGCCTTTACTTTTTCTGTTTATGTTTGTGCTGATTATTTATATAACAATTTTTAGCAAAAAAGCATGTGTTTTGCACATTTTATACATTACAACTGGATAACAGACATGTGGATTATGCAGCATTAGTTTCTCCCTTTTAACTGATGTACAGCATTTATCACTATTAACATCTATTATGTCATAAACTTCTCTCTCTCCATTCTGCATGAAAACAGGAGACTGAACATTTTTCTTGGACACTACTACAAAGTCCATGGGGTAAGTAAAATATTAAAATATATAATTTTTGTAAGAAGTATTCCTGTAAAATCACTAACATAATAAGAATACAATGTTCTAAGTAAACAGGGAGAAATATAAACTTACAGAATACCTTTCACTGACAGGTCCAAAAACTAAATCCTGAAAGCTAAATCCAGTAAGAACAGAAAGTCAAGATCAAGAAACCGTTAACTTTTAAATCTTGAACTTCAGATCCACTAAAACTAAGGCGCTAATACAAAATTAGCATTCTAAAAGAAGGAAAAGTCAAAACCAGTAAGCCTGAAATTCAAAATAATTTTTAGATGCACCAAGGAGCCTCACTTAGAAAGAAGGAGCCAAAGGCAATGCCATAACGAGGAAATTCAATGTTTTATATTTTCCTTAGCTGACTGTAGCACTAATTGTTCCAGCGCATGAGAGCTCTAGTGCAATTCAAAGTGCCACTTTGTTTAATTCCACCTTGAAGTGTAAAACACAAGGACAAAGCAAAAAAGAAAGCGGTAAAGGGTGTAGTCAAGGGCGAGGCACAAACTAGAACCAAACAGTGTGTAATGGTTGTAAAGCTTTCCCTTAAGATTTTGGATCAAAATAGGCAGAGTGTGCAAGACTAACCATTTGTTTTGTGCTAATTTTACGTGTTGGGTTATCTTGAGGATGTTCTCCTTATGAGTTGATCAAGCATTCTGTGTCTTCTTGGGTTGCAGACTGACACACTATGGATTGGTAAATAAAATGCACTGGCATAGAATGCCCTGGCATAAAAATTACTAAACTTTTTCTGTATCACCTATAGACGCATAAACTAAATTATGTATTTGTTTCCATTTATTTCAATTTATTTTATTAAAAGCAGCTAACAACTTATCATATATTCATGGTTCCTTTTATTTCGGTGAGAAAGTAAAACACAACCTCATATTTTTTAGGAGATCAAAGTCACTTAACACTGCAAATTACAAAGAGTTTAGATTAAGTGACTGATGAGAAATCTGAAGTTGAAAATAATACATTAAAAATTGTTGGAACAGAATTGTTCTCCAAAACAATGCAATCTGATTATGAACAGTAGAGAAAACATTTCTGGGACCACCTAATCCCAATTCAAACACTGTCACTGTACAAATTATAGTTACTTGATCCAGACCTTTCATGCAGTTATCCCACTGTATTACTTCCAGACTGTTGCAGAATCTCTTTTATCTATGCAATAATTTAATGTTCATCAGTGTTCTCAAGTGTGTGTCTTACTGCTGGACTGGTGGAAATCTGCTAGATGAATTTAATAAATGTAACTGAGGACTGGTAGATATAATTCAGCAAAATAGTAATAAAGTGAAGCAATGTGACTGAACTTTGGATTTAATCACAGTTAAATGTTTTTGAAATCTTGAATATTTTGAAAGGCAAGTCAACAATACTTTTAACATTTTCTTGGAACAGCTGTGAATGTTATGAATTTAAAAACTGCACAAGACGTTATCTTTCTAGGCCCCAGAGCATTTACTTTCATTGAAAAGGCGATAACTCTGCCCCGGTCTGTTTTTTGTCTGTAGAGGATAGTTTCATTAACAGTGTCTGGTAAAACAATTCTGGGATTCAATTTATCTGGTAAAACCTTAAAATATCGGAAGCTCCCACTGTCTAGAGACTTTTCAGAAACAACCCAAACGAGTCATGAGTACTTGTCCAGCTCTTTGAATTTATTCAAATTTTAACAGTACAAATAGGACTCTTTCACAGATTTGCTATCCCTTTAAAACTCTTTTGTTCCTGGTAATTTCTAAAATTTCAAACAGACAAATATGTTACTTATATAGTACAGTTTAATGAGAAAAAGCGCTATATAAATGTAATGAATTATTATTATTATTAGTAATGTATAGCATACATATGTTTAGATAATTATTTATCTTGAGTTTCTTCAGTGTCACTTATACATTAAAAGATTTTTGTGAGGAAAAGCTACTTGCTCACTACTTCATAGTAAATCCCTTACAGGGGTTGATTTGGTAACCTTTTGGCTTATAGTGCAACACTTCAGTCGCTAGACCAAACAACTTCTGCTCTAGATATAGTCAAAATGGGCTTGGTCAAAATATGTCTGGGCAAGAAGCCACTAGGACGGAAAAGAAAAACATGGTGTGATCCACAGCATAACAGCCTCTAAGATGTTTTACAAATAAAAGGTAGACATTCACTCCATTTTGGATCTGATATCATTGAATGTACGTTGTTCCTGGAACCAAATCAGTCTTGTCATTCCAGAACAGTTATTCATCTTCAACCAATCAGCTCTAAGATCAGACTCTGACATAATAAGTAGGTACTACACAAAAATTTCTGCTTTGAAGAAAAGTAAAATCTTTCCATTTGTCATTCCCAAAATACGCATGCAAAAAACCTCCATGCTTAGAGGGAAAAAAAATCTAATTGTAATTAAACTGTTTTAAGTAGATTTTTTAAACTGTTATTAAAGCATGTGATGTTGTCTGCCTTTATGTATACTGTCCTTGCTTCCTTACTTTATGATTTCCACTCCAACTACACAGTTGTTTTCCATAGATCCCCACAACCTCATGTGTAATTAAGTAATTAGTGGCTTTTTAAAAATACACGTCCCCCTAATTTCCACCAGTGCCCTCAAGAACCGTACTTGATTTGACTATTAAAATAGAAACATTCTTGCAGACAAACTTCATAGATGCCTTTAAGAATTTTTAAAACATGTATTTAAACCTACATAGCCATTTCTTAAATGACTACAGAGGTTTATCCCCCCTTAGCCTATTATAGCAGCACATGAGTTTTTCTCAGAGATACATTTAGTCGCTGTTTTCTGCACCACCTCTAGTGCTGTTATGTCTTTTTTGCGCTGTAATTACCTCCACTGCACACAGGCAGAATGTATCATCCTTGAGTTGTATTTAAAAACAAGCTGTTTTGGCACATTACAACCTTTTAAATTTTTGCTACGTAGTAAATTTTATTGGGAAATGTAAAAGGAGCCATATCATTTATATGTTGTTACATAATGGATATTCAGGGTATGCATAGAGAGAAAAAGAGAAGGCTCTTTTTTCTTAGGAAACTCCTTTCCTTTATTGTGAGCAGTGACATCTTTCACATCTTCTATAACTCTGTGATGGCCAGTACGATTTTGTATACTGTGCCGTGTTGGGCAATAACATCACTTCAAGACTGGCCCACCGCATCAACAAACTAACTAAAAGGGCAGGGTCCGTTATGGAATGCATTTTGGCCCCCAGAAGGTCGAAGCAAATGCAAGAATAAAAACAAAACGGAGTGCCATTATGAACAATTCTGCACATCCTCTCTCTGACACACACTAACACTGAGGACTTTCAGTCAACAAATTATCCAGTAGAAGTGTGTCAAGAAACACTATGGGGCTCTTTTTTTACCAACAGCAATATGTCTGTGTAATGCTTCACTGTGACTGTGACAGCCAAGAACTTTTCTTTCTTTTGAATTTCCTTGCTTTTTAGTTATTCTGTTGTGTTTCCAGACCATAGAATGTGTATTTATTTATCTATTTATTTAATGAGCATCTGTAAAAAGACTCATTTTCCCCTGGGGAGAAATAAAAATCTGTCTATCTATCAATTTATCTACCACTGATTAAAGTCTGTTTTAAAAAGAATTCCCTGAACAAATAATTTTTTGAGAATATTTTGGTGTTATAAAGCTTTTGATGTTCCAGAAAACCAGTGAAGACAATTCAAAAGAAAAATTTGTGTTTATTTATCTGGTCCTATACAAAAAGTGACACTGTACTTTATTTGATATACAACCTTGCCCCTCTAACAAGTATTGTTATCCAGCACAAAACTGTACATGAATAAGTTGCTTTCTTTTTTAATATCACACAATAGTGCATCTAAAGTGAGCAACTGTTTTTTGATTTTTCTATATTTATAAATTTAGTCATTTAAACTTTTCATTGATGTAAGTATTTAGCCTATGTGAACAGTTGTTTTATGAGTAAGTCTGTCAAAAAAGTATTGTTGTCAGTTGGCAAAACCAGTAAGCTTTAACTTGGAAGAACACTCACAATTTTAAAAAAATACAGAAAAGCAATAGCTGAGAATTATCTAGGTCAAACTGAACAGAATTATTAGCCATATTTTAAATCCTTATGCCTCATGTATAATTATATGTATTTAACCATAGAGAACAGTGTTTGATACAGTATTATTCATTATTCATGATAGAGTTTTACAGTGTTTTCTTCAACTCCCTGAGAAGAAGAAGGTAACTTTCATTTTAATCTTCTAGGTGTATATGGAATAGTTTAGTCTGACAAAAACATGTGAATCCTTTGAGAATGAAGGTCTTAAAGAGATGAAGGGAAGAGAAAGAGTCCAGAATCATGCTTGCCCCGTATGTATTACATGAACAGGATGTGTTGTTGTATTAACCTCCATAGCGTTAGACCTGAGTGTCACTCGGGCTGTAAAAATGGTTCTGAAAGTGGTAGTCCCTAGTGTCACTCAGGCACGATATGGGCGCATCTCGTGTAAGCTGCGAGGAATACTTGGGCTGTAAAAGTGCAAACAGCATTAGTGCTGAGAGTTAGTCAGGCAACAATATAGGCGCGTCTTGCATAATGTGTCAGGCCTGAGGATTACCCAGGCAACGGTGTGGACATGTCTTCTCCTAGCCTCATAATGGCGTCTCGTAAGAAACACCTCTCAGCAGTGATGACAAGGTGAATCTGTCTTCAGGCAGTGCAACTGAAACTGTCAGTAAAACCGAAAGTGATGCTGGTGAATCTGAAAGTGATGCTCGCATTACTCGCCCATGTGCAGTGTGCTTTTCATATTATTAGTATTAATAATAATAATATTATATTTTCTACATTTCTGACTTTGTGCTTTTAGTGTTTTGCACGTTTTATAGTAGAAAGATGAGATTTAATAAAAATGTCATTTTTCATGCCAAAAAATATAACACTAAGGAGTTTAAAAAAGTACTGCATATGATGATAAACTTTCTAATTTGTATACAGAGAAACTACACTTTCACTGGTGTTCTGCCACAAAAGTGCTCACAAAACCTGGACACTAAGTCCCACATGGTACCAGCTTAAATTGTGCCAATGATGTCACATGGTGCAATTTCTAGGGAAGTGTTCTCACTAACGGACACAGGCACCATAATACGTACAAGGCGCACAAAATGGCATTGCCGGTAAAAAAATATGATGGCATGGTAATAAACCCAAAATGTAATGGTAAAAAACTTTTTAAAAAATGAAAGCAAAAGTAAGTTCTACAGGTTTCAAAACCCCACAGAAACACAAGTCCCAAAGAAATTGATTACATCTGGAATAAATTAAAGACAATTAGCTAACATAACAGCTGGAAAATTAAATAAGGAGCATAGCAGTTCCAAAGGTGCTGAAGAAAAATAGCAGTTTAACGATCATGAAGCTTGACTTTAATAAGCTAAATACTGTATACAGTCAAGAAAGCTGAAATATGTGATTATCCTGCATAGCAGCAGCATATAAGAGCTTCATGGCGTTAAAATGTGCCCAACATTAGTTCCAAATCCACCATATTGACTGGAGCACAGAACAAAGCTTACAGAGATGACTGCAATCCATTCAGCTTCCTTCGGGTTCCTCTTGTAATGGCCTTTTGCAAACTTTAGCAATACACAAACTTTAATCAACTAAAATGACAGACCCCGAGATATAGTGTATCCAATCTGAATTACAGCATTTTCAACAGAATTATGCATTCTCATTGGAGAAAATTAGAAAACATTCTTTTTTTTTTTTTTTTTTTGTAGACGTATGACAAAAATATTGAGTTAGCTTTGAAAATACAGAAAAATGATTGCAACCATGCTGGTGTAGGAAAATGTGCTCTGAATTTTATTAGCAAAACAAAACTAGTAAGTAAAAAAGAAATTGACACATTTTAGATCAGTGTCTATTTAATGAGAATTCTGTTCATTTTTTTAAACAGATGCTTAAAGTTATTGGAAAAAAAGTACAGCAGGCCTAGCTGGGATTTGTGGGACTGGGAAGCTTCACAGCAAATTATTTAATAAACTCTTTTCTTCTGCCTATTAAAGTAAATAAGAAATATGAGATGGAAGCACTAATAGACTAAAGGTTAGCAAAGCTCTTTATTAGCTTAGGAATTTTACAGGAAAGTGATAACCAAAAAATTTGCATGAATCAAAAATAAAGTATTAATTCTTGGAAAGGGTTTTATTGAGTATATTCCCCCATATGAACTCTATGCATGGTTTGCTAGCACAAAAACAGATTTCATGTGTTTAAAGATTCCACCCCACAAGTTATTTTGGGTTTTCCCTGGTGGAAAAGACACAGCCTTTATTATTGCAATTGGATTTCTGGGAAATTAGAATTTGGGGATCTATTTGCTTTAATAGCCATTTTAAAACTTCCTTCATACCTGCGTTGTTTGTTGTTTTACCATTGCCCTCCCAATATCGTGATTTGGGTGACATCTTCAGCATTAGAAATACCTCCTCATTAGGGTTATGCTTATGCTATTCAGCTGTTACCAGGCATACCTCAATCTAAATGGAAAAGATACTGTATGTATATTCAGAAAAACCTTTATGAAGAATTAATTGTTTATGTTGTTGTTAGGTGCCGTTGATTCGGTTCTGATTCAATGCAACCCCGTTTTCAACAGAGTGAAACATTGTCTGATCCTGAGTCATCCTCACCATTTCTTTCATGTTTGAATCCATTGTACTAACCACTGTGTCGATCCACCTTGTGCAGGGCCGTCCTCTCTTCCGCTTTTCTTCTACTTTACTGAACATGATGTCCTTTTCCAGAGATTGCTCCCTCCTGACACCGTGTCCAAAAAATGTAAGCTGTAGTTTTGATATCCTTTCCTCTAACGAGCATTCTGGTTGAACTTCCTCCAACACAGATCTGTAAATTCTTTTGGAGGTCCATGGTATGTTCCACATTCTTTGCCAATTCCATAACTTGAAACCATCAATTCTTCATTGGTTTTCCTTATTCATCGTCCAGCTTTTGTACCTTTACGAGACAATTGTAAATACCATTGCTTGGATCAGATGCACTTTATTCCTTACAGACATACTTTTGTTTTTTAACACTTCGTTCACAGCAGATTTTCCCAGTGCAATACTTTGGAGACAGAAAACAGATTGAAGTTGTGAATGATTTCATTCTACTTGGATCCACAATCAATGTCCATAGAAGCAGCAGGAAATCAGACGACATACTGCACTGAGAAGAACCCTACACCAACTACTGGAAGATTATTAAGAACACAATTAAAAATCCTACTTCCTATGTCATAGTTCAGCCAGGGTTTTATCCCTAGCTTAAGTGTGCCTTTTTTTTTGGTCTTTTTTCTCTTTTTTGAGAAATATTTAGAAAAAAACTTTTTCTTTTGTTTAACATTTTAAATTGTATGTGTTATAAGCATTTTAAGTATTCATTGCGTAACACCTTTTCAATGTTTACCTTGTATTCTATATGTTGAACCAAGGCGGCTGGGGCCAACTGAAGCTGCAACTTAAGAACTGCTCCTAGTGCTACTGAAGAGTGAGCAGCACAAGAAATGGCTACTTTGGCCTTGAATGGTATTCTCCTGTCTTTTTATTTGTGCTTTTCTTCTGTTTGTGGATTTCCTGGTTTTGAACACCTTTCCTTCAATAAAGTTATTTCTGGTTTTTGGATTTTATCGATTTAAGTTTTTCCCTTTAAGCGAACCTATTTTGTTTCTTTGTTTTGTGCCTTCCTTAATTTTCTTTGGAATATATATTCTTTGTAATTCTTATAGTTAATATTTAAATATTAAAGGAACTGTTTGCTTTTTGTGGCCAAGGTTCTTTAAAGTCTATTTTTCTCCTTTAAAGATATTTTGAGGCTTCATTTTGCCAGTGCAGGCCGTAAGCCTGCCTCTTGAGTTTGGGGTCTTGGTCCTGAAGTCTACTCTCAATTTGAGAATTGCATACAACATATCTTGTATTTATAAAGGGTGAAAATAGCCTTTAATACTTTCATGGGATTTTAGAAATATCTTGTAATGACATACAGTTTGGCTTTTTTTCATTTCTGTTATATATTTATAACTGCAGGGTTGAGGAAGAGTAGGTTTATAGTTGTGAGTATGCTACACCAGGGGTCTGCAACCTTCACTATCAAAAGAGCCATTTTGCACCCTCTTCCTCCAAAGAAAAATAGTCTGGAGCCGCAAAACATAACACAGCTTATAAACTTTTAAAAGTTTTAATCTTTTTTTAGATTTTACATGTTACAACCATAGAATACAACAAACAGAAGTGCAGTGTGCATGTGTAGGCCTAATTTGAAATAAATTAAACTGAACTATGCAGGCCTATTTGAGTCCTTCCTATACCTGTGTAAAATTAAAATAAAAACTAGCCCACTTTAATATAAATAAAACATTTAGCTGTAGCTTAGCAGCTTTAAAAAAGTAAACGTAAAATTCCATTTCAGTGTGCTCTCATCCTCTTCAGGTTTCCCTCTCAGCCAGCAATCAACTGAAGCACCTGAACATACAAAAAAAAACAACATCAGCTCCGGGTCTGAAATGAATGTGGTTTTTTTCTGAAAAGTAATAGCCTATTAAATGCTATTATTCTCACCTGTTGAATGTGACTTCTGTTTCTGAAGTTCGCTGCAGATCATCTCTGTGTCGGGGCTGTACGATGTGACTTTGACCTTCACACAGGACTGCAGGCTCTCATGTGTGAGGCGGGAACGATATTTGGACTTTATGAAGTTCTTGCTTGAGAAAACTTGCTCACATAAGTATGTTGAGCCAAAGATGGACAGGACTCCAAATGCATATTTTTTCATGTTCATATACGTACGTTTCGGAAATGCAGAGAGAGGCATTTCTCAAATTTTCTGAACAATTTCCCGTTTGTTTTTAAAGTCGGAGAATAGATGCTCTGATATTTTTATGAACGATTCTTTCATGTATTCTCCGTCTGTGAACGGCTTACCCCTCCTTACGATCTCTTGAGCTGCCACAAAACTAGCAGCTATAGTTGACTGTGGAGAAGTGATCCACTTTTTGAAAGTATGTTTGCTCTGTTCAGCTTTCCGTTGCAGTTCCGAAATTGCTCTCTTTCACTCATCTTCACTTGGGTATTTTTCAGTGAATTCTGAGTGCTTGTTTCGAAAATGTCTTTCAACGTTACATTTTTTGTTGTTTGATAATTTATCGCCACATATTAAGCACACCGGTAAGCCAGTGTCATTGGCGGTGAAGGTAAAATGCTTCTGTCCACGCAGAATTAAACTCTCTATTTTCTTCTGAGATTTTTCTTTTTTTGTGATTTATTCATGGTTAGTGCAGGGGTCGCACACTCCAGAAGCCGCCTGCAGGTGAAGGCGAGGGCTATAGACGTAGATGTGACGCATATTTTAGTTGGCAAATTATAAATAAATAAATAAAAATAAAAATTAGATGTTAAAAAGTGTATAACAGTAGTAGTAGTAGTAGTAGTAAATAAACATATATATATATAAATACAAATTAAATTAAGAAATTGCCGTTATTCATTTTCATGTGTTTTTTTTTTGTCAAGGCCAAAGGGAGCCACTACAAGGAGGCTGAAGAGCCGCATTCGGCTCTAGAGCCGTGGGTTGCCGACCCCTGTGCTACACTGTTAATCTGAGCACTTATGAGGTTGTACCTAAGTGCACTGTGCCATTGTGATATTCTTTTGAGTTAATAATAAAAAATAAAGCTATTGAGTTAATAAAGCTACTGGGTTAATCATAACCTGCACATCTTTTTTTCATGCGAACAACTATAAACCTACTTTTGCCCACCCTGTATATATATAATTTTATAATATTTTTTGAACTTGTGTCTTGGTATATACTGATGATATTAGATTTTTTCATCATGTGAGGGAGGTTTTTTCAAGACTCAGTAAAATCGCTTTACTGGTGAAGCGAGAATTATGTTATCTTATGTTATCTTATGTTACCATATAACCAGATCTGGTTTAAAATGCAGGATATTTTGAATTGTAAGGATCCAGGAAATTGAAAACAAATCCCAAAATAATAGTGCTTACAATTATTATCATCATTTTAATTAGAACTATCCCTCTGTTATGGCTTCCGTATTTTACCTTACTTTAAAGACCCTTCAGAAATTCCAATGGACTGAGGAGGCTCAACAAGCATTTTGTTCATTGCGTCAGTTCTGTGTCATCCTTATATTTCCTTGCCATTTGAGGTTGAGATTGATGCATCTAGTATTAGGTTGCTTTCAATATAGAAGGATTATGTTCTTCATCTTTTTTTCTGAAAAAAATAACCACCTCATAGAGCATAATTATGATATTGACAATTGAGAACTGCTGGCTATGAAGTTAGCACTAGAAAAATGGCGCTACTGGCTCCTTTTTGTCATTTTTGCTGAAACGGAAAATGTAATGTACTTGAAATATGCAAAAAGTTTAAACTATAGATAAGAGTTGTTGTCTTTATTTTTTTAGCCAATTTAATTTGATCACTTCTTGCTACTTAGAATGTACAAAACCCTTCTAGGCAATCTGACAATGATGAGAGTTCTTCTGAACCCAAGAGTATTCCTCCACCAGAGACATTTTTAGCTGCTACTTTTGTAGAAGGTATGGTGAGAGCTGTCATCAGGGTGACCTGGGTGCGTGCCCAATTGGAATGATGTATTTGATTCTTCAAATCTCCTAATGTGAGGTTAAACTTTTAATAATTTTACTAATTGTGTCATATTTTGCTTGAAGGTAAGCAGAAATATGCAATTCAAGAGATTATAGATAGATAGATAGATAGATAGATAGATAGATAGATAGATAGATAGATAGATAGATAGATAGATAGATAGATAGATAGATAGATAGATAGATAGATAGATAGATAGATAGATAGATAGATAGTGTCACAGGTGGCTGGGTGCAGTCAGCAATCAGCCGCCTATTTAAGGAGCCGCCTCCCTGCAATCAAGGCTGGAGTCGGGTGAGGAAGAAGACGAGGTCGGTGCAGAGGAGACGAAGAGAGGCCTTGTGTTTAGAGAAGAGACGGCTAGAAGAGAAGCCGGGATTGTGAGAGACTGTGGGGGGTGTTTGGTGGCGGTGCACATAGTCACCTTGTATATAGTAGTGTTGTGAATAAACATGGTGATGAATGAATCGGTGTCTGCCTGTGTGTGTCCGGGCCGTCCTATTTCACAATCGATAGATAGATAGATACTTTATTAATCCCAAGGGGAAATTCACATACTCCAGCAGCAGCATACTGATAAAAAAAACAATATTAAATTAAAGAAAAAGTAGTAAAAAGTGTCCAGGGAACGAGTCTACATTAAAAAAAGTGATAGGAGTGATCAGAGAAATAGAGAAAAAGTGCTGGATTCATCTCATTGTGGATCCAGAGTGTTTTATTTGGTTCACTGGCATGGACAAGTCATGGGTTTCTTCCAATGACCTTTATTCTTCTCAGTTTCATTTGCATTTCCCTCATATACTGGACAAAGTCCTCACTTTAGAAGGAGGGCACTGTTGTAAGTTTTAGTTTCATGCCTCCATGTTATTATTTGTCTTAATGGTATTCATATATTTATCATTGTTTTCATGAAGTCACTGTGCTACCATTTCATGGATTGCTTTGGATCATATCCGCTGCCATTTTGGGTGCTATGACTTAATTGTGGCCAGATTGTTTATAGTGGAGGAACCTGATGTAAACACATGACACATGATGTCATCTTGTCCATTCTGTTTAAGGTGGTGGTGCCCAAGAAGTGTCCAAATCTCATGAAATAAACATATTTTTCAGAATATTTTGTGTTGCCATTAACATTTTACTTGAGATATTTTTATTATGTTGAAGAGAAATTCTTTGTTTTCTTTGTTAAGTAAGAGTTCTTTAAATAAACACTGAATTTTAGTTTTTGAAACCCCATAAAACTCATTTTGTAACAGAAGTCTCCATTATGGGAGAGATTGCTTTACAAGTAAGAAAGGATGTTATTAAAGGAATTCGTTTATATTACTAAAGCAGTGTTCTCCTGAGCTGTAAAGACATCATAAATGTGGATATTTTATGTTTACATAAGAGTATCAACTGCCAGCTAATGCCCACAGAACCAATAAGTACAGAAGCCCTGAACATACATATGCATACTAGTGACTTTTATTGTAAGCTGAGTTGATAATAAATTACAGCTGTAATATATGAGAAAAACTGAATGTACACCTCTGAGTAATTTAATCACATTATTAATTAATAGAAAACACAGAATACTTCATAATAACAAAACATTAAACATTTGGCTTTGTTTTAAATAAATGCAGACATGAAATATGTCTAAACAAGCTAAAATATTAAATTCTCACATGGTCAGACACCCCATCTATACCCCTCTACACAATATGCTTCTATATGTAAACTCTGTTAAATGGAATGTGTTTAAATTATCTAACTTGCCAAGGCATGCTTTTTTTAAAGGTCTTTAAATGATACATATTTCTTTTGCAACTTATTTCCTTACCAGACCAGGTTAAAAAAGTCAGAAGTTTGATAGTAAAGTTTAGATAAATAATAAAAACAGGCTAGTCATTAGTTTAGGTATTTAATAGACCATAAATAATAACAGAGCAGATATTATTGCAAATATAATTTTGCTTGTTTTTATCTATTCATATTTTACTCCAGACTAAATTTGCTATTTTATCTTTATTGAACACATTCTTGAAATGCTTTGTGAGATTTTTGAGCTCTTTTCAGACCAACAGAGCTGTACGCCAAAATGCGATTGATGCATCTGTCGATGGTGGCTTGTCTGTAGCTGAGGCAACCGCAAGTCTGCAGCCTCCCCGTAATAACACCTCTGTCGCCTGATGGATGATTTGGGGAACGGTATAACGGTATGAGTGGTAGCTCGCAGTTGAAAAAATACCGTGACTGTTAAAGTTTTGATTGGAATAAAACTGGTTTTCTTGAAGCCTCTGAAGTCAGCGTCTTCTCTCGGGTACAGTACAGTGACTCACTCGTCACAGCTTCTTGAGACCCCTTATTGAACATGATTTGCAATTTCAGTCAGGCATGCTGTGTTTCTTCTGAGAAGTTTAAGAACACAGTAATCATGCTAGTTCATAATGTGGGGAAGGAATGCTCTATTGCATTTCACTTTTGCCATCTTACATCTTTCAATAAGTTTAGTGCAGTGGTTAGTTGTGCAGCCTTGTGAATTCAGTGTCTTGAATTTAAATCCTGAATCTGCTCATTTTCTGTGTGGTGTACAGATGTCCTCCCCCCTTCCACGTCTGCCTGGGTTTTCTTTCTAATACTGCTTTGACAGTGTTCAGTGTGATACAGCTTGTAGCAAAATATTTTCATAACTGTCATGCACTGTGTTCTCTGTGACTGCTGTACTGTTGCTGACCATTTGTGTTACTTTTGGTAAAATTGGTTGTGATTCAATCCCTATGTATTTCAAGTTGTTTCCTGTTTTGAGCAGCTTTGAACAATTTTATGTTGCAAATGTCGATATTGAAGTTTCTTTTGGTATTAAATAGTGTGTTAGTAATAGATAGATAGATAGATAGATAGATAGATAGATAGATAGATAGATAGATAGATAGATAGATAGATAGATAGATAGATAGATAGATAGATAGATAGATAGATACTTTATTAATCCCAGGGGGAAATTCACATATTCCAGCAGCAAAAAATATTAAATTAAAGAGTAATAAAAAATGCAGGTAAAAAAAAAACAGACAATAACTTGAATAATGTTCAACGTTTACCCCCTCTGGTGGAATTGAAGAGTCGCATAGTTTGGGGGAGGAATGATCTTCTCAGTCTGTCAGTGGAGCAGGACAGTGACAGCAGTCTGTCGCTGAAACTGCTCCTCTGTCTGGAGATGACACTGTTTAATGGATGTAGTGGATTCTCCATAATTGATAGGAGCCTGCTGAGCGCCCTTCGCTCTGCCACAGATGTTAAACTGTCCAGCTCTATGCCAACAATAGAGCCTGCCTTCCTCACCAGTTTGTCCAGGCGTGAGTCATCCTTCTTCTTAATGCTGCCTCCCCAGCACACCACTGCGTAGAAGAGGGCACTCGCCACAACCATCTGATAGAACATCTGCAGCATCTTACTGCAGATGTTGAAGGATACCAGTCTTCTAAGGAAGTACAGGCGGCTCTGTCCTTTCTTGCACAGAGAATCAATATTGGCAGTCCAGTCTAATTTATCGTCCAGCTGCACTCCTAGGTATTTATAGGTCTGCACCCTCTGCACACAGTCACCTCTGATGATCACGGGGTCCATGAGGGGCCTGGGTCTCCTAAAATCCACCACCAGTTCCTTAGTTTTGCTGGTGTTCAGTTGTAGGTGGTTTAAGTCGCACCATTTAACAAAGTCCTTGATTAGGTTCCTATACTCCTCCTCCTGCCCACTCCTGATGCAGCCCATGATAGCAGTGTCGTCAGCAAACTTTTGCACGTGGCAGGACTCCGAGTTATATTGGAAGTCCGATGTATATAGGCTGAATAGGACCGGAGAAAGTACAGTCCCCTGCGGCGCTCCTGTGTTGCTGACCACAATGTCAGATCTGCAATTCCCGAGACGCACATACTGAGGTCTGTTTGTAAGATAGTCCACGATCCATGCCACCAGGTATGAATCTACTCCCATCTCTGTCAGCTTGTCCCTAAGGAGCAGAGGTTGGATGGTGTTGAAGGCGCTAGAGAAGTCTAGAAACATAATTCTTACAGCGCCACTTCCTCTGTCCAAGTGGGAGAGGGATTGATGTAGCATATAGATGATGGCATCTTCCGCTCCCACTTTCTCCTGGTATGCGAACTGCAGAGGGTCGAGGGAGTGTTGGACCTGTGGCCTCAGGTGGTGAAGCAGCAGTCTCTCCATGGTCTTCATCACATGTGATGTTAGAGCGACAGGCCGGAAGTCATTCAGCTCACCAGGACGTGATACCTTTGGGACTGGGGTGATGCAAGATGTTTTCCAAAGCCTCGGGACTTTCCCCTGTTTCAGGCTCAGGTTGAAGATGTGCTGTAGAGGACCCCCCAGCTCTGATGCACAGACCTTCAGCAGTCGTGGCGATACTCCATCTGGACCTGCTGCTTTGCTGGCACGAAGTTTCCTCAGCTCTCTGCTCACTTGCGCTGCTGTAATTGTGGGTGGGGATGTCTCTCCTATGTTGGTATCAGCAGAAGGATGTGTAGAGAGTGCAGTACTCCGAGGTGAGAGTGGGTTAGGGTGGTCAAACCTGTTAAAGAAGATGTTCATTTGGTTTGCTCTCTTCACGTCTCTCTCGATGGTGGCACCCCGCTTCGAGCTGCAGCCAGTGATGATCTTCATCCCATCCCACACTTCCTTCATGCTGTTGTTCTGCAACTTCTGCTCCAGCTTTCTCCTGTACTGCTCCTTCGCCTCCCTGAGCTGGACTCGGAGTTCCTTCTGCACGCGCTTGAGCTCATGCTGATCACCGTCTTTAAAGGCCCTTTTCTTCTGGTTCAAAAGGCCCTTGATGTCACTTGTAATCCATGGCTTGTTGTTAGCATAGCAGCGTACAGTTCTTACTGGAACTAAAGTGTCCATACAGAAGTTGATGTAGTCAGTAGTGGAGTCAACAACCTCCTCAATGTTCTCACTATGTGATCCCTGCAGGATATCCCAGTCTGTAGTTCCAAAACATTGTCTCAGAGAATTCTCAGCCTCCGGGGTCCACTTCCTGAATGATCGTTTGGTTACAGATAGGACTCTCACTTTTGGTTTGTAGTGAGGATGAAGCAGAACCAGGTTATGATCTCCTTTCCCAAGCGCAGGCAGCGGGGTGGATAGTAATGTATGCCTATTACTTTTATTTTTACCTCTATATAACACAAAAAAGTGAATAGTTTTAAAAATGAAATATTCTGAAGGATTATATTAATGGTAAATTTATGAGTGGCACATTTTAAAAATAATTTTTGCTAATGTTAGGATTATATTTAATTTTTTTATGTAGTTTTTTTTCTTTTAAATTCTATAAAATGGTCATTTTCTCTTCAGTGGCCATCTTGGTTTATCAACAATGTTGTTATCTCTAGGTCCAGGGCTTTCATAAAAATCTACTAACCCAACAGTTGTATTGGAATAGAAATCCCTTTTTTCCATTTATACTTATGTTAGATATGCTTACTACCTGTATCAAACCACCTCACTGATTTTTTTATATTAAAAGAAGGACCTTTAATTGGTAAAGAGATCTTTAACCATATTGACTATCATCCTCTGTTATCAAATGCTGTCAGTTTATGATCGGATCACCAAAAATGCATATAAATGCCATTTGAAAAGGGAGCCTCAGAATATGGACAAGTCAAATACACTTAAAAAGACAATGCATCTAAAGGCATTTCCTTCAAAAGTGACTGAATTGTCAAGGCCAAAGAAGTACAATAGACCAAGACAGCTAATTCGAGAATAGCACTTTTTTCCACAAAACATTAAAGCAGTTGACAAGACATATGTGAAAGACAATTAGGTTTATTAATTAGGTTAATTAGGCTCATGTGGTAGATGGTCCGGGAGTAGGACATTGAGTGATGATATCAGCAAACAAATTTTGAGACAAATGCCTGAATAGAAGTAACACATACCCACCTTTTGTTGTTTTTCTTCAGAATAAATAAATTTAACTTTTGTCATACTGAAATCCATAACAATGATTGCTTTGTATGAAAAGCTTTATTGGCTCTCAAGGAGGTGACAGCACAATTATAATTTTAGTATGCAGCCCCATAAATTGTAACCACATAAAGTATACTTTAAGGTCTTGAAATGACTAGCCTAATAAATTCATAAAAATTCAATGAAATCAAAGTATAATGATTATCACCAAATACTTGTCCCTAATTCTTATTTACTGTATCCTCAATAATATAAGCAAATATTGCAATATCACCTTCCAATCAATGCACAACTGCAGAGAACTCTTTTTAGCATTCCAGGAGCAGTAGCAAATGTGAAGTGTGTAATCATCAAATGGTGGTGAACAGCAGATGACAATATTTGCTGAGATTTAACGCAAGTTTTAATGTGATCCCATTTGAAAGATGCTTCTACTTTGAATTAAACCAGTCTTTAGTTGATTTTTTAATTTATTTTACTACATCTGTTTCTCATATGATATGTCAGTTGAGGATTCTTTTTCCTCTTCTTTTTATTATTGTTGTTTTTCCTGAATTATTATTATTGCGTTGAAGCATGTATTTTTTATCCCCCCATGTTTATGTCGAGTCAGTGCTGATGTCCATCATTGTGTATATATATACTGATTAAGTAATTTTGTAAAATTCAGTTAGTGTCAGTTTTATATAATACATTTGTATTTTTTTAAAGTTAACCTTTCTCATTGTTTGACATTTTTTCCAAGAATGTATTATTTATTTATTTTGTTGTTCAGAAGCCTATGTAGCAATGCATAATGTATAGTAAGTGAATTAAGTATATCATCTCATGTCTAATAAGAATATATGGATGGCGGGAAGGGGGAGAAATTGACAGCAAAAATGCACCTTGCTTGTTACATAAAGTCTGTACTTAATGGAATGGTGACAGAAGTAAAAATGTGGACAATACTGAATGAAACAGTGATAGAAGTGAGCAAGAAAAAGACAAATATTGATGGTGAGGATAATACTAAATAAAATGGCATAGGAACGAAAAAAGAACAGAGCCAAATGATGTGATAGCAGAAGAAAGAGAGAGGATTAATCAGCCAGAAACATTTGAAGTGGAGAATAGCAAAGGGAGAATAATGTCATATCTAGTCCTCTAAAGTAAAGATCATCAATCTACAGGAGCAGCTAAATCATCTCTCTGGGATATCTGCTGCTTCCGCTGAGTCAAAGCAGACTTCATGATGAATATCTTACAACTGAGTTGTTTTAAAAAATATTGTAAATTATGTCTATAATTTTTTTTCTAAACCCTTCAATAATATTTATTTTGATTCTTGAAACCTCATAGATTATAGTTTCATCATTAATGTTTTCATTGGTGATGTTAAAAAATTATTTTCTTTAGTTATTTTTAATTTTACCATTAGTATAATCTTTTTTTTTTTAGATAAGTGCTGCCATTTTGGGACTCCCACCTTGCCTAGACACAGTTTCTAGTTGTTATTGGACATGATCTCAGTTTATTTATGAGTTACTTTAAATAACAGAGTGACGATTCTTTTTTCCATCCGTGACTGTGGATACCCTAAAACTTTCCCTGTGTGTGATTATAGTGAATTCTTTTTTAAACTCTGATTTTGGTTAGAGCTTAAGCTTTTGTACTGAGTTTAGTAGACTCCCTGGAATTTGGTCCATTTTTCTTGGCTTTAGAATTTCATTCATCTCCCGGTCCATTCTCTGCTATAAGCAAAACAACATGATTCAGAAACTTTGAATAGTGTTCATGTGTGTTGTTTCAACAAAATTTCTTAAAGCAAATGGTCGTATTTGAGTTGTGGCATAGTCCAGGCCTAGTAAACATGGGACCTGTTAAAGACAAAGAAGGCAATTATTAAGACAGACTGAGAGTGTTAGACAGAGACGAGGTCTTGGTGGCCAATGAGATACATGTGGAAAACTGAGGGTACTGTGTAGTTGGCAGAAAAAGCCTGAGTTATCAATCCTGATTCACATGTTTTCCATTTGAAATCCAAAATTATGCTGTGTTTTGTTTTTCAACCGACTCCCAGTGTATGGTATTAGTGTTTTCATTTTTCAGGCTTGAACCTTTCTTTAAAGGAATATTTATGTAAAGTTTGGAAGCTAACTGCTTTTTTGAATCGGACCAATTACATAGGAAAAGATGAGACCTTATGACCAGTTCCAAAATATTAATGTGGATTGAGTAGTCTCTTCTCTTTTTGATTTCTTTTGTGTTACTATTTCTTAAAGAAGTCTACAGTTAATGTAAAAAAATAATCTTACAAGATTCAAATATTTGTTTTGGGATGTGTAGTGAAATATCTGGAAAATATCACAAGTCAAGCAATTGGCGCTGTTTCTCATATATTTATATATATGTATGTGTGGGTGTGTGCGTATTTGGCTGCAGAGTTTACCATATGCAGTATTTTTCACTGAAATTTAATTGGAAGGAAGATCTTTAACAGCATTTAATAACATTTTTTATGCTTCCAATTTACAGAATGTTTTCCCTTTCTTTAGTTTCTTTCTCCAGATAATATGAGTCTTTGTTTATAACCTCTTCAAGCTGACCACAGAAATAACATACATTTTTCAGTGTTAAGGAGTACACAAAGCCAATGAGTGATAAATACAGTAAGAGTTAGCCAACTACAATGTGGGTAGCATTCCTCAAACACATGTAGATACCACTGCGTAAAATGTGGTGGAGCCATTGCTGACAGTTTTTCCCATCTGACACTGAATGCCTCTTTTTCAGCACGAGCATTTTATCATTAAAAACATACTTTTCAGTTGGAAATGACTTTTAGATTTTTTTTTAAGTTCAAATAACTCAAATGCATACATCATTGCATTTCCTGTAAAGCAAATTTTGATCACTGATTTCCTTGAAGAAACATCTGTTCCTTATAGTTTGTAATGGCACTTTGCAGAAGAAATTATGTAAGACTTTATACAAAAGAAGAATTGATTAAATACTATCATGTGAGTTTATGTGATCTTACTTACATCAGACAGGTTTGCAGGTGAAGATATGACTTCCAGAGACACATATTTGAAATTAAATTTAATCATTCGTTTTATTTTTGAGAAGGTTGCAAGTGTCGTTTTGCCTCTCAAGTGAACAACTCAGAACTGTTTCTGAGGTCTTGCAAGTAGACCTTGATTTTGTTCTGTGTCTGGCACAGAATTTTCATAAAAAGGTGGGCCTAATGCAGTTTTTACTGTTATTAAGTATACATTCATTAATATTTTAAACGTCCAGTGATACCAACATAAACAGGTTCATCAGTTTTTGGTTTGTTTTTTTTTTTTGCATGGCTGCTTTGAATGATTTTGGTTAACAGCAATTTAAATCCACTAACAAATATGTCATTTTCTAAACTATTTAATTCTAATCAGGGTTGCGGTTGGGGCTGGAGCCTGTCCCAGCAAGCACAGGTCACAAAGCAGGAACAATCCCCTAGACAGAGAACCAGCTCTTCACAGGGGACCCACTAACAAATTGTAAAATAAACTGACTGACTACCTTTCGGTGATACATATAAGGTACCAGTCTATTGCAAGGCACTAGCAGCCAAATAGTATCTATTATGACCAGTAACATTATGTAATATCACGCAGACAGATTACTTTGTTGAATATTCACAAAGCACTGCCTCTGTGTTTTACATCACTCATGTTTTGAATATACCTGATATGTGTGTTTCCAGTTTCTGTCTCTGTCCTTGATTAGATTATCACCAAAATGTGAAAATCACACCTCTTGTGTTCTGCATGCCAGCCATGTACTAGTGATATGACACAAATAATATTTCAACAAAAAAATAAATCTTTCTCAAACAAAGAAATAGAATTCAAACTCCCATAAAATAAGCTTGAAAAGTTAGCTTCCAAAATATGAAAATCTCATAGATTAAAAAAACAAATATATATAGAAACATCAAATGTGTTTTCTCAATTCTTAACACAGGGTGAACTAAGATCTGCAATTTCAAAGAGTATGCATGATGGTTTATTATTGCTCTTTCCATTTTTCATTAATTAAACCCAGTTTGACAACAACATCAAGTGAATCTTGTTCCTTGGCACTTTTGCTTTGAAAGAAGAGGCACCATGGTTCTGTCAAATACACTGATATATGAGTTGATGATATATGAAAGTGAAAGAAAATGAAAATGATATTGAGTTGTAAGGTGATATGCCTGCAGGAGAATGAATACTGACTTGTGCCCATGAAGTGTGCACATTCTCCTTACATGTTTATTTTTCTAAGTACTTCGGTTTTCCTAACAAATCTCAACAAGGTGCAGGTTAGGCTCAGAGTCAACTCTAATTTGGTTTATTATAAGTTGGTGTTGGCTGGATGAATGAATGTGAAATTGACCGCTTGAGCCTTTTTCTGAAATTGCAGAGACGGACCTCAGCTTTCTGTTGTCCTGATATTTTTAGAGGGAAAGTTTAATTTTACAGAAGCTCTAAAGAGATTTTATATATATATATATATATATATATATATATATATATATATATACCGTATATATATATATATATATATATATATATATATATATATATATATATATATATATATATATATATATATATATATATATATATATTTACCTGTATATATATATAAACTTATAATAAAAACAAATAATTACCCCCACATGAGAATGTCTGGCTTGGACAATAGAGAGCTGCTGCTGCTAATATCAGGGTTTTAGGTGACTTTAAGATGGTCAGACTTGGCTCACATTGTACAACTTATTTATATTTAAAGTAATTAACATTTAAATAGAGCAGGTCCATCTTCACAAAGTGATTCATATTTTACATTTACAATTTTTTGCTTAACAGACACTTTTTACCCAATGTAACTTGCAAAAAATGTCAAGAGTAGCACCAGTCTAGGGACTGTCTGGGAACAAGTGTTACAGGACAAGGGTACAAAATTGATTACCACAAGTGAAGCGCTCAAAAAAAAAAAATAAGGTAGTTGCAATTCCCAGATTAATAAAACCTAATCACTTAGACAGAAATTCAACAAACAAGAGGGTCTTCAGGGAGGGAGTCAGAATTTCGAATGGAGGTGGTCTTCAGGGAGGGAGTCAGAATTTCGAATGGAGGTGGAAAGCTTATTACATCAGCCTGGAGCTATGTGTGAACACGAGTCTGGAGTGAGATTTAATAGCATGCAGGGGTGGCATCACTGCATGGTGTTCAAAGGTAGACTTGCGTGGCTGAAGAAGCATTGGACCTCACAAGTGTCTACATATATATATATATATATATATATATATATATATATATATATATATATATATATATATATATACGTGAATATAATTACCCTGATCTACATGCTGTCAAATAAACGAACCACAAGCCGTGGCGTAACGTTAGGGGCATCGCCTCTGGCGCTGATGTCCGAGGTTCGATTCCCGAGAGGGAGTGCAGTGGAGTGTGTACGCCTGATGAGCCCAGAATGAGGGCGAAACACGTGTCGCGTACTCTTTGCATTTATTTGACAGTAAACTATTTCAACCATTCTATGATCTGCTCCTCACAAACTGAGGGCACCGTGGCAGATGTTAGCAGATTGCTGGCCAACAACAAGCGTTACCTGGTAGGTAACCACCCATATAATCAGATTGTGACACAGACTTCGAATGCCATGAATGTAATTACCCCGATCTACATGCTGTCAAATAAACGAACCACAAGCCGTGGCGCAACGTTAGGGGCATCGCCTCTGGCACTGACGTCCGAGGTTCGATTCCCGAGAGGGAGTGCAGCAGAGTGTGTACGCCTGATGAGCCCAGAATGAGGGCAAAACACGTGTCTCTTTGCATTTATTTGACAGTAAACTATTTCAAACATATATATATATATATATATATATATATATATATATATACTGTGGGTACAGACCGACTGATTACTGTGTTGGCAAGAATCAAAAATTTGAACTTAATGCATTCTCCTTCAGAAAGCCAGTGTAGTGATCTAAAGAGTGGAGTGACATTGTGTAGTGATTTCAGCTGGTTGAACACAAGACGTGCCACTGCATTTTGAATTATCTGTAGCAACTTCGGTGACACATGCTAATGATCCTATCAGCAAACAGATGTAGTAATCCAGCCGTGAACAGACCTGATCTTGGAGCAGAGGTTGTGCTGCATATTCTCTCACATATGGACTGATCCTGTACAGAGTGAATTTGCAGGAACATGACACTGTAGCAACATGGCCCTTGAGGGATAACTGGTCATCATTCACTACCCAAGGTTGCATATTGCCTAGGCAGGTGTTGGTGATAATGTACCAACCTGAACAGAGTTAGGTGCTGAACAGACAGACAATCTGGGACATCATTGCCAGGTTGAGCTGGAGATGATGTTCCTTCATCCAGGTCGGAATATCAGTAATACATGCAGAGATTCTAGCTGATAACATGTGGTCCTCTGGAGGGAATGACAGGTATAGCTATGATCATCAGCACTAATAAAAGAAACCATAGGACTCGATGATAGCACATAGTGTAGAGGTGTATAGGAAGAAGTGGAGAGGGCCTAGCACCATTCCTTGGTGTACCCTCTGCTCACCTGGTGTACCCTTGATATCTCTCCACACCAGGCACACAGTAAGATCTGTCCAAGAGTTAGGACTCCAACCACCTCAGGGAAGTGTCAGTGATGCCAAAGTCAGAGAGGGTGGCAATAAACATCTTATTAAGTTGAAAATAGTTTTTGTTGAGCTTAACTAGGTTTCAGAAATCAAAATTACTTATCCTGTGCTTTTAGTCAGTTGGATTAAGGTGTAACTTGTTTGTTCAAAGTAGATCTGCCCTTAGAGGAAGATTAATCAGTTTTGTTAGGTGTAGAGATCAAAGCTGGATAGACATCTCCATGGATTTGCATTAAACTCAGTAGTCAGTATTATAAGACTTCGACAACATGTGTCCGGACCACATGCCACTTCAATATTACAAATTTTGTGTAAATACTGTGGTCTTTGAGGAGTATGCACCCTTGGTGTATGAGGCATGCACACTTTTACTGTCATAAACTGTACCCAGCATGTATCAGACACCCACAAACTATCATCAGAGTTCAGCACCAGTGCCAGTGTTTGAAGCACACACGTCTTCAGATGATGGTGCCTACGGATTGACCAGCGCTGGGAACAACACTGGCACCACTTCCAGTCTCAACAACCGAAAAGCAACATTTCACCAGACGACATCATCTATGGACAATAAGCATTATACATAAGCAGATGATTGTACGACATAACTTCTATGCAGTTGATCTCGTGCTGTACTGATACAGCAATACGGTTTGTTTTCTCTTTTTGCTAATGCAACCTTTAAATAAAACGGGGCTCCCCATTGTGGAACCCCACCACTTCTTACATGTTGTATGATTAATTTTACAATATCATAATTGAAATTATATTTGTATTTGTAAATTCTATATAATCACGAAATTATTACAATTTACTAGTTGCATGCATTTATCACAAAGCTTTTGTTGGCAGATTTCTATCCCACAAGCTTTACTTATGCCACTGTAAATCAAAGAGTAAGGTTATGGGTAAAATGGAATCATAGAAGTAAAAATAATCTGGGAAGCATTGCATTTCAAACCCTTTACCATTTACAAATCCAGAAAAGCTTCATCTACATTACAAAGGCATATTACATTTTTTTAAATTTTAAGTTAAATAGACTTCCCATTGTGCTTAGCTGCCTAGAAGAATATAAAATATGTCGCAAGCAGTCAGTTGAGACCAAATTCAGACCAAAATATCTCCGAAATCAGCATGGTGTAAACCTCTGATACAATCTGC
Organism: Erpetoichthys calabaricus; assembly: GCF_900747795.2. Classification (NCBI taxonomy): domain Eukaryota; kingdom Metazoa; phylum Chordata; class Cladistia; order Polypteriformes; family Polypteridae; genus Erpetoichthys; species Erpetoichthys calabaricus. Next base: position 60,166,433 of record NC_041408.2, read on the forward strand.
AAGGCTCAAGCATTTTACTGGTGCTTGTTGTTTTCATTACACTTCAAGTTTATTTGCCTTTTCTTGGTGAGTAGATTCTGACTTTTGCTATTGCAAATAACAAAAAGCTTTTCCTTTAGAATTCCCTTTACTTAAATGTAAACCACAAATATGAGTAAGACTGAGCAGTTTTCAAGTGATTTCTGTAAACATTAGAGTACTGTTTATGTGCCAGCTGTATATTTCAAAAATGAATTACACTTAATTTCCCAAAATAAAAACTATGTATTGAATATGGACAGATGGGCTGGCCATCTTCACTCTTGGAGTAGCATGGAGCCTTCTGCTTTTCATTAATTCTGAGATCTGCATTAGCCAGTTGTTTTGAATATTTTATTACTTGGAAATTGTTAACACTTATCAAGGTCCAAATTAAAGTATACAGTGAAGTTAAAATAATGATTTTTAAAATATTTTTTAAAATAATTAACTTTAAATGAGAGTGAGAAAATGTAATGTTTGCACCTGAATAAACAGGAAAACAAAAAAAGGCAATTACATTAAATTTGGAAAGAAGAATCCAATATATTTGTTCAGGTTTATACTGTCGATTCAGCTTTTAGAATTTAAGCATGAAGAAACAGAGCTTACTTTACATAAAAATGGAATAAAATCTTTGATTTACACAGTTTCACCATCAGATTCACCCAGGCAGCAGACTTTCTGTAACACTTCAGACTTTGTCTCTTTAGTTATGAGTGAACAATGATATATTATTCTATGCTGTATGTATTCTTGTGAGTGGCATTAAATATAGTATAGCCTGTATGTAAACAGTAAACCTAAAGACTAATGGGATAGACGTTTTGACTTGAAGACCCGCCTATCCTCATCATTCATAGGTCAGGAATCCTGTCCTTAATTCAAAAAGTCCCTCCCATTAGTCCTGAAGTTCGATATACAAGTTGATAATTCAGCAAGTAACTGTTTAACAGCATTTTATCAAAAATATGTTTGTGTTCGTCGTTTTGAGCTTACGATTGTATAAAAGGCATGGATTATTTGACAACAAGTAATGTGAGTTTTTTTTACTGTTTTTCATAGATGTTTTGTACATCCTTTGTCACTGTCTAATATCTATTGATTGTGTTTATGAGAATCTCTCTTGTGTACATTCTCCAAGAAAACATGAGATTAAAATTATTTCTCTGGCCACACAAACTATATGGGGTATTTATGATACATGTGTTTGGCATGTTGAGAGCATACAAATGGGTGAATGGACATGTGGATTATGCAACACGAGTAACGTTTGATCTGTTTATTGAGATTTAGATTTTGTTTTGCTGTTGTCCAGCATTGGTCACCATAGACACCTATTCTATCATAAATTCTGCATGAAAACATGAGATTTTAAAAATTTCTGGGCTATCACTAAAAACTACATGGAGTATATCAAATGTAAAAAATATTTTTTGGTGGGGTATTCCTTTAAAGGTAAGGCTTGTAAAAAACCTTGAAACACTGAAAAGAAAATAGAAAGAATAACTAACATACTGTAAAGTAAATCCAGTCTATTCAAGACAAAATGAGTAATTTCTGATTTCTGACTTTGAAGAGTGAATCTTGCTTAGTCTATTTTTTTAATTAATTTCCGAGATGATGGTAAGTACAGTATCTGTTCTCAGAATTAACAAATAAAGTGTTGAGCACCATAACCACAGAATAAATATCACCAGGCACATGAACATTGTACTCCATACAAAAATTTCAAAAAGTCATTATTTGAAAAAATTTGTTTCCAGCTCCTTCTGTTAAATAAAATACACAAGTTACCGTTCAGTCTTTGTTATACTGTAATTCTGTTTATCCATCTGACTACTCAGCGAGAACTGTGAGTTTTAAAACGTTTGTTGGATTTTTTTTATAGCAATGAAAAAACGTAATACGACTTAAGCTCAATTTAACTTTTTAATGGGTATAGTTATGCATTGTATGTAGCCTGTAATTTTGCGTCATTATTTGTGCAATTTTTTGTAAGATAAAACACATTTATTCAAAATTCCTCCCCTAAACATTACACAATTATACAATGTTATTGACTGTTATACCTGCCTCGCACTCTCCACCTTGCACTTTTTAACTTGCACTGTGTTTTTATCACTCTTTAATTAACATTGTTTTTATCAGTATGCTGCTGCTGGAGTATGTGAATTTCCCCTTGGGGATTAATAAAGTATCTATCTATCTATCTATCTATCTATCTATCTATCTATCTATCTATCTATCTATCTATCTATCTATCTATCTATCTATCTATCTATCTATCTATCTATCTATCTATCTATCTATTTAAATGACAAGATCTTAAAAAGATTGTTGCTTTTTTATATACAGAGCATTTTACCAGTTCAGAAAAAGATCATTCCTTCTGTATTTTTAATGTGCTGACTTGAACAAGATCAGTCATGTTATTTTGAAGTGAATTTTGCCAATAAATAGCCACGGGCTTTTACTTATTTTTTTCTTTTTCTTTTAATATATGTAACTTGATGGTCTAGTAAGCACATTTATGTACTTAAGTCTCAGTGAATTGCATCGGTATAATGCCACGCTTTCTCTGATGTTTGCTCAATAGCTGCAAAATAGTAAACTTAAGTGACAAACTAACCTTTCCCAAACAGATACCAATTTTAAAATGTTTCCTGTGTCTTTAATTAATTTTGCAAACTGTCAAAATAAAAGAAGGCTGCTAATAGCTTCTTTATGGCACACTTCATTCAATATCATTACATTTTCAGAACTTTGTTTTGCTGTCACATCTGCCTATTTCTTTATCATTCTTTACTTGTTTTAGGCACAGACAATCAAAAATGATTGAGGACATCATCAAACCTGTAAGAATGCCTCCCAGAGGAAACGGACACAGCCTGAGGTGCATGCTTTGCTCAATAACGACACAAGCATTGCTTCTTTGTAAGTGATATGCATTAGCAGACTGCTAGGCCCATAAGCATTTCCTGAGGGTTGAAAGGGGGCAATTGATAGAGTGGAAGGGGCTTTCCTCCAGGTGTAAGCCAGTAACAGACAGACAGACAACTCTTTTTATCCTTTTGTAGCGTCCTCAGTAATTAAAGTTGCAATACACAGCAGGCTTTGCCTTGAGTGCAGTAACATGCTTTGGGGCTTGGCACCATACTTAGTGACTGACATGATGATACATAGCATTCCCTCTAAATTTTTGCGTGACTAATCTCACCAAGCAGAGGAAATAAAAGTCAAGATTATGAATAAAATGCATTAAAATACTCTGATAAAACATTCATGTGACAAATGCAAAGGATTGAAGAAAAGAAAAGCAAATCTTGTTATGATTCAGTTTATTGTACTGTATATGAAACTGCGTTTTTGACAATTCACAAATTTCTGAATCTGAAGTAATTGTACAAAAAAGCTTAGTTGATTTTTTTTAACATAAGCACAATGCCTTTGTATTAAACTGTCTAAGGAATGGTTTTAGTAGTGTGCATGAGCATGACTTCTTTTTTCATTTGTTAGCAGTCTTACAAAAATTAAACAAAAATACAAAATAAAACAATACAATAAATGAAAACTTGTACAACTTAGAAAAGAATATTTTTAAGACAAAAAAGGACACATACATTGTATGTGATATGATAAAAAACACAAAACAAAACAAATGAACAGTCTACCTACAGGTCTTTCACAGATTCAAAAGTCTGTTTAAATATTTCTTTTCTACAAAGTGAATTTACATTTTAAAGTACAAAGTGCAAATACTATGGGTTTCATTTCCATTTGGTAAGGAAGTTTCCCAGAAGCAGATAATGGGCCGTAAGCAGATCATCCTTTTAACCTTGCTTCTTTGAGGCCTGCTGCAACAAAGGAAATGAAGGTAAATTCAGTATGCTGTGTATTTAGAGAAAGTCAAGTTATGACATAGAGTATTATCAAATTTAAGAGAGTATCACAAAACTTATCAATGCCATATATGCAAACTTAATATATTGTTAGTTAACTGCTTTAAGAGGTACCAATGAAGTGGAAAAGTATGGAATTGTTGTCTAATTTGATGAGAAGCTGTCAGTAAAGGAACATGTAATAGAGCTTTTCCAGTTTTCTGAGCATTTAATTCCTGTTATTGTGGAGGAAAACCTAACGATTCAGTGCTTGGGATGTAGAAGATACAGGAAAGTTCAAACGAGTCATGCTCCAATTACTAATTGATCGATAGTGTAAGGAAAAGTTTCATTGATCAAGCAGTGTTCTGCAAAAAAAGCCTTCCCATACCACATAAATGCAGAGTGTGTGAAGAATAAATCTATCCAGTAACCACAGCCAATGACATACTGTACGCCCAGACATATCTTTCTGATGTCCCTTCTTTCAAACATGTTACTAAAAGGCTCCTGTTTCATATTCCAGACATTAGAACCTTAAAAACTGTTGATAAGAACAGACCATTCAAAAACGCTCACCAATCCTCTCCACCTAATTTCTCCAAAACAACAATGAGTTGAGTTTTCAATGTCCCCAAAGTTCACACTGTCTACCACACTAATTGGTAGTTTTATTCCATGTGTCTATGGTTCTCTGTAATGAGAAAATCTTTCTAACGCCCATGTGAAATATACTTGTGAACAAGTTCTTGTTAAACTCATTTTAAAGTTAACAGCATGGATCCACTGTTCTAATTCCTTTCATAATTTTAAAAACTTCAGTTTTGCCACCTAATAATCGCCCTTTGTTTAAACTTATAATTTAATGTCTTTACCCTTTCCTCATAACTCCTAAAATCAGACTATTTGATCTTCTCTGGTCTTTTTCTTGTGTTGCTATGTCTTTTTGTTTATAAACGTTTTTGTTATAAAACTCCTTTCACTTGTACTTCACACACATGCTATATAACCTATCATTCTTAATGGCTTCTGTACACTGTCTGGATGCTGATAGTGATCAGCCCCCTATGACTCCTAGGTTCTCCTCATAAGGGATACTTTTCAAGTTTCAGTCCTTCCATTGTGTATTCCAATCTTGCATTCCTTACATTTATTTACATAAAACGTTATCAGCCACAAATCTGCCCAAGCATTTATGCTGTTCAAATCTCTCTGTAATCGTTCAATGGATTCTGTTTTATCTTCTGTCCCAACTAGCTCGCTATCATCTCCAAACTTAATTAACAGGTTATTTATATTCCTATCCAGATCATTTATGTATATTAAAAATTATAGTGGCCCCCATGCTGACCCACCCCAAGAGACACAACTTTTAATAACATCTAACTCTGATAAGGTTCCTCATACCATAGCTCTTTGTCTCCTGTGTTTCAGCCAATTTTGCACCCACACCAACACACCCTGTATTCCTACTTTTTTCAGTTTGCTGCCCAGCCGCTCATGTGGGACTTGTTTAAATGTTGTCTCCAATTGTATTCCTTTGTTGGTTGCTCAAAAATTACTGTATATTAGTAAAACAAGACCTCCCTTGTCTGAATCCATGCCGCCTATTCACTAAAACTCCTGTTCCTGCCATGTGGTGCTCAATTTTGTTCTTAATAATCCCTTCCATTGATTTACTTGTGGTGCACATTAAACTTACTGGCTTTTACTTACTTGGATCTGCCCAATTACCCTTTTTATATAATGGGATAATATTTGCTATTTTCCATTCCTTAGGAAGCTCCATAGTGCTCAGTGACTTTTGTAAAATGTGTGCCAAGGGTTTATATACACACTCACTAATGTTTGTAAGTACTCAAGAATGAAAGTTATCTGGTCTTTCATGCTCCAGCTCTTGCTAGATGTTTGCATCATTTCTGACCTACATTGCTAAATTTATAGATGAATTTAGCACTCATCTGATTTCATGCCCTACTTTTTAAATACTGGCTTACTCTTAGACATGGAGGTGTTGTACCAGAACAGCAAGATTTGGGATAAATAGAGTTATTTGTTTAAAAAGGATCTGACATTGTAAGACTCGATGCAAGTGAACATGGAAACGCAGTGAATATGTGTGGAAAGGTTCATATAGTTAGTTAATTTAAAGGAAAACAAAAAGGAACAGGAAAAAAAATATAAGCCAAGTAAAGTCATTGTCGCATATGAGGCGAGATTTTTTGAAAAACATTGGACCAAAGGCTAAATAATCAAATAAAATGATCCATAAAAAACAGTGTAAAGTTGCAGATAGGCTGCGATTTTAGAACATTAGAACAATCTCAACGAAAACAGGCCGTTCAGCCTAACAAAGCTCACCAGTCCTATCGACTTCATTTTTCTAAACTAACATCAAGTCAACTTTTGAAAGTCTCTAAAGTCCTATCGTCTACCCCACTACTTGGTACCTTATTCCAAGTGTCTATGGTTCACTGTGTTAAGAAAAACTTCCTAATGTTTGTGTAAAATTTACCCTTAACAAGTTTCCAACTGTGTCCCCGCGTTCTTGATGAACTCATTTTAAACCCACTGTCTTGATCCACTGCATTAATTCCCTTCATAATTTTAAACACATCAGTCGTATCTCCTCTTAATCTTCTTTTGCTTAAACTGAAAAGACTCAGCTCTTTTAATCTTTCTTCATAATTCATTCTCTGTAGCACTGTAATCAGCCTAGTCGCTGTTCTCTGGACTTTTTCTAGTGCTGCTATGTCCTTTTTGTAACCTGGAGATCAAAACTGCACACAGTACTCCAGATGAGGTCTAACCAATGTGTTATAAAGCTTCTGCATAATCTCCTTGGACCTCCTATCCAAATCATTTATATATTTTAAAAATAGCAACAGCCTTAGCACTGACCCCTATGGAACATCACTCATAACATCAGTCAATACACCCTCTGGTTCCTGTGTCTGAGGCAATTTTGCACCCATCTACAAACAACACCCTGAACTCCCGCTTCTTTTAATTTGATGCCCAACCTGTCATGTGGCACCTTATCAAATGGTTTCTGAAAGTCGAGATAAAAAATATCATATGCTCCACTTTGATCATATCCTTTTGTTGCTTTATCATAGAATTCCAGAATGTTATGTTGCTCTTCTGAACCCACTAAATGTTCAGTAAAACTCCTGCTCTTGCCAGGTTTGCTCAATCTTATCCTTCAAAATTCCTTCCAGTAATTTACCTGTGATGCATGCTAAATTTACCGGCCTATAGTTGTTGGATCTGTTGGATTACCCTTTTTAAATAAAGGGATGATATTTGCCATTTTCATTAACCCTAGCCCTTTGGAATTTCCCCAATGTGCAGTGATTTCCTAAAAATATGAATCAAGGGTTTATATATGTACTTGCTAGCCTCCTTAACAACTCAAGGGTAAATATTATCTGGTCCTGGTGATTTGCTTGATCCTGGTGATTTGATATTATATATTAATGTGGATAAGCTCCAACGGTTCAGGTGATATCAAGAATCAGGCAACAAGAGGGTAAATAAGAGTCAAGTAGGAGTCTTTTATTTGAAGGTGAGTCGTGACATAAACCTCTTCTTTAATATGCGACTTCCAAGCACGCATAAATACTCCATTAAACAAAAGCCGAAGGATACAGTTTTAAAAAGACAAAGGCTATGATATAGATACAAATGAACTGCTCTCACTCTTGTGGCTCAACAAGACCGTGTCTAAATCTTATCTTCGACTAATAGCTGTCGGTTTGAAGATTGCATGATTTCCCTATGTCTTTGTGGCCTATTCTATTTTCTCCCACATTCCAAGCAAATGCAGCTTGCCAGCTTTTTACTCGTCTGTCGATTTGTCTATTGTGATGTGCTCTTTAGAGCTTCATCCTCCACAACACTGACATGGACTAGGAGGATTTGAAAATGGAGGGATGAATGAACTCAGATATTGAGGGGATGAATGTAGTTTTATTAATAATAAATTATGCCACCAGTTTTTCAATATGTGCTAAATGACCAGTTAACCTCACTTGCCAAGACTGATCATTTGAAGACAAGAGTTTCTGGCAACATCTGACAATCCACTCCACTTTTATCTATCGTTATGTTAAATAAGCTTCTAACATTTTCCTTCAATAAAATTAATTATACTGTCTTATCCAATATCAAATCAGCTTCATTTTATTTCTAAAAATTAACAAGAAATTCCTTTTCATTATAAATCCTTCATGATTTAAGACTATACAATTTCAGGTGGGTTTAATTCATAAACTGATTGCATCTAAGTGATATGCAATCAAAAGTATAACTGTAGAGATACTTGCCTGTTTATTTGAAGTACTTTCTCCAGGATTTTTAGGTCCTAAATAAAATAATAAAAAGAAAATCAAAGTTAAATATAGCATTATGCAACAGTAAGATGTTTATTGTAAAATAATTCCTAAATTAAGAAAGCACCCTAAATTAAATATCAGCTTATCATATTATAACAAGTGTTGAACTTAATGGTAGTTTTCAGTGTTTAATTTATATGTAAAAGTTTATGTTTAACATTTTTCACTCCTACATCCTCAAAAACGTGTGTTAGTTGAAGTGGTGATTCCAAATGTATTGCTGGTGACTCACACCATGATCTGTCGCAGTTCAGAGATTTGCACTGTGGTAATCGCTGGCGGTAATTTGCAAACCTTTGAAGCCTGGATTACGATGGCCCACAGAAGCAGCCTCTTAGTAGTATTAGCTAAAGGAGACTCCTTGGCCTTGGCCGAGGAGATACTGCTTCTGAATAGTGCAAGTGGAATGCTTCCGGGAGAAGTCAGTTGAGTAGTCTACTCAGCTCCCCCCTTCTTGCATGGCTTTGCCACCACACTCCACCCATCCACAGTGCAAACGTGTATTACGTGGACTTGCACCACGAGCAAACTCAGTTCACAAGTTTGCACTGTGATAACCTCCGGTAGTCAGCTGCCAACCTGTGACGTCTGGATTACAACAGCTCTCAGAAGCAGCCTCTTTGCAGCATTAACCAAAGAAGAATTCTTGGCCTTGGCCAAGAACATTTGAAAGTATTGCCTACTCAATGTCATCATAAACCTCCCTCTTTTGGTTCTTATTCTGATAAATACATCCTTTGATATATTGATATACTGTATATACTGCAAGTGGAACACTTCCTGGTGATGTCAGCTGAGCTGTCTACTCAGCTCCCACTTTGCTGCATGGTTCAGCCACCACACCAAGCCTACTCTGCAGGAGTATGGATATGCCCATGAGTGTGTCCTGCAATGGAATGCTCCCCTCTCCAGAAGTAGTTCCGGCATTTTGTCCAGTGGTTCCTGGATAAGCTTTAGTCATCTGTGATCCTGAATCAGATTCTTGCAAAAATCATGTGATTGTTACCATTGATCATAAACTTTTCTTATCCTGTGTACATTCTGCAGTTATTCCATAATTTAGATTGACAGAAGGAGTGGTTCTCTTGCATTATGCCTTATGTTATATCACATTCCTGCACTGATGAAGTATCGTTACAGCTTCATTAAGTCAAATCACTTGATTTACACTCTGCAACTGGAGTAATTAGTGCAGAGTTATAGGTTCAGTTTCATAGATGAAATATTTTATAATAAGTAAAACTTTTAAGACATTTTACTCATTTCTTCTAACATTTTACTGAACATCTGGAAATAAGTTTTGTTGGTTAAAGTCAACTGAGAGGAGTTCTCAAGCAAAAGCGTAAATTATAAAATATACAGCAACTGAATGACGGTTTGCATTCAGTGGATCCTCCACCTGTATGTTGCACTCTTACAATACTAGATTTTGGGGTTTGATTGTTGATCATATATAGCACTACTATTCATTTTTTCCCAGCCCTATACAGTGGAACCTCGGTTCACGACCATAATTCGTTCCAAACCTCTGATCGTAAACCGAATTGGTCGTGAACCAAAGCAATTTCCCCCATAGGATTGTATGTAAATACAATTAATCCGTTCCAGACCGTACGAACTGTATGTAAATATATTTTTTAAAATATTTTTAAGCACAAATATAGTTAATTACACCATAGAATGCACAGTGTAATAGTAAACTAATGTAAAAACATTGAATAACATTGACAAACACCCAGGCTCCCTGTTCAGCAGCACGTACAGGCTCGCTCTCAGCTGCACGCTCTCTCTCTCTCTAGCACGCGAGCCTGCCTGCTCTCTCTCTCTCTCTCTCTCTCTCTCTCTCTCTCTCTCTCATCAGCACATGAGCCTGCCTGCTCTCTCTCTCTCTCTCTCATCAGCACACGAGTCTGCCTGCTCTCTCTTTCTCTCTCTCTCATCAGCACACAAGCCTGCCTGCTCTCTCTCTCTCTCTCTCATCAGCACACAAGCCTGCCTGCTCTCTCTCTCTCTCTCTCATCAGCACACGAGCCTGCCTGCTCTCTCTCTCTCTCTCTCTCATCAGCACACGAGTCTGCCTGCTCTCTCTCTCTCTCTCTCATCAGCACACAAGCCTGCCTGCTCTCTCTCTCTCTCTCTCATCAGCACACAAGCCTGCCTGCTCTCTCTCTCTCTCTCATCAGCACACGAGTCTGCCTGCTCTCTCTCTCTCTCTCTCATCAGCACACGAGTCTGCCTGCTCTCTCTCTCTCTCTCTCATCAGCACACAAGCCTGCCTGCTCTCTCTCTCTCTCTCTCATCAGCACACAAGCCTGCCTGCTCTCTCTCTCTCTCTCATCAGCACACGAGCCTGCCTGCTCTCTCTCTCTCATCAGCACACGAGCCTGCCTGCTCTCTATCTCTTTCTCTCTCTCTCTCTCATCAGCACACGAGCCTGCCTGCTCTCTCTCTCTCACATTGCAGCAATTCAGCAGTTCTCGTCTGACCGAGAACAATGCAACACGAGCAGAAATCATCAGCGCGCACAAACCGAAAGAGAAACTGGCTTGTTCGTATACCGAGTGTGTGGTCGTGAACCGAGGCAAAAGTTTGGCGAACTTTTTGGTCGTAAACCGAGTTGTACGTGTACCGAGGAGTTTGTGAACCAAGGTTCCACTGTATATGGCAATGAATGACCCAATCACAAGTAAATATACACTTCTTCTGCTGTCCAATCAAGAGATAGATAGAGTGTCTGAGACTGAATCATGGGCTAGTATTGATCTGATTGGCTGGTACTTGTACAAGCTTTTTTTCCCAGCTGTGTATGTATATGAATATTTTTTTTGCTGAGATTGCCTGACTGCTGGCAGATATGGTGTAGTGTGACTACCACAGCTCTCAGAAGTGTTTTCCATAATGCACAGTATTTTCTGGAATTAGGTTAGTTGCCATGTCGGATAACATTTATACCCCACATGAAACATTCCAAGATTTGCTCGGAACTGTACCAAGACCACCGTTTGTAAAGGGTCTCAGTTCACACCAGAGAGCGCTTGGCAAGTAACATCGACATAAATGAACTGGACTACAGTTGAAATTGCTCCAGATTTTAAAAATAAATGCTCCAATCGAACTACATAAGAAAACACCTTTAATACAGAAGAAAAAAAGAGAGTAAGAAAGAAAGACCAACAAAAAAAAAATGAAAGACATATATCCAGATTGTCTTACCATCATCCTTGGTCACTCCAAGGCATCCCATTAGCTCTTGCTCGGTTAAAGCTTTGTCATTATTCATATCACAATATTCCACAAATTTCTTCACACATTTTTTAGGCTTTGACTTTTTGCGCAAAAATCTTTTGAAAGGCTTAATCTCCTTCTTGCCAATGTTTCCACTTGCATTCTTGTCCAGTTGGTTGAAATACCAATGAACCACTCTCTCCTCCAGAGTATGGCTGGGATCTGGCTCAGAAATTCTGAAATTGGAAGAAGCAGTTCTAATTTAGAATAGAGTTTCATAATATTTGAAAAGTATTACCTATTCAATGTCATCACAAACCTCCCTCTTTAGGTTCTTATTCTGATAAATATATCCTTTGATATATTAAATATTAGTGACACCATTATACTTGAGGTGTATACCGAACCCTTTTAAATTAAATCACATAGCACACACAGTAGAAGACTCAAGGTTAGACTACATACAGTGTAGTGTCTGAGTTTTTATTTTTTTACAAGTAGTTTCAACAGGTCACAGGATTGTGGCTATCAGACTCTTGACCTGGACAAAAAGCTGTGACGATGTTACCCTTCAGCTAAATCGCCTATACTGACTTAATGTTGAATGTCAAATTATCTTCAATACATAGTTTCTAACTTACAAATCTATTTGCTTCAACACACTAAATTATTTGCCTGTGATACTTGGACCATGTAAACTACTCCAATATTGAGATCTCCTGATGTTAGCCTCCCTTTCACAGAGGATTCATTTTGTTTTGTGGCTCAACACTCAGCAACTCTTGTTGTAGATCTATTCATGTAGTTACGCCTGTCTTAATATTTTTGATATCTCAAAATCTGTAATTGCTTTTCCATCAACTACAAGTTCCACGCACTCTGCTGTTCAACATGCTTATGCTCTATGATTGTATGCCTAGTTCTGTAGCTTTGTTCCTTACCGGACATTATCTAAGTACTATCTCAAAAGGAAGAGAGAGATTTTTGTGAGATGAACTAGGAAGCAAGACCTAAACTAAAATGCAGAAATATCGAACCAGGAGGTCAAACCGCTCTATCGTCATACCCAAAAATAAAACACAAAAATCAAAGACAAAAAATCCTAAGGCATTAAAGCTGGGTAGAGGAACATGTAAATTATGAAGAATTTAGCATGCTACTTTAATTACAGTGGAGTTTGAGAAACACTTTTAAATAAACAATCTTAAGATGGATTTTATGATGTTCTTAATTTTATGATGCTTTCAGGAAACACAGCCCTGTGTTGAAATAGCCTACTTTCAAATAGATCTGTATCAAACTCAGAACCTGTGGAACAATCTGAATATACTATATGTTATGCAACAAAATATGGCAAGGCATAGTCTGAACAAAGGCCAAGTGGAAAAATGGTGCGCAAGCAAGAAAGGAGTCAAACACTAAAAAAGAAGCACCACTTGTGAAAATGCAATTGATACTATCAAGATGAATATCCTTCCTAAGTTTCTGTTTCAAAACATCCCCATATACATTAACAAATCATTTTTTTAAGAAATTAGATTCAATCATAACTTCATTTATTTGGAATTCGAACTATCCACGTGTCCAAAGGGCAACCCTACAACAACCTAAATCAGAAGCCGGCATGGCTCTACCTAATTTTCAGTTTCATTACTGGGTGGCAATTATACAAGCTATAAAAACTTGGACATTAACACAAATAGATGAACACACACTAGCTTAGTCCACAATATAAATGAAATCAGTGCAGTACTTCTTTATATTCCTTGCTTTGCACACCAGTAAATACAAGGTATCCTCAATATACGAACAACCCAATTGTCCTCCATTCACTCAGAATATGGAACCAATGTAGGAAGCACTTCAAGTTAGAGAATATTTTATCTGTGGCACCTCTACATGATAACCACCTTTTCCACCCTCTCAAACTTACACAGTTTTTTTTAATGTTTGAAAAATGTATGGGGTTAAATCATTTGGAAATTTGTATATAAATAATGTCTTTGCATCTTACAAACAATTACACTTTAAATTTAGTCTTCCCATCAACACAATTTTTCCACTATCTCCAAATTAGAAACTTTGCTAAAACAAAGCTGCCCAATTTTCCTCACCTCCCACCTGCGAACGTTGCAATCAAGTTCCAGCCTCACTAGGCCACATGTTCTGGACCTGCACCAAATTAAAATCATTCTGGACAAAAATGTTTAAATGTCTATCAGATAGCCTTGGTGTCACAAACACTACTAATCCATTAACAGCTGTAATTACCTTTACTTCATGATTAGCATGTAGACTTATCTTGCTCAACTGGAAGAATCCTAGCCAACCCCTTTTAAATCAGTGGGTAACTGATGTTATATGCTATTTGAAACTGGAAAAAATCTAATTCTCATATAGAGGATCTGTACAAAACGTTTTAAAAACCTGGCAGAATTTAATTAATACTATTTTAGAATAAGCATTTATATTGGGGAGAAAGACCTCTTTCCCTCTTTAGTATTCTCATGGTCTTACTGTGGCTCTTGGCCTTCCTCTGTTTCTCATGGGTGGGGGTTGAATTTAATTTAGTTTTGTTAAGTTTGACTTGATTGTATGGAACGTTACATGCTTTTAATAAATTCAGTAAAGATAAAGAAAATGCAAGGGAACATACTAGTGAAAGTACAAGAAGATAAAGAACTGAAAGAAATTTAATAAGAATTTCAAAAGTTCATTAACAAATTAGCAGTTGGGAGCAATGAGAAACCAGAACACACTGACATCTTTGTTAGGTGCAAAGGAAAGCTGTTTTGTATTCAGCAGCCTCTATGTTGGCCCCTTCACCTTCACTGCTGTGACCTGTACTGGAGTCTCTGTTCCAGCATGTTATATAATGGGATTGAAACAAAATAAGCAGCAAATAATACATTTCTAAAATTTGTACCATGTCATAAAACAGCACTTAAGGACATAGGCAATTTCCTGAGTCGTCCATCTTGTTTTAATTTTTTTTTACTAATACTCCACTTTATGATGATTTAGTTGACTTGTCAGTGTTATTGAGTTTAGATAATTTATTGCATAAAGTATTTCAGCTTTATAACCATTGTGCACTGTTATGAAACTTTATCTAATAAAAAACTAATGTGTCTGTGCTTTTGATTAATGAAATGTACTTAAATTCTACCATGGATTGCAATCTCATATGATTTTGTTCCTAAATGTAATGCATCTGTTAGTGATCTGTTCCCAGTATATTATAAAAGTAAAAATAACAGGAAAAATAAATGTACAGTATTGATATATTTATTTTAGATGATAGAAATTAGCTTAAGTCATTTTTTTTTTATTTAACATATATTTATTGCTGGCAAAAGCTAATTTTGGGATGACACAGTGATTAGCACTGGTACCTCAGATATATGCTGGTTAGGTTGATTGTCAACTGCAAAATGACCCTGTGTGGATATGTGCATGAGTGTGTCCAGTGCCAGACCCTGCCCGTGGCTATTTCCTGCTTTGTATTCAGTGCCGCCAACATTGGCCCTAGTCCTCTCCGACCCTGACTTGGGTTAAGGAGGTTTGAAAATATTATGTTACCACAATAGTTTGTGCATGATGTACTGTTATGAAAAAATCGAAACCATTTAAGTAGGTGTAAGAGCAATAAATGTTCAAATAAAAGTAAAATCCATTTTTCATCAGTTCAAGGATTTTAGACTAATAGTAGCAATCCTTAAACTTATACCTTCTTCCATGATACAGCATCTATGTTACAGATCACATCAATTTTTTCAGTGTTCAAGGCATTTCTAAATTTCTTTATATATACAGTATATATACTAGGGGGTTACCCCTGCTCGCTTCACTTGCCAGCCACTTTGCGTCTCTGCCGCTCGTGTTGTGAAGAGGGGGGCTGAACGCACCCCAAGGAAACGCAGTCCCTCCTCCGAAACCCCCTCTTAAACAGGAAACAAATACAGTTTTTTTTTACCTCCTCTTTGCTCAATCAGCTGCTGGCCTGCTGCTACTGCCATGCCACGTGATCTGCATCTCGCATGGTGCTTCGAACATTTAAAAGCCTATAGAGCAGCTGTCTTTGTCATCTACTCTTTGTCTTTTATGTCCGGCCCCTGGCGTGGTTAACTCTCTTGGCACAAATTCTCGTCTTGTGGGACATGAGTTCTTGATATTTATATGATGTTTATAATTACATATATATTTCACTTTAATAAAAGGATAAGTGTCTGTGTGTCCATCTGGTTGCTATATCTCTGTCATTCCAAAAGATGGCACATCACAAACAGTAATACTGCTTTTACAAATTCTATACCAAATGGCATATAACAGAGACATATGCATTTCATGTTACACTGCAAATGTTAACACTGAGGTCTACATCAACCTGTCTTGGATGGGTAGTACAAACAGTGTGTGTGTATGTGTACAGGGGTGAGGAAAAGTTTACAGTTGTTCGTAAGGAAAAAGACATGCAGGTATGATTATTACAACAGCTTTATTAATTCAATAGCTTTATTAACTAAAAAGAATGTCACAATGGCACTGTGCAATTAAGGTACAATCTTGTAAGTGCTAAAATGACTGGCCTTCATTATTTATACATTCTTGTAGTCTACTTGCTACACTCAAGCACACATTAATCATCTTTATATACAGTATATAATACGCTACCTTGGCTGTTTGTTTGTCTGTCCGTGATTTTAAATCATCTGTAGCTCACAAACAGTTTCAACTATTGACCTGAAATTTGGAACACATATACTCTGTGATGTCTACTATCCGCTTTCGGGGTGATGATTGATCTCCAAGGTTATTCCTATTTTTATTTTATTTTATTGTAGAATCAACTCTCTGCAGTACGCAGCAGGATGGCCATTCTCATCCCTACCGCCTTTGCCATCATTTCCCCTACCTCTTCATATCTTAAATCGTTCTTGAGGCAGATTGAAGATTTAAATCCAAGCCTAAGTGAAAAATTAATGAAAACGTACTAAGTAATTGCAACAGAAACACTGACGTAATCAGTTTTAACGTGAAAAGATGTTGACGAAAGAAGAGAAGCGGGCCGCTACGGTGGAGAAAAGAAGAGCTGCTCAGGGAGCAGCAAGTGCATAAACCTCTGAGAAAATAAATGCTAAACGTACAGAGGAAGAGGATGGAAACTACAAATTCTCAAGTCAAGTGTATTCACTGCATGTTATCATGCAGTGCGCCGTTACTGGTAATAATAATAAGACAAATAAGAAGACAAGTAATACAAATAAATAATACAATAATTAATAAATAAACAATACTACAAGAATAAACTGTTTTATGTGTAAACTACACAGACACACACGAACACACACACACACATTGTATATTGCTTTTGAGAAATTTAACTAATCACCATATATAATCACCATATATTTTTAGTCTATAATACAGTATTTTGTGATATGTTGTAATAAATCAGTATACTTTCAATTTAAATATGACTTCTGGCAGACCCACAGAGATGTTTTGCTGTGGCTCATTACTTAAAGTAAGATAAAAGAACATGTGCAATCTTTGATAAAAATAATCCATATAAATGAAAAATGAAGACAGATCAATTAATGTTACAAAAATTAGAAAAATATTTTATGTGTTTCACTGATTTTTTTTTTGATTATGAATAACTGAGTCATTAACCTTTTGAGAAAATAGCACATACATGTCAAATTTAAATCTCTGTTTCTGTATAAAAGTTTGAATTTGGAAAGGATTTTTGCATTTAGACATATAAAGATTTATTTTCTCCACTCTTTCACTTTTTCCTGGTAAGTGACTGCACTGACATTCTCTCTGTGTTCACGGAGATTTCCATGGACGCTCTTGTTTCCTTCCACACTCCAAGCACATACAGGTTAGCTGTTAACCCTATGTGGCCCTATATATTTTTCTATGAATGTATGTCTAAATTTAAGATTATGTTTTGCCTCTTTGTTTTTGTCGTAATCGTGTCTAGATTTCATTAAATATCCTGTTAGGTTTTTTTTGTTCATGTTTTGTGCTGGGTCTTGATTTTTATTTGCATAAATCATTATTTTGCTGGGGCGGCATGGTGGCACAGTGGTAGTCCTGCTGCCTTGCAACAAGAACACTGGGGTGCGAGTCCTGATTTCTCTCTCTCCGTGGAGTTTGCATGTTCTCCCAGTGTCCACAGTGTCCCACTCAGGCTATATGGAATGGTGCTAAATTAGAACTGATATGTGTGTGTGCATGGAGTGTTCCTGCTTTACACTCGGTGCTTGCTGGCTTATGGTCCAGCTTCCCTGCAACCTTGTTGTTGATAAGTGCACTTAGAAAATGGATGGATAGATTATTTTGCTGTAGCTATTTGATGCCATTTTGTACTGCATGAGGTGCCACCGTTCTGTGTTAACACAAATGCCAATCATATGAGGGTAACATGCTATCACTATAAAAGATGGCTGAGGGCTAGTCTCAGTGTCAGAGATCTGGATCTCTTCTTTCTGGGGCATCTATTACTTAGAATAAAATGTATGAAAATGTGGGAACATATGTAGGAATAACTGATGAATATACAGTATGCTGAGTCACAAAATCAACGTTGTCTTGGGCAGGACTCGGCTCACATAAAAACCTTTTATCAGACCTAATCAATGACTTTGTTAAATGATGTGACTCAAACCACCTACAACTGAACACCAGCAAAACCAATGAGTTGGTGGTGGATTTTAGGAGGCCCAGACCCCTCATGGACCCCGTGATCATCAAAGGTGACTGTGTGCAGATGGTGCAGACCTATAAATACCTGGGAGTGCAGCTGGATGATACATTAGACTGGACTGCCAATACTGATGCTCTGTGCAAGAAAGGACAGAGCCGACTATACTTCCTTAGAAGGCTGGCGTCCTTCAACATCTGCAATAAGATGCTGCAGATGTTCTATCAGACAGTTGTGGTGTGCTGGGGAGGTAGCATTAAGAAGAAAGACGCCTCACGCCTGGACAAACTGGTGAGGAAGGCAGGCTCTATTGTTGGCATGGAGCTGGACAGTTTAACATCTTTGGCAGAGCGACAGGCGCTCAGCAAGCTATCATTTAGGGAGAATCCATTGCATCCACTAAACAGTATCATCTCCAGACAGAAGAGCAGCTTCAGCGACAGACTGCTGTCA
The DNA here is from genome assembly GCF_900747795.2 of Erpetoichthys calabaricus. Classification (NCBI taxonomy): domain Eukaryota; kingdom Metazoa; phylum Chordata; class Cladistia; order Polypteriformes; family Polypteridae; genus Erpetoichthys; species Erpetoichthys calabaricus. Next base: position 60,185,122 of record NC_041408.2, read on the forward strand.
CTGTCCTGCTCCACTGACAGATTGAGGAGATCGTTCCTCCCCCAAACTATGCGACCCTTCAATTCCACCCAGGGGGGTAAACGTTAACATTATATAAAGTTATTGTCTGTTTTTTACCTGCATTATTATCAATCTTTAATTTAATATTGTTTATTGTATCAGTATGCTGCTGCTTGAGTATATGAATTTCCCATTGGGATTAATAAAGTATCTATCTATCTATCTATCTATCTATCTATCTATCTATCTATCTATCTATCTATCTATCTATCTATCTATCTATCTATCTATCTATCTATCTATCTATCTATCTATCTATCTGAAAGCCTTCAATTACCTGGCCCTACACCATTAGCATGGGCACATATGTTGGACAAAAAAAAAAAACAAATAGTAAATAACTAGAAAAAAGATGGCTGTTGAACCCAAAAACCGTCCAGTGTTTAAAGAACTGGCTTGCAGTAATGTTGGCTTGACCAAACTCATTTATCCTGCAGTGAGCATTCTGGCTTCCATCAGGTGGGTGGCTTGGAGAAGATTGCTAGCTCAAGAGATGTGATACTATACAACTGACGCTAGCAAAAGTAAAAGTAGCATTTCCAACATGTACAGTGACATTGTAATTTCCATATCTCACCAACATTTAACAAACTCATTCCCACTCACTGGCACCCTAATAAATATTAATGTGCTCTTTGAGGAAGGCAGTAGTGACTGTTACAGCTGTTTAGCTGTAAACTGAATATTTTCATTTAAATAAAAATGTAAATTCATATCACTGTCTGAATTACATGGAGAATACTGATAGTTGATTGTTGTGGAAAAACTTGTACATAATGTGCCCATCCGTTCCAGAAATGGTGACATTATAAGGGTGTTTGATGATTAAATAAAATACCTGTTGTCATTTATACTACACAATTACATTTTTTAGAATAAGCAACTTTCCTTTCTATTTCTTGCCGGGACCACATGCTGTAACACTTGTAGGGAATTCAGCATTGTCGGTCATTAAATATAAGTATTATTAATTAATTAGTTTATTCTAGCACCAAACTTTATTGAAACCTAAAGAAACAGGTTTAAGAGAAACCTAGAGATATGTACTTTATACATAATTATCTTTATTTTAACTATCCAATGATATATGTTGTTTAAAAAAAAAGTGGAAAGAAATTAGCAAAGGCGCTAGGTATCAGTAAAAGATTAGAAAAGCAAACTGCAGTGCCATAAAATGACAGAAAAAGTAAAACAAGTACAAGTTGTGGTAAGGAAAAGGGTAATTAACCTTTAAGCCAGTCTGACTTGTTAGAAGTCAGCGAACACTAAAAGTTAACAAGACTCTCTCTCTCCGTCTTTCCCTTTCTCTTTGTGTTTATATATTTACATCCATGGGAAATGTTTGAGTTTATTGTACAAACACATGTCTTGCAGAGATTGCCTGTAGGCAGGGAAAGAGGGAGGAGGGACGACGGCCCTGTCATTCCAGAGAGCTCATTACCCACCTGCTTGCTAAAGATGGATCAGACACTGCATGAACCATATCCGTTGATAGGGCATCCAGAACGCTGGTTAGAAACTCCGTTTTTTTGTCCCCGGGGCAGCCTAAAGAAAAAGTGGACAGAAAAAAGAAATGTTTGATATGATGGAATTAAATATTATGTTATGATACAATGTAAATAAATATTGCTTGATCAACATCTACAACATGATATAGTATACATATATGGGGGAATGCAACATTATTTACAATGAAGTAAATTCAGAGATGACCCATGAAGATGATAAAACCAGCTAAATCAAAATATGCTGTAGCAACAAATAGGCTAGAAGCATATACAGTAAGAATCAATCACAAAACCCACAGCTGCATTCAGAATCTTTATGTCGCCCCCTACCAGCCTGGAGGAGTTCATTGGCTTGCTACTTGTACTGTGCTTCTCCGGTGGTTTATCCATATGCACTCAAGACACTTATTCACCTGTCATCTTCACTGTCTTACTTAATGTTTAGTAAGACTTAATACTAAACATAAAATGTATTATTTGTACACTACCTTTTGAAATTGTGAGAATTGTTTTTATTATAAAAGTTTTAAATTTCACCTAATGGCCATCCGGTGTAAAATTTTGCCGGATCAATATGCGGTCAACAATGCAGATTTCTATACCGGGTCAGTCGAGGCCCGGGTTAACAACGGCCGTCACCAGTACTGTTAGCCAACAGGGTGCTGGCGGAAATTGGGCTACTGTTGGCTGAAGAAGGAGAAGAAGAGGGGGGAGACGTGTCCGGAGGCAGGAGGAGAGGAGGAAGGTAAATTGAGTGGAACTGAGGGTAGGAACTTTGAATGTTGGCAGTATGCCTGGTAAGGGGAGAGAGTTAGCAGATATGATGGAGAGAAGGAAGGTTGAGACATGTGCAGAGGAGAGATGCTGGGTATATTGGGAGAAGATAATAACAATAAGACACTGCAGATGTTCTATCAGAAGGTTGTGGCAAGCGCCCTCTTCTACGCAGTGGTGTGCTGGGGAGGCAGCATAAAGAAGAGGGACGCCTCACGCCTGGACAAACTGGTGAGGAAGACAGGCTCTATTGTAGGCACGGAGCTGGACAGTTTGACATCTGTGGCAGAGTGACGGGCGCTGAGCTGGCTCCTGTCAATTATGGAGAATCCACTGCATCCACTAAACAGTGTCATCTCCGGACAGAAGAGCAGCTTCAGCGACAGACTGCTGTCACTGTCCTGCTCCACTGACAGACTGAGGAGATCGTTCCTCCCCCACACTATGCAACTCTTCAATTTCACCCAGGGGGTTAAACGTTAACATTATACCAAGTTACTGTCTGTTATACCTGCATTTTTATCACTCTTTAATTTAATATTGTTTTTTATCAGTATGCTGGAGTAAGTGAATTACACCTTGGGATTAATAAAGTATCTATCTATCTCTATCTATCTATCTAGAAGGGTGCTAAAGATAAAGCTGCCAGGCAAGAGGAAAATAGGAAGGCCTAAGAGGAGGTTTATGGATGTGGTGAGAGAGGACATGCAGGTGATGGGTGTAACAGAACAAGATGCAGAGGACAGAAAGATATGGAAGAAGATGATCGGCTGTGGTGACTCCTAACGGGAGCAGCCAAAAGAAGAAGAAGAAGACAGTTCACATCATTTCACCATACCATGAGTAGCTGAGAATCAAGAAAATGCTTGGGCATTTGTAAGCTACAGGTCACTGCATGATATTGGCGTTGTATGGTGTACATATACATTTATCATTTTGTAAAATTTTGTTAATTTCTGGAATGTTATTAAGGTTTCAGTCACATGTAGACTGTCTATTTATTGTCTGTGAAGTTTTCACTGTGTGTGTTTTAGCTTGCATGGAACTGCCAAGGTATTTAGAGAAGTGTATGGGATGAGCGAAAGAACATAGATATATTTCCCCATTGCACTTCTGTAAAATTGCAGTCCAATGTCCGATATTTGAAATGAAATTAAATATTTTACTTTAAATGTTTGGTATGTCTTTTTAATTAAATTAAAAAAAATAAAACATATAAAGGTATTTTTTCAACTAAATGTGATATTTTTAATATCTGTCTGTTTCAAATAAGTAATGGCAACTTAAAAGACAGAGAGTCAGTAAGAAGCTGCAAGTATGTGCATGTTTCCTTTAACTTCTTATGCTAAAATATTTTTAAGTCTGCAGTATCTGCCAAAAGTGTCGTGAAGTATGAATAGCTGTGACTTTCACTTACTAAATCACATATTAATCAGACCAAACACTATGCAGTAATTGACACCCTTTTAGAAAATCCCACATAAGGCAACAAGGCACTAATGAGGATGTATGCCTAAAGTTAAAAAGATTATAATCCTTTAATATTAAAGCATCAGACACAGTTGTCTGACACTAGGACCTGCAAAAGGAGCAGTGCCGGTCTGCTTTTAAAAGTCTACTAGTGCAGACGTGTATATTTGCAAACAACTGCCAGGCTGACAGTTGGGCATTAGCAAACATTAGAAGATGAACTTGAAAGCAGCGTAAAATACGGGATGGCATCTTTCATGAACCCCTTCAGCTCTTTGAAAACATTTTCTTCCAGTTGATAGAGACCTCCCTGGCCCTTGAGGGAAAGGGAGTGTTTGTCAATCAGTAAGTCTCCATTATCCTATTACGCTTTACGATGGCCCCTGTAGGCAGAAGGAGGGATTAAAGTAGACTGAAAGGCATGTCTGGGAAATTATCACTTAATAGACCCTCTGATGCAGGGGAAACAATCTGACAAGGAGGAGAGCCAGATTCGACACAAGCCAGAAACCCTAAATTAAATAGGGAACTTTACTAAAAAAAATCTATGTAAACCCACAGAGATATTCATCATTTGCTCTCTGGACATCCACCAGGAGAAAGGCACTCAAACAGATCTGCATAATATTCTGACTGAAGCTTCGGGATCTGCAAAACAGATGTTGGAGTCACAGAACACTTCATTTATTCTCGTTTCCTTGACATCACAGAACTCTACGTGTTAAGTTCCTTGATAAGTCATTCCATACCTGGCTTTGAGGTCCGTATTTATTTATATTTGCTCATCAAATCAAAGCCTGCTTTTTGAGCATGAGTGGCACTAATGACTAATTACAACCAGAAATTATCAAACACAGGAGTTTTTTTTTTGTGTGTTTTACAAATACTGAAAGTCAAGGAAATAAGTGTTTGCTGATGCTACTTTGTGAGGCAGCAGCCCTTCCAAATGGCATAGTTTCTTTTTTTTTTTTTTTGCTTTGACTGTAATCACTGCTTCTTTACAGCAGAAACCAAAATTTCCCATGCCCTTATTCTCTTGGGCTGCCCACAAAGATGATCACAATTACTAAACCTCTCTCTGAACAGCCAAAACACAAGCCAGTGCTGAGTGGAACTTTTTCGTTAATTAAACCTTTGTCAACAAGACAGAATACAATTTATTTTATACAACACACTGTGTGGCAAACATCATTCCCTCATGTTTATGTCATGCAGCCTTTTCCACTTTAAAAAAAAAGTATCTCCCTCATATTGATTCTATTGTCACCTTTGAAATTTCACGCAAATGCTTCTCATTAGGCGGCAGACTTGCCAGAACAAGAAAGGATGACCCGTGCAGACTTAGGCATCTCCTGAGTGAATTGCCTTGACCTTGGAACAGCGCACAGCTGATTTTTTAGGGATTCTGTTTATTAACAACAACACCACTCCACACCACCTTAGGCTGCCCCTCTCTTATCTACAAATCTGGTGAAAGTATTTCAGCATTCCTCCCAGCCGCTCTTCGCTGTTTACCCTTTGTAAGCTCCTTCCTTCCCTTATGCTTGCAACTAGCTTACTAACTTTCTAGAAAGCCTTTCTTTACCAGATTCATTTAATGAATGTTTCAAACCCCTTCGGGATGGCAACATAATAGAAAAAAAAACGGTTTAAATAATTAAGTGAAAATTGAACTAACCAAATGTAAACTTTGATGTGACTTGCACTGCTGCATATGGTTAGGAATTGTCTTTGTGGGATAATCCTTTCTTTCAGGCATTATTTTATAAAGAGTCTTTAAGGATTATTGACATGACAATGAGCTTTTACAAATTTAAGCCTATTAAATTTTACAGCATGATTAGAAACATTTACCACATTATCGTACTTTGCCCCACAAATGGTAGGCCCTGAGGAATGCAAATGGTGCCATTATGAAGTGGTTGCAACCATCACCATGGTTATGGATTGTGTCCTCACTTTAGAATATTCCGCTAGATCCACTGATAATATGTGTAATACTTTCACCCAGCAGAAAATATTTCTGGACTATCAATCTATTTTTTCAAACCCCCTTAACCAGAGTTTGCCCGTGGGGAAGCTGGAGTCTATTCCAGCAAGCATTGGGTGCTTGTCTGGAACAATTCCTGGATGGAGTACCTATCCTTTACAGAATGAAACACAAATATGCACACTAGGACCACTTTAGCATCACCCGTCCACCTAACCTGCAAGTTTTTGGAGTGTGGGAGGTGGAGGAGACCCACGCAGACATGGGGAGAAGAATATGCAAACTTGACCAAGAAAGCATTTAGGATGTGAACCCCTGGTTTCCTTGTCGTGAGGTACCAGCATTCCCACTGCACCATCATGCTGCCCTATTTCTCAACTAGTAGATAGTAAGTACAGTGATCCCTCCTCGTTCCAGAACCCCCGTGAAAGGTGAAAATCCACGAAGTAGAAACCATATGTTTATATGGTTATTTTTATATTGTCATGCTTGGGTCACAGATTTGCACAGAAACACAGGAGGTTGTAGAGAGACAGGAACGTTATTCAAACACTGCAAACAAACATTTGTCTCTTTTTCAAAAGTTTAAACTGTGCTCCATGACAAGACAGAGATGACAGTTCCGTCTCACAATTAAAAGAATGCAAACATATCGTCCTCTTCAAAGGAGTGCGCATCAGGAGCAGAGAATGTCAGAGAGAGAGAGAGAAAAGCAAACAATCAAAATCAATAGGGCTGTTTGAGCTTTTAAGTATGTGAAGCACCGTGCCTGAAGCATATCGCGCAACAAAGCAACCACATGTAAGCCCAGCAAGGAAGGAAGTAATGTGAAGGTAGTCTTTCAGCGTTTTTTGAGGAGCGGCCGTATCCTCTAGGGGTGCGAAGAGCCCCCGTGCTCACAATATATTTGTATGAAATCAACTGGGCAAACCAACTGAGGAAGCATGCACCAGAAACTAAAAGACTCATTGTCCACTGAAACCCACAAACCAGCGAAAAATCCACAATATATATTTAAATATGCTTACATGTAAAATCTGCAATAGAGTGAAGCCACGAAAGTTGAAGCGCGATATAGTGAGGAATTACTTTATTTAATATTAACAACAAGGAAAGCTGTCTTTTGAAAGAACAGCACTTATGCTGCCTGTTACTGCAATTAGCCTTTGTATCCCCCCAAAAATAATTTGGGATTAGTATGGGTCACATATTGGATAATAAATACAAAGACGGCTGTCTAACAAAAGGACAACATTCATGGTGCCATTTACAGTAGATCCCATTGATTCTCTTAGTAATAGCATTGTTCCATTGTCTACCACTGGTCAGAAAAGCCTACAGTATATCACACAATAAACACCTAACTCAGGCATGAATAATACATGGGATAAAACATGTGTAAAATTGACTGCATAGCTGACGTAAACTATAGGAAGAAATGTGTTATGTGATGTTGTTCATGTTAACATTGAAATTCAACCAAAACTAATGGGATGGCCAGGAGAAGAGTCATAAAAACTAGACAGGAATCGTTACCAAAAAACTCATTCTAGCTAAATCTTTATTCATTTGTGTCAATGATGCAGGTCATACAACTTCCATGGCCGCGCTCCATGGCAACCACGACTCTAAATGGCAGTAACTGACAGTAGCCAAAAATGATGAAGAGTCATTTCAAAGTACACAATAAAGCTGAGAAAATAAAAAAGAAACAACAAAGGAAAAATATGATTCTGGAAAAGGAATAATGAAATATGTGATCTGAGGTATTATTATGCTAGCAAACTAGCAAAAAGATTTGAAATAGTTGCCAGTAGAAGAGGTGTAGTCAAAACTAGAAAAAAGGATTACGTACTGTGCAGTTACAAAAGCCAAAATGTGAGAAAATTTCAAAAAAATATGCACAACAATCAACCAACCAGAGTATTCAAAAGTTATTTAAAAAGCATTAGGGAAAAAGGTTTGTTTTGGAATCTGTCAGCTCAGATAAGAAAGTGACCTTTCATCCCAAGGAGTAACTGGACAGGAATGCTGAAATTCAAAGACACGTCCCTAGAGACGCAAACAGAGGATGAAAAGGAGGCGGCCATACCTGTACAGTATGGCAGTGATAATGGTAAAAATAAAAGCAACAAAACAAATAAAAGCGTAGTTACAAAAACAAAAAGTAGCTACAACCCTCAAAACCTCTATAAAGGTGTAAAAAAACACCAACTGATCCTAAGAAAGGACGGAATAATTATTAATAAGATGTCCAATGCAACAAATATGTAGCGCACATTCATTTATCTGTTTACTCATTTATTTATTGAACTCACTTATTGGAACAGTGTTGCATATGTATTTACAATATATGACAAATATTTAAACATATTTCAAACCCATGCTGTGTGTATTTTGGCAATGCAAGACTATATCCTATGATTAAAATCCTCTTTTAATGCCCCGATTCCTTTTAATTGAACTAATACATTGTCACCATTAAAGTTTGATTGTTGCCTTACACACAGTACTTAAGCAGGTTTAAGAAGGTTATGTTATGAGGTTATGGTTTCACAGGATCAATAATATCACATATACAGAGTCCAGGGAAATTCTTACTTGCATATACTAATCAACATGTCACCCCTCTTTTAATACATAATCTTGGTTTAAACGTAAGGAACAATCCAATAATGCTTCCATAATAACAGAGCTACTCCTCTTTATTTCAGCAAAGATTACAATATGATGCATGCTGTATATGAAGGATGCCCAGAAACTTTAACAACACATTTTTATAAAATGCTAGTAATTCATTACAGAACTAATTGTGTTACCTGACAGATGGGTTTAAATCTAAGTAATCAACTTGACCGCAGCGTTAATGTTTGCAGTGCACCATTTATTGGAATGTATTTTGTAATGCATGAAGTAATAAAAGGCATGGAATTTGCCATTCCAACAGTGGTGCATCTCAAACTTTTGTAGTAATAAAATACATTACTGCAAATGTTTGTGATGTTCTGTCTATTGGAATGATAAATGCAATGCATATGTCTCTGTTATAGGAATCATAAAAGCACTGTTAATGTTTGTGATGTGCCATCTGTTGGAATGACAAATGTAATGCATTTTATAATTACAAATGTTTGTGGTGAGCCATCTGTTGGAATGACAGAGATAAAGCAACCGGCCAGATGCACAAACACACAGATGGTTATCCTTTTAATAACTCAAATAACTCATAGGACAATTCAAAGAATTTACTACTCTCCTTAAGTTTCTTCATAATCTCTGTCAACTTCAACAGCCTTGTGCCAGCAAGAAATGAGAGCATGTCGCCCGTTTTCGCACAGGTCCAAATCCTGCACTCATTGCCATGTCTTCACTTTCTGTAATCGCTTCATCATTACTTCCAAACTTGGCCATGCTCAGAACCTGCAATCTGTGAAGGCCAATTCCTAACAGTGTTTTTATCCACTGGATTGTCTCCATATACTTTTTAAACTGTCTATGAATGTTCATTTAAAACTCGCATTCCCTCACTGCTCCAGTGTATAAATTGTTCTGCAGCACTGCAGTAACTAGTGGGATACTTCAAATTAACTACAGAATAAGGTGTTCCTATTTTTTTGTATTGAGTTATAGAAAGAACTGAAAAATCTTTCAAGCAACAATTAATGTTCAAGATGACCACCTCACAGATTGACTGTTCTTTCTGTTTTGACAATGCTTTGTTCTGTGGTTTTCTTGTTATAGTTCTGTTTTACAGTTAAGCAAAATGTATAAATATTTGTTGTAAGTGAACAGGTATGTTGGGCTTAATGGCCTCTTTTTGTTAATTGTTCATTTGTTCTTAATTCTTCTACGCATATCTGGCCATGTTTTCAGTGCCTAATGATTTGGGAATTTTATTTTGAGTACAGTGCGTATGGCCTAATTTATACACATTGTCATGCATGCTTTACCAGGGGATCGCCTTCTGTGCTCACTTAATGTATGTGGTAACATCCTGGGATAAAAGGGGGCACTGGTACTAACACTCTTGTCTCCTTTTTCCTTTACAGCATCAAGAAACCGCCACTTGAGGGCTGTGGAGCCAGAGAAGCCCTGCCAATTCGGGTCTGTCTGGTACAAAAGAGAGACGTTCTAGGAAGGTGGCATCTCATTTGGACCTGACAATGCAACTAGCATCGACTACAACATTAGATGAAAAGTCTTTAAGAATGCCACCAGAGCAACACAAAAGGCGTGAAGCCAGCAGTTACTGCTACAATGTAATGAAAGTTATAGTAAGCTTTCATATGAACAAGATTGAACCCATGGGAGTTTGACAGCCTTGTTACTGGAATTCAGTGCCATTTTAGGACCATGCAAGCACAAAAAGTGTTGATGGTTTAGTTTCAGCTTTATTAAAGTCTGCATAGATATTTTTCTGCACTGAAATTCAGATTTTAAGGTAAGTTTGCTTTTTCTTGGTTTTGCTTTAGCTTCTTCTCTTCACAATAACAGCTGCCCTTACAATTATATTATTTAGTGTAATACATTTATTAAAAAGCAGCTATCTTTACAAAATACACGTTTCAGTGAAAGTATTAAGAATAAAGTATACTTAATACACAAGATAAACTGTTGAAATTTTTGTTCTCTGCACTGAAAGCTCTAGATGGGTCCTTTTTAATTGCATTACTTAGTATCAGGCTCTTGTCTTGAAGACCATGGAGATCCAGGAATCTTTTCGATGTCAGTTCCCATTTTTTTTTAACTGAAAATGGTGCATTTGTATTCCTTTGTTCTTGTATTGGTGGTCTATTGGTGGGCTAAATTTTAATTTTCCTCAGTGTCAATTATTAATTTTTTAATTTCAGGAACAAAAAAAGTCACAGGGAGTAAGGTGTGCAAAGTACGGGGGTTGTGAGGCAACAACCGCATTGTTTTGGTAAACTGATAACACGATGAGTGCAGGTGCGCTGCCATGGTGCAAAATGCAGTTTTACGTGCGCAGATGTTATTTTCTGAATCTTTCCAGCAGACAGCTCAGCAGTTTAGTGTAATGTCACTGAAATAACAGTCTGATCACAGTTAAACTGTTTATTAACAAGGTTGTCAATGTTGAAAAATGTGATCATTGTTGCGTTGATGAGAAAAAAAATCAGCACAATACCACTCAGCGGATTGATTAACAAGACTGTAAGCATGCGATACCTAGGGGCATAGTTAATAAATACACCCTATTATTGACCAATTTCAGTAATGTTTGGGTCCCCCAGCTTGTATATGTAATGCTACCGGTTGTCAGTCTGACAAACAAAAATTCATTAACCACCGGGCCTTGAACCTTGACCTCGCTTGAGTCAAAAGTCTATGACGTGATACACATAACACAACCCATGAATTGGAGGTGCGCGCTACCTCAGCCACGTAATTGGGCTTTGGATCCTTCTCAAGGCAAGTTGTACTACGCACTGTGGCTGACAGGGAAAGACCAACAACACAAAAACACAGCATCACTAGGAAAAGTCCAGAGAAGAGCAACTAGGCTGATTCCAGAGCTACAGCGAATGAATTATGAGGAAGGATTAAAAGGGATAAGCCTTTTAGGTTTAAGCAAAAGAAGATTAAGAGGAGACATGATTGAAGTGTTTAACATTACAAAGGGACTGAGACTTATTTTAAAAGGAGTTCATTTAGAACATGGGGACACAAATGGAAATATGTTAAGGGTAAATTTTGGTAAACATTAGGAAGTTTTTCTTTACATAGCAAACCACAAACATGTGGAATAAGTTACCAAGTAGTGTGGTTGACAGTAAGACTTCAGGGACTTTCAAAACTAGACTTGGTGTTATTTTAGAAGAATTAAGTGGATAGGACTGCCACACTTTGTTGGGCTGCACGGCCTGTTCTCGTCTCGATTGTTCTAACCGTATTGCCAACAGTGAAACACATTGCACAGGCTAACGGATTGATTTCATCCTAAATGAAAGTTATACACTCTAAGCCCAAAGGACAGTCATAAACATTGTAAGTTCACAAGAGGTATAGTGGCACCCTTGCCAGCGTGACCTGGGGTGCTGCGTTTTGTAAGAAGCACAGGAACCACATTTCTTTGTGGACCAGAGGTCTCTAAGTTTCTAGGTAAAGAATGAAAGAAAACTTAACAACAGGTGAAATGATGCATATAATTCAGTAGTCAACATCCAAAAAGCATTACCAGGAAGTAGGTGACTAAAATGGAATGTGTAATAAAGTTGTTTGTTTAAGAAACAAGAAATGCCAACATTCATAGCACTAATCAGGAGATTGGTCTGATAATAATATTTCCCCTGAACATTTGTACTTATTGATCATATCAAATAAAAGCAACTAAAAATGTGCCCAGTCGTAACACTTTACATAAGAACAGTAACATTTCTAACATAAGAAAAAAAATGTTGGTTGGATGTCTAGTGACTATTTCAAAGATGCCCTTCCCTTAACTTGAAAACAGCGCAACCTGTCTTGTCGTGTGTTCAGCCCACACCCCATCAAAGAAAGGAATTCTTCTTCTTCACAACTGACAGCTCAGTTGAACAGTTGCCAGCACATCACTGAACAAACATGAAACTTTTACAGTCTCATGACATTTATGCTTGCCATTGTGGCTTTCACTTATTACAGCATGCCTACCAAAGCATTGTAAATAATGCACAAAAAATCTCCCAGTCTCTATTGGTGTTGACACAGATGGTTGGGAGTGATTCTCTTCATTCTCTTTGCACGCTGTAATTTCCTTCAGCCCTTGGATCAAGTAGCAACGCAGAATAGCTTCAGACTGATTGAACTGAATAATTCACTCTAAGCAGCTTGTGTACCTTCAAGAAGGTTGGCCCGCTATGAAGGACTCATAGTTCTTGCTCCACCACACTTACTTTTTGTACAGCTGCCTATATTGTGTGGCTTTGACAGCCTATATAAATAATTTGTTGTTGAAGTGTTGATGCAGCAGCCACACCGCATTGCACGGCGGGCCTTGAGATGCAACACAGAAGTCAATGTTTACTCTAGAAATATTTCTGCCCAGATGCACGGCCTCCTTTGACACACAGAATGGGCTTTGGAAACCTCAGAGCTGTACCTGCCAGACATGGCACTTAGCAGAAAACATAAGCCCTTCACCTCACAGGCAAAGCCTTGAAAGCTTTGATGGAAATAACTCATACAGTTTAAAAAATGTCTACCGTTCATGCGCTCACTCATATTACTTGTATGTGCATAATGTATATAATGTCTGAACTACTTAGACTGGTAAACCACAAACAAATTGCATGTCAATTACATTTTCTTAAGATTTTTCAATCACATGGTGTGCTGACAACCATGTTCTTATTAGAAAAATGACACTTCTTAACTGGGGTGGGGGGTATTATACACTAGGTGGGTCAATTCAGTCCTGGTATTAAACCAAACTATAAAGAAGCAAGAAAAAAGTTGTGTTTAGACTTCAGAATACTAGGAGTACACTCACTTACTGTAAGTTGTTCACATTGCTTGTGAGTACAGCATGGATTACTCCAGGCAATTTACTCTACATGTAAAGATACTGAAATAACCTTAAATGAAAAAATAAAACCTGAATAAATTAATAAAACGTTCGATTCCCGGGTCCTCCCTGCGTGGAGTTTGCATGTTCTCCCTGTGTCTGCGTGGGTTTCCTCCAGGCGCTCCGGTTTCCTCCCACAGTCCAAAGACATGCAGGTTAGGTGGATTGGCGATTCTAAATTGGCCCTAGTGTGTGCTTGGTGTGTGGGTGTGTTTGTGTGTGTCCTGCGGTGGGTTGGCACCCTGCCCAGGATTGTTTCCTGCATTGTGCCCTGTGTTGGCTGGGATTGGCTCCAGCAGACCCCCGTGACCCTGTGTTCGGATTCAGCGGGTTGGAAAATGGATGGATGGATGGAAATTAATAAAACAAGCAAAAACAATCATTTCCCATACATTTGAATGCTTCCAGCACTTGATATATACTGTTTTTTCTACTAAATATATTGAAAGTACAATAAATTATTTTTTATAATTAATTATTGAATAAGGGCGGCACAGTGGTGCAGTGGGTAGCGTTGCTACCTTGCAGTTAGGAGACCCGCGTTCGCCTCCCAGGTCCTCCCTGCGTGGAGTTTGCACGTTCTTCTGCATGGGTTTCCTCCCACAATCCAAAGACATGCAGGTTAGGTGCATTGGCGATCCTAAATTGTCCTTAGTGTGTGCTTGGTGTGTGGGTGTGTGTGTGTGTGTGTATATGTGGAATTTGGTATATGAATCAATTTGGTAAGGTTGCAAACAGATCTTTTATTTCAAAACTGGTCAACATCTGAGTTTTGTTGTTAAAATCTTCAGAATAAGCTGACATTGAATTGTTTAAGGCAGTGAAAATTTGAATATTTTATTTGAAAGTTATTAGTGATTAGTATTTGCTTATTTTGTCAATACCTTAAAAATGTAAACACTTCATTCAATTTATATCTAACAGAAGTCTAGAAGTGCTTTTATAGACAGGGTAAGTTTATTCATTAAAATTATTTTTACAGATAAATATTATGTAAAATGGTTCGCTTCCCGGGTCCTCTCTGTGAGGAGTTTGCATATTCTCCCTGTGTCTGTGTGGGTTTCCTCCCACAGTCCAAAGACATGCATTGGCAATTCTAAATTGTCCCCAGTGTGTGAGGGTGTGTGTGTGTGTGCACGCCCTGCGGTGAGCTGGCACCCTGCCCGGGGTTTGTTTTCTGCCTTGCGCCCTGTGTTGGCTGGGATTGGCCCCAGCAGACCCCCGTGACCCTGTAGTTAGGATATAGCGGAATTATTGACTATATTGGTAAAAGGGTGCCTGGGTCTGAAAGGGCATTCAGGGGGATGAAGAGAGGGAATGAAAAGGATTCTATTAGCATTGCTGCTGTGAGCATTTAGGGGGCTATTAGGGGCATCGAGGTAGCTGGCGCCTTCAAATTATCTGTGTGGAGGTACACTGAGTCAAATGCTTTGGGGCAACTTTGGCTCGTCATCTTATATTGGTATAGTAAAGAAAATCTCCCATATAATAAACAAGGCTATGTTGTATGCCCCTAAATGCCCTGCTAATTAATTTTGTGTCTTCAAAGTTGCAGCAGTATGTGCTTTACCTCAAGCTTTTAGGGTGCTACAGAGTTTACTCACTGAATACCCCAAAATACACCTCACTTGTTAATATGGTTAAACTGACAAATAACAGCGGAGTGGCCAAAGTTATTTGTTAAGATGAAATGGAGTTTTCTATTGGATTTAGATATATTTACATAGTGGATTAATTGGAGTATTTTTGGCTTCCTTCTGAACCATAGCCCATGCTCTCAAATATCTACTATGCAGAACAAAATGACTTCAAACATACTGTGACATAGGAACAATCTTCTTATTTCTAAGCAGAGTGTTTTTGCTAGTTTGTCTTTCTTTTTTCCCATTACCTTTAATTTTCTCTGGAAGTGTATGATGGCATGTATTACTTTTCACGTTATTAAAACCCAAAATGTCACCTTTAAACTGCATCTCAACAGTAATGAAGGTAACACACAAGCTAAACTGCATTGCCAAATGCATCAGTCTGAAACCCTGTGACCATCTGTACTCAACTGATGAGGAGAACTAGGATTGCTGGTCAAAGTAATCTTTACCTATGTATGAAGTGAACCAGCTTCTAACATCAAGCGCAAGATCATTCTCACCGCTACTTGTGGTTTTCTCAGACGTTATATAATAAAGGTAATGCTCATGTGCTATCGCCGCTTTCTTCCAGATGACTCTACAAAAGGTAATATGAAGTGTTGGATCCAGAATGTACAGTATTATTCACTACAACATCCCCTAAATTAGAGTCCAGCCTAATAAATCCAATTGAACTTGTACGTTATCTTTAAGTGTTCTCAGTACAGTCAGTACAGGCATTTGGAAGGAAAGTTCATTTTTTTCCTCTACTAAGTTTTAACTGGGGGTCAAAATACCATAATATAAAAAGTGCATTATGGTGAAGGAAAGTGACAAATAATCGAAGGGTCACTTTGTATCATGGCATTGGATTTCTATATATTGTATTTCATGATTAGACTCAGCATCTTCTAAACCCCATTTACTGCCTACTGCTTGTCCTGTAGCTAACTCACTATTTGAAAGACTTCCTGCAATGGGTTATTTTGCTATAAATCAGTGTAATATAAAAATAATATTAACTCTGTTATGTGGGCGGCACGGTGGCGCAGTGGGTAGCGCTGCTGCCTCGCAGTTGGGAGACCTGGGGACCCGGGTTCGCTTCCCGGGTCCTCCCTGCGTGGAGTTTGCATGTTCTCCCCGTGTCTGCGTGGGTTTCCTCCGGGCGCTCCGGTTTCCTCCTACAGTCCAAAGACATGCAGGTTAGGTGGATTGGCGATTCTAAATCGGCCCTAGTGTGTGCTTGGTGTGTGGGTGTGTTTGCGTGTGTCCTGCGGTGGGTTGGCACCCTGCCCTGGATTGGTTCCCTGCCTTGTGCCCTGTGTTGGCTGGGATTGGCTCCAGCAGACCCCCGTGACCCTGTGTTCGGATTCAGCGGGTTGGAAAATGGATGGATGGATGGACTCTGTTATGTGCATCTGTGCATTAGTCAGTCAGTCTAGAAATTGTACCACAGATGCTATAAACATGTTGTTTCTCCTGCTTCTTAGTAGTGTCTGTCCATTCATTCTGCAGTAAGTTATTTTCTAATACTTCCACTAAACTACTCACATACATTATACCAAAAATATGGGACTGGCTTGAGATGTCAGCGTCCCTCATTTTGTGTCCATAGTATTGCTAGTTTTTGGTTCCTTTATAAGTCTGTATTTTTTTAATGTTGAAAATTGTTTCTTTAGTCCATAGTGTCTAATAACTACTCAATTACAAAATCAGCAGTATAGGATACCCCTTTGAAGTTCTAGTTCAAACCATTTTAATCATCCCACTTAGTGGCTGAGGGTAACTGGGAAATAAAAATGCTGACCTATGTGTCATAACAGTCGAAAGTAACTGACTGATATGCATACATTATATATGCTGACAGAAAAGAAATGTATGTGTACAACTGTTAAATTATATAAGCATGTTAGTTGTTAACATAATGAATTCCTTCAAAAATGGCAAAGTGCAGTTAAAGGTATGAAAAATGAGATTTTAAACTTCAAAAGAACAGAAAGAAAAGGCCTAGAAAATGCTGTCAAAAACTCTTGTTAAAAATATCAAGCCATTAACAGTCTACATTTTAAAATGTTTTATGTATATCATTGCAAACATAGTATCATACTTTTAAAGGTAGAGTTAATTTAAAATTGGTTTCAAACTAAATTTTTCCTAAAAACAAGCAAATCCACATTGGCTTTGCTGTTTAAATATGTGTGCGTTTGTGCATGAGCCTTGTGATGGACTGGCAGTGAGGTGTCTTTCATGCACACCATTTAGCCACCATGTGCGAGATGGATGCAGTTAGCAAATGGATGGAGGAATTCATGGGGCTGTATGTCATATTCACAAAAACTGAACACAAACTGACAAATTGTTTAGCAGAAAAAATAATTTATGCTGTAAATGTCTGGCTATTTTTCCATGTTATTAAAGTTTATATCTGTGAAGTATATATATATATATATATATATATATATATATATATATATATATATATATATATATATATATATATAGTCAATTTATAATAGAGTAATTTTGAAAATTGTAAAGATAAATTATAAAACTACATTAGGGTAAGTACCACTATCACAAAGTATTATCAAATAACAAAAGTTATATATGAAATAATTGGAAAACTAAACTCATAAATCATGTATACCTTTGGGAGACAGATGCAATTATAACAATTTCCAGTTTGTTTGTTTTTTTTTTTTTGGTGTCTTCTGTACGTTTCCTTAGCACGCCACACTCATTAAAAGTCGATCAAGCTTGTGACACGTATTGGATGGCACCTAATGAGCTCTCACATACTTATCATCAGTTTCTTAGAAAACAATAAATCCTAGTTTAACATGTACATGGTAACTGATTATTAATAGATTTTTGGATAATTTTAAAAAATGTAATTCTAATTAATTTAGAAAACAAACGTTGGTTCTTTACATTTTTCTTATGGAGAGTAAACAGTATTAGTTTAAATTTCAATTAACTCACTAAATCCAAATTTAGCATTAAATTCATTTGGCTGCATTGGCAAGATACACTAGATAGAAAAATAGTTTTCACTACTAGATAGATCTCATCACAGGCCCAAAAAAATCCAATCTAATCAAGGAATTAGTTTAATGATAAAAAAAAAATCAGAAAACTATGATGACATTTTGCATTTAATAGGTGCAAACAGCCATCTTAGTTCGAGCTTACAGAGGTTGCAGAACAGTGCAGATGGTAGCAGGTTCAAGTGCAAGGAAGTGCCATTGTGGTTTGTGTCCTGCCTGTATGTTTTTGTCTTTAGTTTATTTATGTTTTCTATACAAAAATACAATCATTCCTCATTCTGAAATAATATATAAAACATTTGAGAAAATTTATTTTTTATTATTCTAAGACACGGCTGTCGAACTCCAGGTCTGGAAGGCCTTTTCCTAATCGGTGACCAGTTTTCACTGCTAATTAATGTCGTTTTCCTTCAGTTTAATAGCGCTGTTTTTAAGGATTCAGTCCTCTGAATTGAATCTTTTCATCATTAAGTGGTAGCCAAACAGAAACAAGACATGAAATGAGGTAAATTGGGGCTTCAAACTCCAACCAGTTTCACTCCAAACAGGTTCTTAATGAGAAGTCAATTCTTGCTCTTAAGTAAACTCATTATTTAATTCAATGGCTTGTTGCTGCTATCATTCTGCCACAGCAGACATTTCCAAAACTGTTGATTTTCTGTTTTTTCTGAGAACAACATCAAAATGTTTAGGTGACCTCAGAGATCAACCTTAACTGAGACCTTCACCTTTCTTTATTTTCACATATTGCGTGATGGGTACAGGTTAGCTGGTCATGTGGCAGTTTGTTTCGTGTCTCATTATTGTTTGGCTGCTAATTAAGGAAAAAGAAACAACTAAGGGACCTGAGTCAAGTTAATTAAAATTAAAGCAAAAGAAGTTAATTAGCAGGCAAAACTGGTCACTAATTAAGAAGATGGTTAGAATGAAAACCTGCAGCCACTGCAGCCCTCCAGGGCCAGAGTTCGACACCCCTGTTCTAAGAAAACGATATTTATGTAAACTTCTGCCTAAAATGTTCTCCTTACTCTGAATTTTAAATAAAAAAGAGACTCTGTCTATATATTGTACACGAAAATTTTTATTTATACATTTAATTTAAAATCATGTCTCAAATGGTTTCTTAGCAGTATAGTGTTGTACGGTGTTAGCCATAGATTGATACAGGAGAAAGTAGGGTGAAATGACACCTTGCCTGATGAAGGGGCCTTAGCTGCCTCGAAAGCTTGCATTTGTAATCTATTTAGTTAGCCAATAAAAGGTGCCATTTCACCCTACTTTCTCCTGTATCAAATGGTTTCTGTAATAGTTTCATATAATATGTATTACATATCAACTACAAAATGTGTCTAACAGCAATAACTTATCATATTAATACATATCATTTATGAATTATATTTATTTGTCTTCTGCAATTGAAAGCCAATGATAATAATAAGATAAAGCATGCAGTTTTTGATGCATGACTCAAAAATAATGCCCACAGCATGGATTTAATGTTTGTGATTACAGTATATTCAACTTGAATAACATTAAATCTAAATAATTTACCCCTTAGACCTGTTTATACAATTTATTACAGTGCCAAATTTATGATTTTTTTTTTTTTTTTAAGAAAAGGGACGATCCAGGAACATCGGCCATTAATTGGCTTCTTGCAAAGGTGGAGGTAGAAATAACAAATTGGTTAAATTCTGAACAAGTTCTTTATTATGCTAATACAAAGTATTATTCAGTCTGAGGAGAGCTCTCTTCTGTTTACAAAGAACTTTTAAAAATAGTATTAATTCTGCATTCCCCTAATAAATCAACACCTTCTTGTTGGACCTGACTTCACTAGCCACCTGTGTCTGTCAGACTAAATAACAAGGCAGCTACATAAATATCTTAGAGAACAGTACCCTCCCTGTTCATTAACACTGTGCATGTCTGCATTACTATTAAAATGTTTACAGGCCATAAAAAGCCACTAAGTAAACCTAAAGCAGTTGCACTGTTTGTTTTAATGTGTTCTGCTTGTAATGTTTATAATAAAGCCAATTATTTTATAGTGAAGACCTGGGTATGCACACATCTGTCATTATAACTGTCAGTAAATTTAAACCCATTAAAGTCCTCAGCTTCTGAACTTTCCATTTTCCTTTTCAAAATGTACATAACTTACTTCTTTATGTTAGACAATGTATTTGAATAAATGTTAACAAAATGAAGAAAACCTTTGTTTTTTCTCCAGCAAATATGGATTGTGATTATTCGTATGTCGTAATTTGGTGTAAAGTGTGGAAAGGTTGCTCTAAGAAGGATGTTTTAATATATACATGGAAGACATGAGAGAGATTCATACAGAAGCAATTTGTACATCATTCTGTTAAACAGTTTAAGTGTTACATTATTACTGTCCCCAGAAAAAAAGATTATTTATTTGTTTCAAAATTTAATGTATTAAACTATCAAATATTACATTTCCATTACATTTCATTACTTAATAGGTAACTAGTAACAAAAATGCAATAGCTACTGTATAATTGGATGGTATGGTGGAGGAGTTGTGGTTAGCAAAAATCTATAAAAATGTAATGAGTGTGGTGCATATTCAGATTTTTTGTTTCATACTCTGTGCTCTTTTTTAGATCATTAGAACAATCTAGATGAGAACAGGCCATTCGGGCCAACAAAGCTTGCCAGTCCGATCCATTGAATACTTTTAGAATAACATCAGGTCTAGTTTTAAAAGTCCTACTGTCTACCACACTACTTGGTAAAACGTATTCCTAATGTTTGTGCAAAATTTACCCTTAACAAGTTTTCAACTGTGTCGCCATATTCTTGATGAACTCCTTTAAAAGAAACAGTCTCGATCCACTGGACTAATTACCTTCATAATTTTAAACACTTCAATCATGTCTCCTCTTAATCTTCTTTTGTCTAAACTGAGAAGGCTCAGCTCTTTTAATCTTCTCTCATAATTTAACCCCTGTAGCCCTCTAATCAGCCTTGCTGCTCTTCTCTTTCCTATGCTGCTTTGTCCTTTTTGTGGTCTGGAGGCCAAAACTGCACACAGTACTCCAGATGAGACCTCACCAGTGCATTATAAAGATTGAGCATAACCTCCTTGGACTTGTACTCTGCACATTTTGTAATGTAACCAAACATTCTGTTAGCCTTCTTAATGGATTCTGAACACTGTCTGGAAGTCGATAGTGTTTAGCACACTACTTTCAATTTTCAGACCCCCCATTGTGTATTCAAACGTTTTTACTTCCTACATGTAATACTTTACATTTACTTACATTAAATTTCATCAGCCACAAATCTGCTGTCCAAGTCCCTTTTTAATGATTCAACAGATTCAAGATTATCTACCAATCCACCTAGTTTGGTGTCATCTGCACACTTAACCAGCTTGTTATTTATAAATCATTTATATATACAGTAATCCCTCGCTATATCGCGCTTCGCCCTTCGCGGCTTCACTCCATCGCGGATTTTATATGTAAGCATATTTAAATATATATCGCGGATTTTTCGCTGCTTCGCGGGTTTTTGAGGACAATGGGTCTTTTAATTTCTGGTACATGCTTCCTCAGTTGGTTTGCCCAGTTGATTTCATACAAGGGACGCTATTAGCAGATGGCTGAGAAGCTACCCAGCTTACTTTTCTTTCTCTCTCTCTTGCGCTGACTATCTGTGATCCTGACGTAGGGGGTGTGAGCAGGGGGGCTGTTCGCACACCTAGACGATACGGACGCTCGTCTAAAAATGCTGAAAGATTATCTTCACTTTGCTACCTTCTGTGTGCAGCTTTTAAGTATGCTGCACGGTGCTTCGCATACTTAAAAGCTCAAAGGGCACGTATTGATTTTTTTTATCTGTCTCTCTCTCTCTCACTCTCACTCTCTCTCTGCTCCTGACGGAGGGGGTGTGAGCTGCCGCCTTCAACAGCTTTGTGCCGCGGTGCTTCGCATACTTAAAAGCAAACAGCCCTATTGATTTATTTGCTCCTTTGAAGAGGAAGATATGTTTGCATTCTTTTAATTGTGAGACTGAACTGTCATCTCTGTCTTGTCATGGAGCACAGTTTAAACTTTTGAAAAAGAGACAAATGTTTGTTTGCAATGTTTGAATAACGTTCCTGTCTCTCTACAACCTCCTGTGTTTCTGCGCAAATCTGTGACCCAAGCATGACAATATAAAAATAACCATATAAACATATGGTTTCTACTTCGCGGATTTTCTTATTTCGCGGGTGGCTCTGGAACGCAACCCCCGCGATGGAGGAGGGATTACTGTATTAAAATAGTAGCGGCCCTAGTACTGACCCCTGAGGAACGCGACTGTTAACATCAACCAATTCTGATGAAGCTCCTTGCACACTGCTTCCTGTGTCTGAGCCAATGCTGCACCCTTCTACACACCACGCCCTGAGCTCCCACTTCTTTTAGTTTGATGCCCAACCTCTCATGTGGCACCTTATCAAATGCTTTCTGAAAGTCAATATAAATAATATCATCTGCTCCACTTTGATCATATCCTTTTGTTGTCTCCTCATAGAATTCCAGCATGTTGGTAAAACATGACCTTCCTCTTTTGAAGCCATGCTGCCTGTAACACTCCTGTTCTTGCCATGCATTGCTCCATTACTTTCATTAATTACCTGTGATGCACATTAAGCTTACTGGTCTATAGCTGCTGATATCTGCCTGATTACCCTTTTTTATAATGGAATAATATTTGCCATTTTCCAGTCCTTCGGGATTTGTGCAGTGCACAATGACTTCCTAAAAAAATGTGCCAAATGCAATAATACATATATACAGTAATAGTGCTAACAATACATGATTTATGATGGATTAAACAATTGTGATAATGATGTGTTTTTCAGTAGTAATACATTTATTTATTATGATTCAATTCAAGGCATTTAGAGTATAATATATGCATACAGTATATCCTAAAACATAACTTAACTGGTGTAGATGCTGAATGTCTGAGAACCACTCTAAAATGCCTTACCTCCCTCAAAACTCCATCGTCTGCTTTTCTTTTTCCGTCAGGCATGTATGGCCATTTTTTTTTTTTTTTTATCTGAGATATGCCAGATATGTATTAGCTCAACCTTTTCTCTCTTACACTTTATTAAAAGATGTCTAATTACCCCACAAGGAGTTACTGCTCTGGTCATCAGGGATAACCAAACGGATTTTAGTTTAGCGTGCTTGATTAAATAACATCACTAGCACCTGATTTAATAAAGTGCGTGTTACAGATGATCACAAACACTTATCACTCTGTCCTGAAATGTTTTTTTAAGCACTCACAGTCATGCAACAATGGGGCTATGCTACTCACTTTGCCTTATTTTTTTTAATTCTTCTTTGAATTGCTTTATAAAACCTTCAAAAGGTTTAGGATTGTGCCTTGGAAATACTGTTTCAATTATCTTTTTGAACTTTTAGGATTCAGCAACAGCATTTTTATACCCTATGACATACCTAAACAACACATCTGGAATGGGGTATGGTGAAATGTGTGTACTGTATTTGTTATACGTAACAGATTGAAAGAAACTGTGCACATTAAATAAATAAAATAAGCTTAAAAAGATTTCACTTGTTTAGTCAGGTGACCTTTAATATTTGACTTCGAATGAAGAACTGAAAACATCAATATCAAGAATTTGCAATTGTATAGCAAATCAGGTAAGGGGCATATACCTTTTCACGGCACTATACTGTATATACTGGGTTAAAACATCCAGATGGAAATAAACTGCATTTACTTTGTAGCTTTTGGTGTCTGATAATGTTCTACAAGAGACTATAGGAGTCATATCATACATGACATTGAGCTAGCGAATAGATAGATAGATAGATAGATAGATAGATAGATAGATAGATAGATAGATAGATAGATAGATAGATAGATAGATAGATAGATAGATAGATAGATAGATAGATAGATAGATAGATAGATAGATAGATAGATACTTTATTAATCCCAAGGGGAAATTCACATAAAGAATAAGAATGTGTAATCTAACTGTGCTCCCTCAACATAAAAACATGCAATGCACCCATCTGAGTTTGTAAACTTTGCTTGTAATTCCTTTGGATTGTTGACTTGACTCTTTGGGATTTTTTTTTCAGACTTTGCACCTACTGATGTCTGTAACAAAGCTACATTTAGTTTATTAATTTAAACCCTGAAATTAGCTCAACACCACAAAAAAATATTTGTGGCAACATCGATTATGTATGAATTAAAAAATGCTAAATAAAGAAAATCTAGAGTGGTCTGAAATAATATACAAAATTGACCTATGTAATACTCATAGTTCATTAATCAGAAGCATGTTTTCTGTGCTTTTGAGCATTAAATATTGTGTAACTAATTACTTTTGCAACTTGTATTTCCATGTAATAAGCTTGTAATACACATGTAATACACAGGATAGAAGAATGATTAGTTATACTTTGAAAATCACACCTGTGCAATGACATATTTTTACTGGCTTAGCTTCAGCATAATGAAAACTATTGTCTTAACGTACAGATTTCACACTTTAAAGGGATACTATCTCATGTAAAAATCTGCATTTATAAATCTACATTTTCCCAGCATCATTTTTTACCCTGCTTTTCCTGGCCTTAGTCTCTTCTGCTTATTTTCATTCTTCTTACCCTAATTTTCTTATAAGTCCTTAGCAAAAATGACAATTTATGCCCCCATCTTGGGTCAGGGCCAGTACTATAGCAGTGCCTTGGGTGGGGGGGTCTTCCTCTTAACTGTCAAACTAATGAACTCTTAAAGGTCTTAGGCTCCCTGCTAGTGATGGGCTATTTGTGAATGATTCGGTTTTTTTTAACAAGTCTTTTAATGTATGGTATAAACGAATCAATTCAGTGGAGCTGAATAGAAGAGTTTCTGCACAATGTTGTCCGTGTCTTCAGTTTCGCTGGGAGATTTCTAAAGCGCATGTACAAGATCTGCCTGAACCATGAGTCTTTACTTATTTGATTTGAGAACAAGTCACTACCCAAGAATCAGTCTAATGATTCTCATTCATTATTCGAACGAATCATTACGAGTTGCACAATTCTCATTCACTTTTGGTTTTTTTTCATGAATCTTAAATGTGTTAAAGCTTTCTGCATGGCATATTATGGATACAATCAGAGGGTACTAGCCACAATTTCATTCCAAAGACATCTGGACTTCCCATGTAAGCTAGACTGTAAATGAATCAAATGAATAAAAAGAATGTATTCGCTTAAACTTGTAGTTTGAAACAACTGCCTGAGTAAAGTGAATCAAAATACCCATCACTACTCCCAGCATATCCCCAGTCCATGCCCTGTCCCTACCTACAGTATGGTGTTACCTCTCATTTCTGTTCGTTTTGCTGTTCTGGTTGATTCTCCTACATTGTAGATCTTTTTTCCTTGAAGCAGAAGTCAACCCTCTATGCCATGGTCATGAAAATTTGTCAGGGCTGCTCATGAAAAAGTTCAAATGAAGTGAAAAAATCACCTAACATGTTGCAGAAAACACAGTCCAACTTGAATTTTTAAATTATACTTTTTAATTTCATAGCTGCATATCTGAATAATTTAGAAAATGTTTTACTGTTTATTAAAAATATTTTACTGTCGATGAAAAACAACCACTTCTCTTGAAGCTGTAGTACATAAACCTTTTCTTTCTTCATTTGCCACAGAGAAAATTTATGAAGCAATAAAAGCTGGCAATTCGAGAATATATTTATTTATTTGGAGTTACTCACCACATAATAAATACAACCATTAATCAAATGGATATGAATACTTCACTACATAGATTTTTGGGTTTTTGCCTAAAATATAAGTGATGCAGACACTAGCACCTCATACATTCTGAATTAAGAAAAGTGAATCATACCCACACTGATTTTGATCAATAGCTTATTTTCTGGTCACGTCATTTAATTATAGACGGGCAAATCCTGTTCTAAAATACTATATTTATGAATATATTTGTGTATGTGAATGCATTCATACTGTAGATATACTGTGTATATTATATTGTATATACTGTATATTTACAGACACTACATACAGTATATGTGACAACAGAATGAAATGAAAACTTGGGGTTAGGAGTCTCTGTTTTATGTCTTGCATATGTATGGTGATGGGATGGCATTACCACGGACTGATAAGGTGTGCCAGCTCCCACATCAGGGAGCATGCTTAAACTACATCTCTGGCCATGTATAATAAAGTTAACAAACAATGACGACAACAAGGAATGTTCCTTGTCATGCTTTTTAATATACATTTACATATAAACACAACAAAAGAACAAGCAAAAGGGGATATTTTGCCCCTACATGGTTTATAAGCCCAAGAACAGTTCTTAGCAACCTGTTTTAGCCATAGGATCACTTTTTAATATCAAAACAAGTCAATATATAATCAATATACAAATCATCAATATATAATCAATCTATATTTATATATCCTACAGTTAGGTCTACTAAAACTAGCTAACAAGTTAAAAAACTTTAAGAAGGAATTGTTGTCAGAGAAGAAGGTTTAAAAGCCAAACTAACAAGAAGTGTCTAATTAAAAAGTAAATTTGCTTTTCTCCAATAGTTAGGATTATCCATGCAATGCCATCTTAAATGGTAGACATGCAATGATGTCACGAGTCATGCTGACAGCAGCCATGTGGTAGTAATTACCCTCAAGACAGATATGCAATATGGTTGCAGCAATGAAATCTTATATGAACTGATGAATTCTGTGATGATATCATGTCTCAAAATGGTGACATGATGATGCCACCATAATAGCCATCTTTCCCCTTCATTTACTGTGTTCAATTCAAAAAGTAATTCCCAAAAGGCATTAATTTCCTGATTATAATGTGTGCTGGTTATTCCAGAAGTTTACATTAAAACTATTTTAGCATAGAAAAGCATGTAGTTTGCACATTTTGAACATACTATAGGCTATACACACTCTCTCTACCAGATTCCGCATCAGCCAGCTGCTGCACTTCCGGCGCTGATATCAAAACAGACCAGCTACAGTATGGCATTTTTCACCTGATCGCTGAAGACGTGCCCAGACTTACGGTAAACAATATCAGTCGCCATTCAAATATTGTGCCAAACATCAGGAGCTAAAAGGAGAAGGGCTTCAAACTCTATGTCTCAAGTTATATCCACAATTACGAAAGTAAGATCCGGATGTATTAAAAACTTGAGTCTACTATGAACTTACATTTGAGAAATACCGTATGTGTGATTACATTAGGCTTCTTTTAAAAAACAGAATTTTGATAGTCATTAAACTTTATTCAGGGACAGGTGAATATGTATGTAAGCAACGGTGCTGGACAAGTTATATCAGCCAGGGATGTGTCATGAAAAGAGTGAGCTGGCATTACATCATCAATAGCAGAAGCACCTATAAAAACGGCAGCTCTACACAGTCGTACGCGCCTTTTCCAACTAATGTGGCGAAAGGCAAGCTGTCCTTTTAAAGATAGCAAGCCACCTTAAAGAACAGAGAATCCATCCAATGCAGCACATGGTGCCAATGCTACAATACATAATAACATGAGTCTGCTGAGCATCCTACCTTGTAAAAAAGCAAATGTCTCCGAGTCAGCAAAACGGTGCCAAGATGTAGAGCTATCTGTATGCTGAAACTTAAACTTCTTTTTTACTGACATTGTCGCCACTAAACAAAAATCACAACTGCAGTATGGACAACAGAATTGATTGGGCTGGCTGAGGTTTTACCGGAAGTATGTCAGCACTACCATGTGCATATAGACTATTGGATAATTGACATATGGAGATTTTTTTTTCTTTTTTCCATTGACCCTTTTCACATCATTTGCTGATATACAGAACTGATCACTATTGGCTTCTATTATATCATAAATGTTTTTTCTCTCCATTCTTCATGAAATCCCAATATTATTATTTTTTTTGGTTATCACTACAAAACTACATGAGGTAAGTAACATATAATGAAAATATTATTTTGGGTGGTGTATTTCTGTAAAGCCTGGTGGGCCTAGATCTTATTATGATATCTCCTAATTTAACAAAAAGCTCGAACAGGCACTGTATGCTTTAGTGAGACATGGCCATTTTGTTTTGTTTATCATTAGGACTACACCCCGTTTTGTTAAGGGTCTGACCACTGTCCACTGGACTAATTACCTTCATAATTTTAAACACTTCAATCATGTCTCCTCTTAATCTTCTTTTGTCTAAACTGAGAAGGCTCAGCTCTTTTAATCTTCTCTCATAATTTAACCCCTGTAGCCCTCTAATCAGCCTTGTTGCTCTTCTCTTTCCTATGCTGCTTTGTCCTTTTTGTGGTCTGGAGGCCAAAACTGCACACAGTACTCCAGATGAGACCTCACCAGTACGTTATAAAGCTGCAGCATAACCTCCTTGGACTTGTACTCTGCACATTTTGTAATGTAACCAAACATTCTGTTAGCCTTCTTAATGGTTTCTGAACACTGTCTGGAAGTCGATAGTGTTTAGCACACTACTTTCAATTTTCAGAACCCCCATTGTGTATTCAAACGTTTTTACTTCCTACATGTAATACTTTACATTTACTTACATTAAATTTCATTAGCCACAAATCTGCTGTCCAAGTCCCTTTTTAATGATTCAACAGATTCAAGATTATCTGCCAATCCACCTAGTTTGGTGTCATCTGCACACTTAACCAGCTTGTTATTTCTAAATCATTTATATATATTAAAAAGCAGCGGCCCTAGCACTGACCCCTGAGGAACGCCACTGTTAACATCAGCCAATTCTGATGAAGCTCCTTGCACACTGCTTCCTGTGTCTGAGCCAATGCTGCACCCTTCTACACACCACACCCTGAGCTCCCACTTCTTTTAGTTTGATGCCCAACCTCTCATGTGGCACCTTATCAAATGCTTTCTGAAAGTCAATATAAATAATATCATCTGCTCCACTTTGATCATATCCTTTTGTTGTCTCCTCATAGAATTCTAGCATGTTGGTAAAACATGACCTTCCTCTTTTGAAGCCATGCTGCCTGTAACACTCCTGTTCTTGCCATGTATTGCTCCATTGCTTTCATTAATGTACCTGTGATGCACATTAAGCTTACTGGTCTATAGCTGCTGATATCTGCCTGATTACCCTTTTTTATAATGGAATAATATTTGCCATTTTCCAGTCCTTCAGGATTTGTGCAGTGCACAATGACTTCCTAAAAAAATGTGCCAAATGCAATAATACATATATACAGTAATAGTGCTAACAATACATGATTTATGATGGATTAAACAATTGTGATAATGATGTGTTTTTCAGTAGTAATACATTTATTTATTATGATTCAATTCAAGGCATTTAGAGTATAATATATGCATACAGTATATCCTAAAACATAACTTAACTGGTGTAGATGCTGAATGTCTGAGAACCACTCTAAAATGCCTTATCTCCCTCAAAACTCCATCTTCTGCTTTTCTTTTCCGTCAGGCATGTATGGCCATTTTTTTCTTTTTTTATCTGAGATATGCCAGAAATGTATTAGCTCAACCTTTTCTCTCTTACACTTTATTAAATGATGTCTAATTACCCCACAAGGAGTTACTGCCAATGCCTGTCCTCAGACGTGTAACCATTGGTTAAAGACATGATGGGTTTAAAAGTCATCACAAGAAACACTTCTTATCCAAGCTTGCGGATTCCAAAACCATTTTTGTTGATCGTTCTCGTGCTCTTCCAAAACATTTTTTCTATTTCCTTTTCTGACTTTCAACTTTTCTTGATTTTTTGACTTTGACTTTTGATTTGGGATTGTTAACAATGCAGTAGATTTAAGGGTGTTTGACCATCACTTTATCCAGTTACTAATAAAATATTATTGCTATTTTTTTACTAGCATAATACAAATAAGTAGATTCATAAAACTAATTACTCCAGCACTGAAAAGAATGTGGTCCCTAGAAGAAGTCTATTAATGGATGCTTTTTCCCTGTGCTCATTTAGGGATTAGAGGGCGGGTAAAGGCTGACGGGCTGGGAAATTCTGTGGTCAAAAGGTTCAAAAGAGCCAGTGTGGTGGTGGAATGGGTTTGCCTATGGGACTTTTGAGGTTGGCAAGAATTAAAAGGCATGTGTACGAATGCTCACTCAGTGGTTTAGTTTGGTTTTTGCTTATGAACATGTGTTATTCTTGCTAGGATTTTACACAGAGAAAAACTTGAGGAAAAACCCAATGGCTGAAAAAAATAATTTCGATCAGGAGATGAATCTTAACAAGCAGAAATCAGATGAACTCAAGTTGCAAAGTTAAGTCTGAATATCAAAATAGCATCGAGATGCCTAGCTCAAATGGTCAGAAGTAGTGCCAAGGTTTAGAAACAAAGCATAAGACTTTCCCTACAAAATTTGTTAAGGAGAAGTACATTTTTCTTTCTTAACCCACTACCATCTTAAATATGTTTTAGATGCAATGCAACTCGATGTTAATCACCTAACCTACAACGGGTGCCATTGCCACAAGCAACATGAAATGAAATGAAATGGTCCCACAAGTATTATAAAAAAAAATGCACAAAATGACATCATGTCAATGGTGAAAAACATAACAGTACATTTATTTACATCCATGAAATTCAGATATAAAATGCTGTTTTAAGCATATTATAGTTGAGAAGGGTTTATGGGCAGTGATGAGTAAAATGCAATTGAATAGACTCACCTTGAAGATGTCTGCTCTTGTAGTGGTCTTTGGGTTTTGTGGGATGGGCTCTTGCATTTCCATCACATTTGGGCTGTTCATACCTACAATTAAAATGCAAATATATTCTGAGACCGTTTATGCTGTAAAATATAAACCAGTCATAAATGTGAGTTAAATGTTTATTTTATTTAAACGACTATACATTACATTCAGCCTGACCACTCAGAAATAACCAATAGTGCAGAGTTTTCCCCTTTTAAATAACTTGTGGAATAAATGACAGCTTTTTAAAGTGCAAGGTCATCTCAGGATTTTTTTTTCTGTTTTTTTAGATATTATATTTAAGTACTGACTGTATACACACACAGAGTAAATCATGTTGCAACAGCTAGGCTAACACTTTATCTTCTAGCTCAGTGGTTCCCAAACTCAGTCCTGGGGACCCACTGTGGCTGCAGGTTTTTATCCCAACCAGATTCACAATCGGTGATAATAATCGATAACAACTGATCTCATTTAATTAGCTGGTCTTTTTTTACTCTTCTCTTATTCTGCATTCAGAAAAAACACAACAGTGTGGTTTTTACATTTATAGGACATTTAGAAATATTTCTATTTTTTTCTAAAGCTATAAATGTTTAACTCTCTTTTGTTGTTTTCCTTTTATTTTCCCCTTTTCCTATGTAGTTTGCTCCCTTCATTTAACCCTAATAATGACAATTAACAACCAGCATAGCAGAAACCCAGGATGATGAAAGCTGCAACAACTTCAGTGTCAGACTATTTAGTAAAAAATCAATTAAATAACCAGAACACCTGAAAAGGCAGAATGAAAATTAGGTTGAAAATACTGTTAACGTTGGCAATTCTAAATTGGCCCTAGTGTGTGCTTGGTGTTTGGGTGTGTTTGTGTGTGTCCTGCGGTGGGTTGGCACCCTGCCCGGGATTGGTTCCTGCCTTGTGCCCTGTGTTGGCTGGGATTGGCTCCAGCCTACCCCCGTGACCCTGTGTTTGGATTCAGCGGGTTGGAAAATGGATGGATGGATGGATACTGTTAACGACTTAAAAAGAACTACAAATTCCCCATATAACTGCTTATTACATTTTGATAAAAATCTACCAAACTTAGTTTGTAATTTCCACATTGACTCCAAAACATAGAAACAGGGAAATAGTGACTCACTCAATTAGGATAAGAGTTCAATGAAAAACAGAAGTTGGTTGAAACAAAAACCCGCAGCCACAGTGGGTCCCCAGGACCGAGTTTGGGAAGCACTGCTCTAGTTCATAAAGTGATGTGTAAATTCACTATTAGAACAAGTGAAAAAAGTAGCATTTTAAGAAGGAAGGGCTTCAAAATTAAGGCAATTATTTTTTGGTCTTTACTATTATTTCCATTCCCTTGCATTGTTATAATGCATTATTATACCCTAATTATACAGGTAAATCGTAACACAATTGTGACTGAGTGATCTAAAAATGTAGAATATGAAAGACACTGTCTAAAGACTCAATATGCTAGTTCATTGCTTAAACAAAAATTGAAGAAACAGTTCATAGAAATAAAATGAACGGTTAGTCGAGAACTGCAGGACCTAAACATCTTTTTTATCTTGTTATTCCAATGCTGGGAGCTACAACCAATTCTGACGATATTGGGCTCATAGTAGAAACCATCCCAGTCTATTGACAAACACGCAATACAAACACAGCCAAGCTCACTCACAGTTATCCAGTTTTAAGTGGTTCATGAACCTAATGTGTATATCTTTGGGATGTAGAAGGACAAACAGAATGCCTAGAGAAAAAATATATAAACATAGACATATTGTACAAACCCCAAACTCAACTAGGATTATCACAGGTCAAGAATAAGGCACTGTATAACCTTAGTATGTAAAAGAGTTGTACAGTAATGTCACAGTTCATTCAGAGATAATTCAGAAGGAACAACTCTTGAATGTAAGGGTGAGACTGGAGATCTACTTTTACATTTCTGGAGCTCTGAGAACTGAACTAAGCTAAAGTAAATTGTGTGGTTCACTCATAGTTTGTCCTCGAACCTAGCGACCTTAGAACCACAAAAATGGATAACTCTTAGGAAGGACAATTAGTTTTGAATGAACTGGCTGAACATGAGAAATCATACAAGATACTGTCAGGAGCTAGAAGATTGTGAGTGCCAAATTGTGCAGGCACTACATATACTTACACTCTATTTTATATTTTACAGTTTCTTTGTTTTTTTGAATGTGCAGCCCATGTGATTACAGCAGTTACTTTAAAGGACTGTTAGATATAAAAGTCCCAATAATGCTTGAACATAGCTTAAAAAAGTCAAGCAATATTTTACATTTCAAGAACTTGTGGTAATGATGTCTGCTAGCTTCTTGCGACTTTGAGTTTTGTTTTGCCTTTTCATAATTATTCAAATGAAATTTTAAAAATCGTCCAGTCTGGCTTAAAGAAATTGGAAAGCCACACTTTTCAAAATAAAAGTCTTCATCTTCTTACTAACAAAACATTCTAACAATGGAATGGCTGTCTGACTGACAGTTGTCACACTGGGAGCATGTCAAAGTTAGTGGCTACTTTTGTTAAATCTTGCTGCCTTTGAAGGTGTCAAATTATAAAATTAGGAATTGCAGGGGGTGAGTGATTATCAGATTCCGTCACACTTTTCATCATAATTCCAAATTTTGCATTTCACTGCGTACAGTAAATACCACAAGGCCACCTTATTTTGGCAACCAATCAATGTGAAGCACACCAGAATAAGAAGAGCAGGACAGTACAACTAATTAATGGACAAATATTGCTAGGTTCCATTTCTGTAATTAATGGACAGGTATTGCTGTTAGTCAGTTTTGAACCACTTAGTTTCCTGACTGCTTACACAAATCTGTGTCATTATGTTTACTCATTATGTAATTAGTAATGTGTAAAGTTTGTATTTGTATCTACCTTTGAATTTGTCATGGCTCCTGCACTCAGTGAAGAACATAGTATAAAAATAAACAGAATTAAATTGAATGGACAAAAAGCTGGTTGTCATCACTTTCATTGTAGCCTTTGCTTTTGTTTGTGATGAAAACAAAAAGAAGAGGATACTCTTTAAGACTTAGAGTAGACCTCATAAATTTGGTGGTGGTTGTACAGTCCAAAACACTCAATTTCCTTCTTTACTTGTAGCCACCATTGTTCTTTATTGTATGCATTGTATTTCCAGCTAAGGATTCATTGCGGTTAACTCCCAGAGACAGAAGAGCTCACCTTTACGACTTGTGACTCCCTATATGTTAATTCAACTAGACTGACTTTGTCGTAGCAAGTCATAAAGAGTTGTTGGGACTATTAAGAATGCAGTAACTGAGTCACTGGAGGTGTCACACTACTCAACTGACATTAACTGTAACGTTCTTAAGATTGTGTAAATGAAGGCTACAACTGAAAATCATAGAGAAAACTGTGTAGTGCAAAGCTGGCTTATGAAAAGACTGAGTGAGAATACAATTCTTCGGGGATTTTCAAATAATGTACACTTGTAAGAAATCAGTTAGAAACATTCACACTCGCTCAGTATATACTGTAAATCTGTTGCTGTGTCCGAGTGGTAAACATGACAAACACTACAATGATGTTCACTCTTCACCAGTAGTAAACATATATGTCCTCTTGTACTAAACATATATGGCCTCCTGTATATAATGTCTGTTTGATGTGCATGCACTATTCCATGACAAGTACAGTATTATGCAATTATATTTTTCACTTGTCTTATATTAGTGATAAGAGGCATAAAAACCATTATATACCATATATCGGTGAATTAAAAATACGTTTTAAAACTATTTTGCCGTCTCATAAAACTGAAATAGTACATTGTTTCTTATGAGGGCTTCAGCGGTAAGAATTATCCCTCAGATGTTACAACAGCCACTTTTTTGCTGTATGGTTTCAATCAGGAAGATGTTCAAAGCAATCCCAATTTTGTGTGGATAACTAATAAAATGAGAAGAGTTTAGGAAGCTCAGCTAAAGGACTGCACATTTTCTATAATAATGTTTTACAGCAATCAACTAGAAAAGACATATTGAATCATTTAGGTTCTACAAGAAAAATAAATAAGTAAATCATGAGGAACTTTGAAAAGCTAAAAAATGTACTAGGGTAAAAAAATAATTCTAAAATTAAAGCAAGTGCCGAGCTCGTCTCACAAGAAGCTTATCTTCAAATGATAGTGTTGATGCAGCTTAATTAATACAGTACAGAATGGTCCAGTGTTTCCCTTGATTATTTTGTCCCTTCACCTCTCCCGGATCTTCAAGAGGTAAGCTCAACTGTGGTCAATAAGCCTAGATCTGTGTCAACGGTAATTTTTAAATTATCAAAGTCGGTTGTTACAAGAGATACAATTTTGCCTTTCCAGTATTTCCTGGCATAAATCCTGCAGTAAGCAATTTCAAGAGCGATCTGGAGGAGGAACTCTGCTTTGCTTTCAATTCAATAATTGTCCTTTCTTTGTCCAAAATGCAATCAAAACATTTCAGCTTG
Organism: Erpetoichthys calabaricus; assembly: GCF_900747795.2. Classification (NCBI taxonomy): domain Eukaryota; kingdom Metazoa; phylum Chordata; class Cladistia; order Polypteriformes; family Polypteridae; genus Erpetoichthys; species Erpetoichthys calabaricus. The sequence continues at coordinate 60,220,462 of NC_041408.2, forward strand.
TTTTTCTAACAGTCAAGGATCTATTAGTTGTGTAATGTAATGTATTTATGTGCACAGAACAAAAAGGGTGCCTGTTTTGGACCAAGGAGCATAGAATTTGCTTTAATACCCAAAATGGATGGAACGTAAATCAGCTGGAAAATGAGTCAAAGAGAATTACCCAAGTTGTGAGTGCTAATGTAGTGTCTGGCAAATTGCCTGATCACCGATTAATCTGATACCCTTCTCTGTGGCTCTCTGACTCATTACGTATTGTTTCGCTTGTGTGCCTCCTGTTTTATCTCTAATACATTTGCTCAGTTCTGCTGGCATGTGTCATCTAATAGTGCGTCAACTTGATAGTCTGTTGCAGGTCTACAGTAGTCACTTCCCATTGGAGTAATTCAGATGTTAATGTTAATTTATAGTTAACAGTGACAATGTATTTAAGAGTAAAGGCGTATTTCTCGTCAAAAGCTTTACTTTCAATGATATCACAGTAATCCAGTTAAAAATGCCAATAAGTGTGGTTACTTTGTTTAGTATTACACTTAAAATAGTCTGTTCGGGTTAGTTTATGATTATGATCAATGTCAGTGTAAGAAGAAAGCTCGTTAATAAATACACTGCATGTGAATAAATGGCCATTCTGCATCTCTCGGATAAACTAAGTACATGTTCCGCAGATTAGTGGAGGAATGTGTGAGAAAGAGAACATTTTGATACTTTCAGATATTAAAGTGAATCAAGTGATTCACATAAAAGCAATCAAGGCTGTATAGTTGTACAGCATAGTAATTGTTAAGATTGCATGTTCATGTTTCGTCTGAAACCCAGGGCAAGCAAAAACCTACAATACCAAATGTTTACTTCTGTAGTAATTAATTCTTTTTCTGAAGCTAGGGATTTGCATTAGCAATTGGAAGGTTGCCAGTTCGAATCCCGTAAACGCCAAAAGAGACTACTTTGTTGGGCCCTTGAGCAAGGCCCTTAACCTGCAATTGCTCCTTCCTGGGTATGATGATAATTTGCATCCAGCCCTGTATGTAGGCCCTCCAACCTGCAGGGAAAATCTGGGCGTTGGTTGCAGAATTGGCACTCCAGCCACCATAAAAAAAAAAAAAAACTCACACTGTACCACTCCATCTGAACTAGTGTGGTGCTGAGGTGTCGCCCTTTGCATGGCTGCACTCGGGTCCTAATCTGGGATCCTGAGTTGGTTTATCATGTGGTGGGCGCGGCAATGCACTGTATGAGTGTGTGCTCCTAACCTCTCCTATCCTCCTCCTCTGAAGTAGCTTATTACAATGCTGAGTTCCAGGGACCATCCCTGCTACTTGACACACAATACTGAAACTATGCATGAACTGGTTATCAATTGAGCCAATCCAACATTCCATCCCAAAATACAATTACACTTGTCATATTGAGAGTTGCCAGTCAACCTAAACTACACATCTTTGGTGTGTAAGGACAAAACTGTGTATATGGAGAAAATGTGCAATAACACCAGGGGAGTTTGCAAATTACATACACAGACAGTGCTCAGGACAGGATTCAAACCAATACTGTGAAACAGCAAGGTTAATCACTGCACTACCTCGGTAACAACATCTTAGTATAAGAGACAACATTTGCATGAAATTTGGCAGTTTTCAAAGGTACGCATCTAGTTGGAGGCCACATGAAGTTCACCTTAAAAATAAAAGGTCTGCTCAAGTAAAAGGATGCCAGCCCAATAGAGGTGATGCTGAAACACAGTTACTCACCCATTTAGACTAGGGTAATTTTAAGGTGCCACTCAATCTTACGATTCCAGCATTTATTCATTAATTACTGTTATTAGAATTCAAGTATGAATTTGATTGTCAGTTTTGTTAGCAATAATTACACGAAAAGATTCACAGAAGAAAATTTTGTGCTGTGTCATTTTATATTAATGATTGTAAATTCATATAAATGGAATGATACAAAGGCTGTTTTCTCTCATCGGAGGACTGGGAGGACCCAGCATTCTTGAGCACACCCTTCATTTCTGGGACATCAGTAGTCATGAGTTGAGGATGGACCAGGACAAGCAAGCAGACAAGAGAGATCAGAAGAATAACAGTTTTTAAATTAAAACAGAGAAAACAAAATGCAGAGTGCGCATATTCAAAAGTCAATAAATAGTTCAAAAAATAAATCCCATAAAATTGTGCATTAAAACAATCATTTTCTTGGGGTGAACATCAATAAATAGAAAATCCAATTAAACACACTAAAAGCCCAAATGGTGGAGAGGTAAAACCCTTTTTTGTTTCTTTTCTTCTCTGTCTCTCTCTCTCTCTATATATCAAGATGCCAGAAGTCCACTCGACACATCCCATTGCATCCTGGCTTACCATATAGACCCAAACTGCACCGCTATCAGTTGCCACAGCTCCCAGGGCACCTTACCCTTCTATGGATACTGCTATATCCAAACCTTCATCCTTCAGCAAGCTCCAGTGGCCTCTCCCCATCTCGCCTGCTCTACTACACAGAAGACTAGATCTTCGTCACCACCTGGAGACTGCATGCAGTCCTCGGCCCTGCTCTTAGTTAAATAGTTATCCTGAATGATGCTCCCTTTTCTTTGCTCTCACTCCCATACCTCTCTTACCAGCAATCATGCTGTCTGCCGGTTTCCCTCTCAGAAAACAGCCCTCCTTTTGTGCCCTAACCCACTCCCATTATTCGGCTCAACGTGATTCACAGCAGGAGCTTGCCAATTACTGCACTGCTCAAACAGTAATCGTCAATTCAACCAGCGCATGCTTCCATGTGAACATCTCGCACTGACATGATTAAAAATAATGAATTGTGCTAAAATCAATTAAAACCATTAACAAATTAAACAATTAATACCCTCCCACAACTCATATTACCACAAGGACTTAACCATGATTTTAGTCTGAATACAATTGCAAAAGTCATTTACCAAGAAAATCATATGTACGTAATAACGAGAGACAAAACACTAAGATACAAAATGAGTTAAGACAAATGTGCCAGAGTCAAAAGCAGAATATCGAACACTAAACACTCCGGGAGCCTTAGTTCACTCACTGAATCTGCATCTCGGACAAAGCAGCTGACACCGCTGCATTGTAATTTTTTAACTCCTATCAGAAGGGCATTCCCCAGCAATCAGGCAAGGTTTTTTGGCATGCGTTGCAGTTACAAATAAAATGAAAAATGATTTAACTTTTTCAAACATAGCAAAAAAGTTCAAGTCAATACATGAAATTAAAGATCAAAAATATAAAACTTTCACAAACCAATAAAAGTTATTCATTGCAAAAAAAAAACAAAAAAAAAACAGAGAAGCTCCCAGTTGTCAGCAGTAAAAGTGTTTTCAAAGATGCAAAAATCAGGTCTTAAAGTTTTACAAAGTATCTGTTCAGAGGCCAGTTATTGACTATTTTAATGTGTCACTTATCAGAATACTTTCTGCACTTTCAAAATCTGCAAAAATCTGGTTATGTTGGACAGTGTACCACACAGGCCTTCAAAATCAAACACTGCTTACTTGGTAAAATTACGGAACTTTGGTGTGACCTACTTGTTAAAAACCTCTATCATTTTCGGTTGTATTTACGTATTTTTTGGATGGAGTTCATTGTACAAAAAACTATGACCAGTCAGTTTCATTTATGTCTTGTGCTGCTAGCAAGAGTCCAGCTCAGGGCGGTGAAGGAGCAGTACAGGAGAAAGCTGGAGCAGAAGTTGCAGAATAACAGCATGAAGGAAGTGTGGGATGGGATGAAGATCATCACTGGCTGCAGCTCGAAGCGGGCTGCCACCATCGAGAGAGATGTGAAGAGAGCAAACCAAATGAACAACTTCTTTAACAGGTTTGACCACCCTAACCCACTCTCACCTCGGAGTACTACACCCTCCACCCATCCTTCTGCTGATACCAGCATAGCAGAGACATCCCCACCCACAATTACAGCAGCGCAGGTGAGCAAAGTGCTGAGGAGACTTCGTGCCAGCAAAGCAGCGGGTCCAGATGGAGTATCGCCACGACTGCTGAAGGCCTGTGTGTTGGAGCTGGGGAGTCCTCTACAGCGCATCTTCAACCTGAGCCTGGAACAGGGGAGAGTCCCGAGGCTTTGGAAAACATCTTATATCACCCCAGTCCCAAAGGTATCACGTCCTAGTGAGCTGAACGACTTCCGGCCTGTCGCTCTGACGTCAAATGTGATGAAGACCATGGAGCGGCTGCTGCTTCACCACCTGAGGCCACAGGTACGCCACGCCCTCGACCCTCTGCAGTTCGCATACCAGGAGAAGGTGGGAGCAGAGAATGCCATCATCTATATGCTACACCGATCACTCTCTCACTTGGACAGAGGTAGTGGTGCTGTAAGAATTATGTTTCTAAACTTCTCTAGCACCTTCAACACCATCCAACCTCTGCTCGTAAGGGACAAGCTGACAGAGATGGGAGTAGATTCATACCTAGTGGCATGGATGGTGGACTATCTTACAGACAGACCTCAGTATGTGCATCTCGGGAACTGCAGGTCTGACATTGTGGTCAGCAACACAGGAGCTCCGCAGGGGACTGTACTTTCTCCAGTCCTGTTCAGCCTATATACATCGGACTTCCAATACAGCTCGGAGTTCTGCCACGTGCAAAAGTTCGCTGACGACACTGCTATTGTGGGCTGCATCAGGAGTGGGCAGGAGGAGGAGTATAGGAACCTCATCAAGGACTTTGTTAATTGGTGCGACTCAAACCACCTACAACTGAACACCAGCAAAACCAAGGAGCAGGTGGTGGATTTTAGGAGGCCCAGGCCCCTCCTGGACCCTGTGATCATCAGAGGTGACTGTGTACAGAGTGTACAGACCTATAAATACCTGGGAGTGCAGCTGGATGATAAATTGGACTGGACTGCCAATACTGATGCTCTGTGTAAGAAAGGACAGAGCCGACTATACTTCCTTAGAAGGCTGGCGTCCTTCAACATCTGCAATAAGATGCTGCAGATGTTCTATCAAACGGTTGTGGCGAATGCCCTCTTATACGCGGTGGTGTGCTGGGGAGGCAGCATAAAGAAGAAGGACGCCTCACACCTAGATAAACTGGTGAGGAAGGCAAGCTGTATTGTAGGCATGGAGCTGGACAGTTTGACATTCATGGCAGAGCAACGGGCGCTGAGCAGGCTCCTGTCAAGTATGGAGAATCCACTGCATCCACTAAACAGTGTCATCTCCAGACAGAGGAGAGCTTCAGCGACAGACTGCTGTCACAGTCGTGCTCCACTGACAGACTGAGGAGATCGTTCCTCCCCCAATCTATGCGACTCTTCAATTCCACCCCTGTGTGGGTAAACGTTAACATTATTCAAAGTTGTTGTCTGTTTTTACCTACATTTTTATTACTCTTTAATTTAATATTGGTTTTTTTTTTTGTATCAGTATGCTGCTGCTGGAGTATGTGAATTTCCCCTTGGGATTAATAAAGTATCTATCTATCTATCTATCTATCTATCTATCTATCTATCTATCTATCTATCTATCTATCTATCTATCTATCTATCTATCTATCTATCTATCTATCTATCTATCTATCTATCTATCTATCTATCTATCTATCTATTACCTTCTTGAGATGTCTCTAATTGCAATTGTTTCAGATATCTAAAGTTACATTTTGACAACTCTGAATTGAAATTTCATCTGTCAAAATCAGAGTTACAGATATATTCAATACTATCTAGCCATCCTTCCTAATGGTTAAGGTCAGGGGTATGCCGATGGACGAGCCTATGATATCTTAAATAATGGACTATCTATTTGGCAGACCGCAGTTTGTGAGGCTGAAGAACTACATCTCCTTTTCTGTATATGTAACACTAGGCCATGTCATGTGCAGAAATCCTCAGATGAGTCTGCACTTAATGGGGTGGATTGACAGGGTAGGTGAGACAGAGTACAGGAGTCAGGAGGAACTGCCTGCAGCTTAACATCTGCAAAACCAAAAAATGGGTTGTTGAGTTTGGCAGAGCAAAGTGTCGCTACTCCTGGTCATTGTTCAGGGAATGGATGTGGAGATGGTATAATATTACAGATGACTGAGGGTCCACATTAATGAGAAACTACACTGGTCTTGTAATATAGGGGGACTATATAAGAAAGGCCATGATCCTTTGATGTGGACAGTGACATCCTTTACATGTTTTACAACTCTATGATGGCCACTGTGATCTTCTACGTCTTTATGTGCTGGGCCAGTGATATCACTTCAAATGTGGCAACAAACTAATTTAACAGATAGGTTCAGTCGTGGGCTATACTCTTGACCCCCCTGGAGGGAGTAGTGAAGGAGAGACTGAAGATAAAACTGAGTGCCATTATGAACAATGCTGCACATCTTCTCTCTGACACACTAACACTGAGTACTTTCAGGCAACAAATCATTCAGCAGAAGTGCGTGAAGGAATAATACGGGGGGTCCTTTATACCAACAGCAATATTCCTGCATAATGCCTCACTAGGACTACTCTCTTGTAATTAGCCAAGTTAGAAGTTTTCTTCTCTTTTGTTAATATTTGTGTGTATTTGAGGGAGGTTCTTGTTATTTGTTCTAATATTTCTTGAGCTTTTGTGAAATGATAAATTTAATAATTTGGACAAATAAAGATCTATCTATCTATCTATCTATCTATCTATCTATCTATCTATCTATCTATCTATCTATCTATCTATCTATCTATCTATCTATCCAAAATGCGTTTCAATCAAGGATTTCTAAAATGCCATTTTAACTAGCCAAAATATAGCATAAGACATACTGTATGTAAGTCTTATTTAACTAAACAATATTTAATAACAGACATATAGACTTTGAATCTTTGACCAGTGAATACCTAACTATAGTCTTTTATATGTAGAAGCAAATGGAAAATATCTGTAAGTGCATAATAGTTATTTCCATTTATCCATTTTCTAACCCGCTGAATCCAAACACAGGGTCACGGGGGTCTGCTGGAGCCAATCCCAGCCAACACAGGGCACAAGGCAGGAACCAATCCCAGGCAGGGTGCCAACCCACCGCAGATAATAGATATTTGCAGAGCACAATGTATCATATTATTAATTCTCATTTTGTCTAATCAAAAATGATAGTAAATATTTTACAAACTGAATTGAGAGTATTGCTGACTTATAAGAATGTAGTTATGAGTAGGCAAGATTTTAATTGGCTTTTTATAATTTCACTTTTGAAGTGATCAAAACATTAATACTAATTTTATATAGTATTACAGAGCAGGTAACATTCCGCAAGATTTTCAAATGTTACTCACCTTCTTTCAAGACTGAAAAAGTACTGACTGCAAACAAATTGATAAAGGAAGCTAGCCACTCGAGATAAAATTAAATTGAATTCTTAAGCGACAAGCAGAATTAAACAGATTCACTCTGAAAGAGTTGTACATGCAGCAAAATCACAATTCTCCAGCAAAGGAACACATCCAGCTGGCTTTGACTTAAATGAACATCATGTTCAGTGATAAGCAAGCTAACAGCTGAAAAGCTCACTAAAAAATGTCCTGCATAGCCAGCATGAAGAGCATCTCTCTTAACAGCATGAAGCTTCACAAGATATAGCCCACAAAGCTCCAGAGGCATTAAATCTCCCCAAGATGTCTTTCTCATGTGCCTCTCTCTGATTTATAACTGGATTTGAAGTTCATATTATAAAATAACCTTTTTTAAATCAGGCTTTAGCACATAAAGCCTAAAGGAACTAATGCTGGCAGATTGGTAGTTTGAAGGACTGTTGAGAAACACTATGGGGTAAATTATTGTCAGACTAGCAAATTTTGTAATAATAGATTCCAGGTGGTACACACATATATGATGTTGTTCTGTACAGGAGTCTGGATGACATACAGTATATCCTATAAAGGTATGCAAGCCACCTAGTCAGCATACATATCACAACTGCATTTCTAGACAGAAAGCACACACTTTATTCTCCATCTTTCTCATCTTTTATTTAAATAAAGCAGCATTACATATTGAATGTATTAGTCGTGATGTAGCCAGGTCTTTCTGTGGGGGTGAAATTGATATGCTAGTTGTTATGCATATCATATCTTTAATTTAAAGAATTTTGTGTAAAAGTAACATTGTCTAATTACTGAAAACAATTTTTTAATTATTTATATTCCACACATATTTACGTGTATGAATACAATACTGCAAGATGTAGCAATGTAGACTCCAGAACAATTCTTAAAATCGTCAATGACATCCCTCCATGAGAGCCGAACTGAATTGTAAATTAAGTAACACTTAAGTAAGCATTGATTATTTTCTTGACTTGTTTACTTCTGTGCATTTCAGTCTTCCATCACAAAGGGTCAATGCAGTATGTGTTTGAAATACAGTAATTTGTTACAAAATCATTCCATTGCAGAAGTTTTGTCAGTTGGATGTTCAATTACAAACAATAAGTTAATCAGTTAAGGTTATGGAGCATTCATTATAAATATATAGCATAAAGTGAATGTAACAACTGTTAGACAATTTAGCCACAAAGTAAATGTCCACATTCATCTGTTTTCTGAACCTACTCTTCTATTCCATGGTTGAAGGGAAGCAGTAGATTTTCTGATAGCGCTGGTTTTAGTGCAGAAGCTAACCCTGAGTAATGACTGAAGCTAATTTAATATTCCTTAGCCATATGAAAAGTGTAGCAATGTTCTGAGAAATAAGTAAAAGAGCGATACCCTGACTCACCTTGTACACAGACTGACATCAAGACAGTCTAAGTAAATGATAGGAAGAGATAGAGAAGGGCTGGGATTTCAACACCCAGGAGATTTGAGACAGCCATGCTAGCCACCACAGCACTCTGGTGCTTCACAATTTAAATGTATTTTAAAAATGGGCAGTTTATCATACAGCTCCAGATTTCTGGGTTCAAATTCATGCCCATGCACTGCCAGTGTGTATTCTTTGACTGTTTGTCTATGTACAGTATATTCTACTGTTCTTTTGATATCCCAAAGAAATACAGTTTAGACCAATCAGCCACTCTAAAACTGGGTGTGTTTATATGAATTTGGCATGTGATGGACTGGTATCCATTAACAGCTTGCTCAAACTTGTGTCCAGTGCTTCTGTGGAACTGGATCAAAAGATTAATAAATGGATGGGTGGAACATATAAAGCCAAAATTGATCATTAGATCAGAAATTGGATGTATGAAACATTTTAAAACAATTCATAGATAAGAACACATATATTTAGACAGCTCTCCAAGACCTCTAGCAAAGATCATACTCATGAAGACTCTCTCTTGTCTTCTGTTTCTTTATTCTTATTTAAAATGTGGTGCTGGGAAGATAACAGTTCTTGGGGCAGCTTGTGTAGATGTTCAAGGAACTAACCTCCCTGATCCACTAAAGTCTGACTGAAGCAGATAACGGGTGGTTTAATCAACTCCGATGATTTCTTGTGTCTTCAACACTGCACTTCAGCAGGTTCTTTCCAAATCATTCACATCAGCTCCAAAAATTGGGTGACCTGCCTCACAATCTAATGGAATTTCAGGCAACGAAAATGATAACAGATTAGGTCATGCAATGATAAAAGGACTGCTTGATCTCAGTTTCATTGCGATGTTAGTAGCATTTAACCAAATGCAGAATGAATGAGACCAGAGCTTTTTACAGCAACATCAAGAGCAAGAGAGGAACCAACCCATGACAGAGTAATAGTCCATCAAAGGACATCACACTCACTCTTAATTAAACTGGCACATTAGTTTGTATCAGTGTGGATTGCTTGATCTTGGATTTACAATCCTTACTTCCACCACTTTCCCCATAAATTTAAGCTGTAAGTAAACAGATTTGTGTTTCTGAAACACAAATTCCATGTTTTAGTCTTTTGGAAAGGTAGTGTTATAGTCAGAATTATTCCATTACAAATAAGAACAAACATTATCAAGCTATTTTTTCTGTCCTAACATAGTCACACATTTTGTTAGAAGATGTATGACAATATGATTTGAAATTAGACCTACAAGTTGCCACAAAATGTTTCTTGCTTCCTTATTTTTAAACCTGACACTCTAGCATTAGCACTCTAGGATGACATAAGATTCCCAAAAGCCATCTAATCCAATTTAGGAATGCGAGATTTAAACCTGATGTGATGTTGATTTTTTTGTCGAGTTTGCAGGTTGCATATCAGTGCAGTTCTTCATATTTTATTGATCTTTTCACATTTCCATTACAGTTATAAAACCTTTCAAAATACATTTGTTGTAAACTCAATCTCACAGGTGACTATGGCCTCTTACCTAGTAGATGTACCAGGAATTGGGCGCCCGGTGTCTACAAGTACACACCAGCAGTAGCCTGTGGAAGGGTGACACTGAACTGGTTTGTAAAGCCCACCATTTGCACATTCTGGGATGAAAATGGCTTCATTCTTGTGTTGTCTGGCATCCTCCTGGGCTGTTTGGTGCTCTTGATCACAAGAAGAAGCTAAGCAGGAAAGGTAGACAAAAAAAATATTGGTTAATAATCTTGGAAGGGAGAATCTAATATGGAGTCAAACTCCAATTGAACACAAGTCCCTGAAGCTGTGAAGCAGCAGCCTGAACCACTGTGTTACGATACCACCCAGCTACAGCTGCATAAAAGTAATAATCAAAGTAGAATAATCTGAACAAATCTGGTAAAATGAATTTCCTTTTTGTAATCACATTAAACAGCTATTATGTTGAGGATCCTTAGTATAATTACTACTTCTGAATGACATGCCTTACAGCAGCATACTTTATGTTTACCATTTTTTAAAGAAACTCAGCTGACTGTTTAAAATATACTTCTCTTAAAAACAATTTATTTTTCTAGACAATGAGGATATATTCTGTTAACGCCTTGGGGCATTGAAACTTTGAAGCAAAGCCAGCTTGAATACACACTTTTCTTCTACCGAGTTTCTGACTAGCAGCTCAAAATGGAGCTGGGCAAAACACTGAGATTTACATAACAGCATAATTTCAACATCTTTATGTTCAGACATGATCATCTTGTCAGAAGCTACCAAACAATGGATCATGTTGGAGCTCACAGTACCCTGAGCAGAAGAACTCTGAGGAAGTGAACAGAAAATAAGCTGGCTAAATACCAGGAACTGGTAAGGTTGTGAGCAAATAGAGATGGCTGTTGGGACTTCATATGATGCTCACTCTGCAGAGCATTCAACCTGCTGGTTATGATGGGAGCTGTAAAGAGGACAGGCAAAAAAATCACTCTGGATGCTGCTGAGAAAGCCATTAGGTGGCTTTGGTTTAAGAGGACAGACCTGTAGGATGATACTGCTGCAATGCAGGTTGGGGTCTGATCAACCATGGTGCATGAGGCTGAAAGACCAGAAACACCCAATGACCCCAGGTAGCATCACTGACGATGCATTGCAGCCCTTCCAGAGGTTGTATCTTGAACCATTCAGTATGGAATATTAAAAAGCAAATCCCACTACAATACCTTAACAGACTGACCAGTCACTGAACACTAATGCACTAATCCATCCATAAATAATTATTCTGCTTGCTTAATCCATTCCTGGTAGAGCCAGCAGTATGAGGATCAAGACAGGAATTAACTCGGGATAGAATGCCAATCCATCATATTGGATATTTACTTTAGTGTAAAAATACTGAACAATGGCAGCTCGTTTTTATAGTGAATACTAGGGGGCTCCGCCCCCTGCTCGCTTCGCTCGCCAACCCCTGGTGTTGGGAATGACAAAGAGCGTGATGTATGAATGAGATATAGAATAGTGTGAAGGTGTAGATGATGCAAATAGAAAGCAAACAATAAAGTGTGTGGCACAGTGTAAAGGTTTATTGGAAAATTTCTTTGTACACGCCGTTTAAGTGTAAAAGGTAATTCCAGGTCAGAACTTGTAATGTCAATGAAGATGGTTATTGTTGTGATCAGAGTCAAGTTTGTCAGAGCTTAGAAAGAGTTGTGTCTCTCCTGGAAGTAATGGAATGACTTGGGTATTTATGTTTTCCACATTAATATTTTTTGGACATAATATAGTGCGTTGTGTTAAAAGGGGCATTTGGTCTAATGAGATTGCTGTTCCAAATCTGTCTGTAACTAAGTCGTCGCAGATAAAGGCTTGAGGAATTGTAATAATATGTGGGTGAAGTCCATCTGTATTGGTGAGTGTACCATCTCCCAGTTGTAATAAGCAATTGTTATGATCTGGTTCTGGACATCGTATCTTTTTTACTAACTGTATCTTTTGAAAGCAATACCAATTATCTGCGTATTTTAAGGTGCACTGAACAATAGCTGAGCGTATGGCATGTGGAAGAATAGCTAAGCACTGTCTAAAATCTCCTCCTAATAAAAGAACCTTTCCTCCAAAGCGAATATTATTATTCATAAACGTTTGTAGAAGTTTATGAATGGTGTTGAGTAAGTGACTGGATGCCATTGTACATTCATCAATAATTAACATTTTCGCAAGACGGATGTCACGTGCAGTGCCACCGTTAATGTTCACATCCTGGTGTATGTTTTGCTTGGGCCGTTTGAGAGGCACGTTGTTGCATGTGTAGTATTTGGGACGTGTTGTTTTTCAGCTGTATTCGATTTGCCTGTGCTGTGTGAGAAGCCCGTTGTAGCCTTCCTTGCCGTTAACGTATGTCTGATACGGGAGGTGTTTCGTTTTGAATCCGTGCCTGTTGCGATGCAGCACTTTGATTGATAGATTGCGTCATGTGGATCTAGGATGTGGATTTGTGCATATTTGCGTTGTTGATTTGTTTCAGGGTGCACTGTTCCAATGCGATGCAGTATTTGTGCACATATGCGAAAGCAGTATGGGCCATTGCCTTTTGGTGGCCTGATATTTACTCCGGTAGATGCAAAAGCAAATGAACTATTGTAGGATCTAATGCAGTTCATAAAGTTTTTACTTTTAGGTACATCGTTAGTTAGAAGCTTTAGTTGAGCTTTGCGTTTTTGGAGCCGAGACATTTTTTCTTCTAGAATTATGGATAAGTAATAAGGAGTATTGCACTCACTGTTAATATGGAGCCTTTTCTGCGGTTGAACGGTTAATAGTGCCTTATTGTAATGAGATCCACCTATGCTGCATAGTGTGAATTGTGTTTGGTCCCGTTATCCGAGCGGTATCGTTTTGTACCTGTGATCGTGAATTCATGACTTGTTTGTTCTTGAGCGTGAGAAATATGGATAAGTAATAAGGAGGATCGCACTCACTGTTAATATGGAGCTTTTTCTGCGGTTGAACGGTTAATAGTGCCTCATTGTAATGAGATCTACCTATGCTGCATATTGTGAACGTGTTGAGATGACGTATGTTTAATACGGACGGTTCATTTAGAAATGGGGCTTTGTGTGTCATTTGTTATTTATGTTACTGTGGTCGTGGGTCTGAATCGTCGTTTTTGTGTACGTTTCGTTTGCTATGTCCGTAGTCTGTCCCGTTTCGTGTCCAATGGGCTTTGTGTGGTGCTCGCGGCTTCTTTTTTTTGTGTGCTTGTGGCTTGTTGAATCCTCCTCTTTGTGTGCGTCCTGTTTCGTGTGCAATGGGATTAAATCCTCCTCTTTGTGTGTGTCCCCGTCCGTTGCTTGTGTGTGTGTGTGTGTGTGGGGGGGGGGGGGGGTTTTGTGGGCTCTTTTTTTTTATGTGCCAGGGGCTTGTTGAATCGTCCTCTTTGTGTGTGTCCCGTCTGTTGCTTGTGTGTGTGTGTGTGTTGGGGGGGGGGGGGTGTTTTGCTCGTGCGGCGCTGTGTGCGTCGCCTGCGTTTGACTCCTTTTTTCTGTGGTCTTGTCCGCCTCTCGCGGCGCCTCATTTCTTGGTGCGCCTGCGCAGTACGTCTTTTTGCGGCTACGGCCCATGGCCGGATGTCCCTGCGTCCATCCGGTTTAGCATTCTCGGTTTGTGCGTCCCGTTTCGTGTGCAATGGGATTAAATCTTCCTCTTTGTGTGTGTCCCGTCCGTTGCTTGTGTGTGTGGGGGTGGGGGGTGTGTTTTGCTCGTGCGGCGCTGTGTGCGTCGCCTGCGTTTGACTCCTTTTTTCTGTGGTCTTGTCCGCCTCTCGCGGTGCCTCATTTCTTGGTGCGCCTGCACAGTACGTCTTTTTGTGGCTACGGCCCATGGCCGGATGTCCCTGCGTCCATCCAGTTTAGCATTCTCGGTTAGTAATATGGATAGCCAGGTTGGATGAGCTGTGGCACCAAATGCTCCTCTTTAGAAGTCAATGCTGTACGTTTTCAAGGGAAATGCTTTGAAATATAACAGTTCCAGGATTGAACAAATGCTGAATTTTCACTTATTTATTTCTTGAATAGGGGGTTGCCGCACGCGTTGTGAAAAGGGGGACTGAATGCACCAAAAGGAGACACAGCCACTCCTCCGAAACCCCCTCTTAAATGGTGATACAGTGAGAAACAGTTTTTTTTAACTCCTTTTTGCTCCGTCAGCTGCTGGCTTGCTGCTGCTGCTGCCGTGCCGTGTGATCTGCATCTTGCACAGCACTTCGAACATTTAAAATCCTGTACAGCAACTGTCTTTGTCATCTACTCTGTCTTTTCTTCCCAGCCCTGGACATGGTTAAATCTCTTGGCACAAAGTCTTGTCTCGTGGGACGTGAGTTCTTGATATTTTTTAGTTTATAATTTTAAAACGGAATAAGAATCTGAAAATCAAACAACATCACATTAAAGTTAGATAAATGCTGAAAAGAATGATACTAAACATATATATGTAAGTTTTAAAATAAGCCCAATTTAAAGCGTGACAAAAAATGTGACATAAAAACATCGCATAAAATTGTTGCACAAAATCGTTGCAGTTTTAGGATTTTATATAGAGAGAATAGATATGTTTTAGATTTTACCAGACAATTAATTCAAGCCTGTCAAGAAGCTATCTTCTCATCTGTAGTAGGTGGAAAAAATCTGTCTGGATTACACTGAGCATTGTTAATTTTATTGACGTTAGCAGGTACAGAAAGTTAACAGATTTTCTGGTGCACTGTAGGTTGCACTTTGAAGTCTTTGGAATTTGTCATATTGCAGTTTAATTTGTATCATTTATTTACTACATGGCCAGATATTATTATAAGATTATATAAGCTAATGTGAATGTGCTGTCTGTAAATCCCTGCAGAAAAGCATGAAAAAGATAAAAAAGTATACATTAGGTGTTCATTTTAATATTAAGTACTGAGCCAGTAAAACATTTAATCAGCTGTGACATTAAAACATATAAATAAAACATATAAATACTATGTGCAATAATAGTTGGCAGTGATTTTCCTGTACTTAAAAAAATTATGTTAGTGTAGAAAACAAGAATAAAATAGAACTATATCAAATGACTTTGATTTCAGGACTCACTTAGGTGGGAACCATAGAGAAATCTGCAGTCAATAGTATAATTCATTATGAATTGAGCTTCTCACATTGACACATACTTTGATACTTTTACAAAGGATTAGTTTCCAAGTGGTGAAATGTGCATATATAAATCTTACTCTCATTGGCATTTTTATCTGCACTCTGACCTCAAAGGTGGCTCTAACTCAGATTTATTTAATGGCACAATTGCTAGTTTTTGTACCCTGAGCCTGAGTTTTCCCAGGATAAATTTAGGCAAAAAAACGCAGTCTGACTCCTAATAATTCAAAGCTGGTGAAAGAAAAAGTAAACAGTTTGCCATTTTCTTTGTTTTTTATTGAAAAATGTACTTTGATGATATGATGCTACCAATTGCCATCTTTAGTAGCTTTTATATTTATTAAATTAATAGTTGTATATTTTATAAAGATGTTTGCCATTTAACAGAGCAGATCCACCATAAATCTTCAGTTTTTAAGTACTGGAAAATTAAAAATATTCATATGTATGTACTATATTTATGAGAAAAACCTTGAAGAAGCTAATCAGCAATTTAATTAAAACCACTAGAATTTTGTATTAATACGCTTCATATAAAAGTATGTTTGATACATCACATTACACCTTCACTTATTGAGAATTTAGGAGTTAACTTTAAAGTAGTTTGCAGACTTTCTCAAATTGCAGCACTGCTGAATTAGTGTGATGCAATTACATTTACAAATATCACAATACAGTAATTACACATACAATAGATGACAACAGAAACTACAATTATTTTTTTAAATACAACATATTAGATGTTTATGCACATCTGCCTTTCTTCTAAGCAAGCTGAACACTTTACAAAATATAGTAATTTATTATAATTAGATGGGGGGGGGGGGGTATCACAGTGGCCAAGTGGTTAGAGTGGACATCTTATACTCCCAAGAGACAGATGTTTAGCTCCCAGTCACTGACTCTCTGTAATACTTCGAACATTCTATATCTGTGAATATTTTATCTGGATCCTCAAAGTACAATGGGTCATCGTGAAGAGCTCGGTGACTTTAAATGTGGCACTGTCATAGGATGCCACTTTTGCCACATGTCTGTATGTGAAATGTCTGCTCTTCTAGGTCTGCCCTGGTTAACTATAAGTGCTGTTATTGGCAAGCTGACAGGTCTTGGAGCAACAAGAGCTCAGCCACAAAATGATAGACCATGCAGGCTCACAGAGTTACCAAGTGCTGAAGCGCATGCATAAATCACCATTCATCTGTTGCATCACTCAAAACAGAGTTTCAAACTGCCTCTGGAAGCAACATTGGCACAAGAATTGTGCATCGGGAACTTCATGAAATGGCTTCAATAGCTGAGCAACTGCACACAAGCCTGAGATCACTAAGTGTCAGGTGGGTGATGTAAACCATATCGCCATTGGACTCTAGAGTTGTGGAGACGTGTTCTCTTGAGTGATGAATCACATTTCACTATTTAGAAATCTTATGGAAAAATCTGAGTTTGGTGAATGCTAGAAAAATGTTACCTTCTGTAACCCATACTGCCCACTATAAATTTTGACGGAGGAGGGATAATGGCCTGGGGCTGTTTTTCAGGATAGGCCTCTTGGTTCCAATGAAGGATATTGTTAGTGGTACAGCATACAAAAACCATGCACTTCCAACTTTGTGGCATGAGACTGAGGAAGGCCATTTTCAGTTTCAGCATGACTGTGCTCCTGTGCACAAAGCCAGGTCCATAAAGACATGGAGGAACTCAATCTTCCTGCAAAAAGGCTTGACCTCAACCCTGCTGAAAACGTCTGAGATTAATAGAAATGCCAGTAGTGAGCCAGGTTTTCTCTTTCAACATCAGTACCTGACCTCTGAAATTACTCTTTTGTCTGAATGAGCACAAATTCCTGTAGACACACTCCAAAATCTGGTGGAAATCTGTAAGTGGAGGCTGTTATTGCCACAAAGTGAGTGGGCAACTCCATATTAATACCCATGGTTTTGGAATAGGATGTCCAACAAGCTCCGATAGGCGTGATGGTCCACAAACGTTTGACCACATAGCTACAGTCTACAAAATTAATGGGCTATTTTGATAGACTGTATTATGTTAATTGTAACCCAGGGTTTTCCTTATTAACTGTGCTTCAATATGTGACAAAATATGACATTAAGATTGACAGGCTGATGTGTAATTTATAGGAAACTAAGTAGGAGAAAATACTATAGGTCTTTCACAAAGTAAAGCTTTTCATTTTCTAAGGTAATACTTTTGGAATGACCCTTGTGTAACTGAGACATGCACAGTAATTGATGATCTAACTATTGCTCAAAACGTTTTCCTCTGGAAATTCCTACCATGAGGTATGCATGCCTCAGTATTTCATTCTGCAAAGTTGTGAGTTTTGCTGTAATTTTAAACGTTGTCTTATTCACTGCTTGTGTTCTTCAGTAACCAACCCTACCATATAGAAACAAACTGTTGTGCCCCGTAGGCTAGAACTTCCAGTCCAGTGCAATCCAATGGATTGTTTTACATTCATTACTAAGAGCAGGGGTCTTTAATGTTGGTCCTAAAGAGTTGATGTTCCTGCAGATTTTCATTCCAGTTCAACTGCTTAATTAAAAAACAATCCTTGCCAATAACATATCTGATTTAATTTTATAGCTTGCTAGTGCTTTCATTCTGTCGTGTCAAGTTATTTTTACATTGTAGATTTTTCTCCTTTCCAAGGATATCATCACAAATGATTTGTAGCCTGATTTGGCATGGAGCTGGACAGTGTTAACATCTGTGGCAGAGCGACGGGCACTAAGCAGGCTCCTATCAATTATGGAGAATCCACTGCACCCACTAAACAGTGTCATCTCCAGACAGAAGAGCAGCTTCAGTTTCTTTCCAAATGTGTTATTAAAACAGATAGTTCATGATGAATGTACACAGGTGTAAATGGATACTATTTAGATGGAGAACTGCTGGCTTCTTTGTCATTTGCATCTTATTCATAATAAGGAGCCATTAAAATGAGAGAAGGCAGCTTTTTACGAAATTAGGAGTTGGGAATCTTGACAAGTGAGACAACTAAAATGAAGAATAAAAAGGATTGCTTGAGCAATAAGAGCTTCAACAGCAGTAAATGACTTCTCACTAAGAAACTGGATTAGAACAAAACCCTGCTACCATTACGACCCTCCAGGACTGACTTTGCAGACCCCTGGCCTAGAGAAATAAATGATAAATAACTGTCCCAATTTAGTGTACCTTCAATCCTCATTGAAAATGAAGCTGGCGGCATTTTCAGTTATTCAAGCTCTTTTGCAAATAGTGGATTTGGGTTAAGGTGCCATTTTCTAAAAAGCATCCTATGAGTATGCATGAATGACACTCGTCACATGGTTGGAAAGCAGTGTCATCTGTCATATTAACAAATTTCATCATGCTTCCCTTAAATCCTTGTAAGATCAATTTGTAAATTTTAAAGATCTGATTTAGCTCAGAAGAATTCTCTGTATAGTAAATCTTTTAAACATAAACTGCCTGTAATTATATTATTGATAAGCTGTGGAATGATTAACTTAACTGTGGTACATTTTAAAATTATACATTTTAAAGCAAAGTTTTCAAACTCATATCATTGAGGCTCACAAAGTCTTCAGGGTTTAATTCCAGTCACGTTTTTACTTGATAACCAAAGTCTTTTGCTTAAAATTTCACTTACTCACTTGCTATGATTCAGAACTCTCATTTTTTTTCTCTCTTCGCACTATTTCCACAAACTCACTTATGGGTCTCAGACTCCATTTCTAGAGGGCCACCATTTTCGGTACAACTGATTTTTTACTTCGAAGCCAATTTGTGTGGTTAATGAACCCCCATTCTTTAATTCTTCCCCACCCAGGCATTTCCAAGACTGTTGATCTCT
The DNA here is from genome assembly GCF_900747795.2 of Erpetoichthys calabaricus. NCBI lineage: Eukaryota > Metazoa > Chordata > Cladistia > Polypteriformes > Polypteridae > Erpetoichthys > Erpetoichthys calabaricus. The sequence goes on from NC_041408.2 coordinate 60,239,812, forward strand.
TTTTTCTGAGAAGATCAACCAAAATGCAGATCAATAGTTTTTAAACCTTTGCTGTTTTCATTTCAGATTTTTTTTTATATCATATACACTATATCATATTGTAATGAACATACAAGTGCAAATGAGATCACGTTTTCTGGTTATCAGTTGTTTCATTTGTCATCATTTTATTATTTGACCACTGGTTAAGGGTTACAAGAAACAAATAAGGGTTCTTAATCTATAAAAAGCAAGTCAGCTAAAATTAAGGCAAAAGATGTTTGTTCAATCAGTAATTGGTTACTAATTAGGAAAGTGGCTGGAACAAAAACCTACAGCCACTGCACCTTCTAGAATCTGAGCTTGACACCTCCGTATTAAGGAATACATGTGTGGAATACTTCTTAGCAATGCTGACTCACGTACATTCAAACCTGAAAACATTCACACAAAAATTTGTACGGAAAAAAAAAATCAGATTTATAAAAATTTGCCATTGGCACATTTCTACACAATTTACCATTTATAAATGACAATCACCTTGTAATTATGCATATGTGAGCACGCCTCTATTGCCACCCTGAAAAATCCATATATGGAGCATGCTAATCAGCCTCATACATATTCAATTACGATGCTGCAGAACTTCATTGGCTCGTAAGCGGCCTCTCCCACTTCATATGTTGAGACCTGCGTTCAAGAAAATCTGTCTGTGGAGCATTATAGCACCTCTCCTCTGCAGCCTGGGGGTCTAGGAAAGGTGTAAGACACCATCATCTGAGTGGGTAGCCACTATGTCTCGGCAAATGTAATGATGTAATTGCTGCTACAATAAATTGTACAGGCCATATGAAACACTGAGGGTTCAGCCATTTACCTTACCAACAAGCCAGCAACAACATCCAACACCATCATATCTCATAAAGTTACTTTGCCTCAAAATAAATTAACCATGGGTTGACACTGGCAACTGACATGCAATGCTTGCTAGTCACATCTTAGATGACTTTAGCATTAAAGGAATGTAACTCCTTATGGTTAACAATATGACTGAAGTAAAGTGCTCTGATTACACTTCTGTAAAGTACCTTTTTATGTTGGCAAAAACATGTTTTTACACACACACACACACACACATATATGTACATATATTAATATATATATATATATTTTGAACAGTATGTTTACCACATCATACAAAAACTGGATGTAGTGCCTAACCAGTCGCTTTAAGGCTCCTAGCACAGCAGCCATGATGGAGTAAAGCTTGACAGAAATATTCCTGACATGTCAGCCAGCTCTCTGAGAAGTGACAACAGATAGCCGATATAAAAACCAAACTAAAAAAATCAGCGCAAATGCGTAGCATTGGACCTTTTAAAAGGGAAATAAAATCGAGTCTATACATCATGTTCATCACTTTTCAGGTGTAATATATTTGTCACATCAACATACATAATAACAGAATTATTATGCATGCAAATCATAATTTTGCTGGTTTGGCTGCATTTCACTGCTTGATCAAGGGTGTCATCATTTCCCAGTTTATCCAAAATGTTGTGCACCATGAGTCAGAGTTGCCATAAATATACACACATTTTTGCATCAAATTTTCTTTTATACATCCTGACGTTTGCATGGGAAGTTGTGTACACACATTTCAAGCCATTTTTTCAATCCCAGCTGGGTCACTGTCTGTGTAGTATTTGCATGTGCCCCTTTTTTTGTGTGAGCTTTATTTCAGATAACCCTCTTTTTATATCACATACAAAAGTAGTGCAGGTTAGAAAAACTGATCTATTTAACCATAAAATGTACTGGTGCCTGACCCAACATTGATTCCTGCCTTGCACCCAGTGCTGCTCGGACATTCTTAAGGCTTTCCAGTTATTATTTGAGAATACTGGACTACAAACTGACAGCTTCAGGTGGAACACAAATATAATTTCACACTGATTGTGTCACGTAGGAATTTGGAGAAACATGAAATTAACTTTTATTGAATTTAGCTAGATTAATCTCATAATGATGCTGACACATTGCATAGAGCTAATGTTGCATGTTGAGCTAATAAATGTTTTGCTCCAGATTTACATTGGCACTCAGCTTTTTATGCTTCTTGTTTCAGTATCCAACAACAGTCGTCAAATATTAATGGATTGCAATACCACTTTTCCATCTTTGCAATGACTTGGTGAAACGTTTCATCATGTTCATAACTGACTACAACACAATTATCAGGGAAGAAGTCCAAGTGTAAATGCAGAAAATTAATCTTTAGCAACAAGTTTCACTTCATGGTTTTATACACTTAAAGCATGTTGTCAAACAGCTGGGGCCTCATGTATAAATGGTGCGTATGCACAAAAATGTTGCGTATGCCTGTTTCCACACTCACATCATGATGTATAAAAGCTAAACTTGGTGTAAAGCCACTCACATTCTCATGGCAGCTTACCCCCTTGTGTATACACATTCTCCACTCGGTTTTGCAAACTGGCAGCACCCAGCATCACAGCAGTGCTACTGTTCCTGTGTGGTTTCCCTTTCTTTTTTAGATTCACATCCATGACACAGGCTTTATCAAATACACTGAAATTAACCACATATCATTTATAAATTTAAGGCACCTGACTGTAATCAACCTGTAATAATATAATGGTGAACAGAATGGCTAACCTATTCCAAATACCATAGCTGCTTTAGCATGGTTACTCTCAGTGCACCACTCAGAGTATTTAACCCACTGTATCTGAGTGTGGAATCACAGCTTACAGCAGTTGATCGGAAAGCTCTACGGCAGGTCGTGTCGAGGGCGCAGAGGATTATCGGGATATAATTGTCACCCCTGGAGGACATTTATAGCACACACTGCCTCAGGAAAGCCACCAGCCTCTTGCGCAGAGTTTATTTAAACTTCTAAATTTAAACACTTCACAGCCTTTACTGCACAGGCTTTGGGGCTCAGAAACAGCTTCATCCCAAGAGCTTTAAATGGACTCAATCAGTCCACAAATACTCCTGGTAGAACTGTTTGTACTTATAACTACAATTACCTCACTGTAAACTTACACTACAACTGTAATATTGCACAAGCTGAGCCACTTCATGAACCAGTTGCACTATCTGCACTATATGTACATATATATTACACTTATGCTTTCATATTGTATATTTTCCATTGTTTTTATTGTATTATTATTACTATTACTGTTATTTTATCATTTTATAGGTTAATAATTTTATGGAGGATGTGCATATTGAATCTGGCTGTATCATACAGTGACAATAAAGGAATTCAGTTCAACATAAGAGAGGGCATATTAACAGATGATGATAACTGGCTTCGAAGTCGATTTAGATTTCCAAGTGCTATCCTCTTGTACAGTAGCTATGAGATGTTAGAATACTAGGAAGTACACTTGATACCATTTTTAAGATGAAATGCATTAGAGGATGTATATTACATTATACAGATAAACTGTTAACTTAATTTAAATAATGTATACTATTAATAATTAAATATGTGGGGGCACGGTGGTGCAGCGGTAGCAATAAGCTGACGCCCTGTCCAGGGATTGTTCCTGCCTCACGCTGTATGCTTGCTGGGACTGGTGCAACCCTGGATGGATAGATGGATACAATAATTAAATATGTATTACGAAGGTTTTTCAATGTTCCTTAAAAGTTTTGAAGAATCAGTGTTCTAAGCTTACAGGTGGTTTGACATTAATTACGGAGCTTATTGTGTGGCAACTGATTATGTGGAGAAAGAAAATGGGAGGACAAGAATTGGGGGTTAGTACATTTGACAGACACAGTACTGTTGCAATAAATTATTTTACCAAGGGTCGCGCACGTCCCAGCAAGCATCTTGTGGGAGGCAGAAGCAATCCCTGGACGGGGGAAGCAAGAACAATCCTTGGACAGGGCGCAAGCTCATCGCTACCACTGCACCACCGTGCCCCCAGGTTAAATACATGCTTTAATGCATCTCATCATAAAAATGAAATTAAGTACACATCTTAGAATTCTAAAATGTTCAGAGAGCTGTAATATCGTGAATGTAATGTATGCTTTGTGGAGATCAGTCCCTGCGTGCTCCTGTCTACGAAACAGAAGTCCTGTTTAAGAAGCATGTAATGAAGCATGTAGTCACATACATAGAATACATATAGTACAAAGCATTTAACATGCTACTTTAGTTATTAAGATGACGTTTACAACGTTCTACTTTAAAGACAAAATAAACTATGAGATTAAAATGGAAATTTTGAAATTAAAGTTGACATTATGACCTTTTTTTGTTCACTGTGTCCCTATTTTGTTTTCCTTTTCTCTTGGCCCTAATACGCTTCCGTATGACACTCAGACAGTGGGCTTCCTTTTGTTGTTTATTCCACTGCTTAAGCCAAAAAAAAGAAATATTTTTCCTTGCTTTGCATTCGCTGAAATTCTATTTTCCCCTGTGCTTTTGCTTTTGCTATTATCTTTTCACAAAACACTGAACGTAAGGGTCTATTTTTTTTGATTTGCATATTTAAAGGGGAGTAATTCTGGGAGGAGTCGGGATGGGGTGGCAGGCGCATTACATTTCACTCTGACCAGGATTTATGGAGTGGAAGTGCGTGGATGTAGGCCTATTTGTGGTTTTGTGAATCTGAATTTTTTTGGGGCATACGCACATTTCAACTTTTGTCTGTACGCCATGTTTTAGTGTGAATTCTACACACAACATTATACATGAGGGCTCTGGATGTACTTTGGTGCTCTACAGCTGCCAACAAAATTCTCAACACCATCTCTGACTGTCTTCCATGTGTTTTCCCCAGGCACCCCTAGCAGATCTCTCAGCTGCTTTTCATGGCTGCTATATGATTTGTGGACCAACAAAAATGCCCTCCTTACTCTTGGCATCAGTTATTCATGGAAATATCTGTCTCAAATGTCAAAATCATTCACCTTCTTTACACATCACTTTAAGTAAAATTTTCATCAGTCCAAATTTTCTATGAAGAAGACGCAAAAATATCTTTGTTGGACTGACAGGTGGTTTATGTGCTACACTTTTATGCCCTGAAACCAAATGCTTACAGAACGGCCAGTTCTTATTAATGAATTGAGACTCTTTAACACAAACAAACAACAGTACTTGGTATACGTGCAGCACATTCCTCGTAGCAGTGCCACTACTTTATATTACCACAAATGTTCCAGTTGTAGTTGCTGTACTGTAAGTATACTAGTAATATGACAGGAAATCACAAAATTAGGTGAATGCAATGAAACGGTATATGAGAGGAAAATTTAAAAGTGACTTTTGTGATCAGTGGGCCAAAATCCACCGAACTGTGTTTAGGAAAGCAAAATCTTCATTGTCCTAGGTTAACTTAATAATCTTTTAAAGGCAAGTGATCTAACAGTACAAAAACAAAACAGCATGGTATGCCTTTAGAAATATTTTTAAATGTCAGCTGTAATCCAGAAGGATCAGAAATAATATTAGTTTTGTGCAACATTGTTGGTATATTACTTAGATTAGGCAAACTTAATATTTAAGTTTGCATTTGCGTTGCATGCATCCACATGGTAAAACTTAATTTTCTAAAATTCTCAATGTGCCCTATTAATGTAAATATTTAGAAAACTGCATGGTTCTATAAGCCTTAGCATTGCTAAAGTGGACTGTACAACTTTGCCCAGTATTTCTTAGGGCTAGTTGTTTACTTGAGAGATTTCTGTGTAACCATAAAGGAAATCCAATATCCTCAGTTTGGCAGCATAAGTTAAATAAAGTAGATTCCAAGCGCAAGGCAGTACATAACTTTATCTGATAGTTAATTCCACAAGTATACACAGTTAACACCCTAATAAGGCAACAATTTAGAGAAAATAGGCTAGCTGTTTTATTTCTGTCTGTCATGTGCCTTATCTGATAATGCAATGGGCACCATGATGAAGTAATACAAGAAAATATAATAATGAAGATATACTAAACATATACAGTATTCATGCTATTTGAGATTTCACAGCTTCAGGGCGTTTGGTTTGAATCCCAGCCCTAAAGTCTAAAGGTTGGGTATTGCCTTGTGAGGTAGATTAACTGATAAAACAAAACTGGGATTGTGTAAATAAATATTGGTGTTTGCATCCATGTGTCCTGCATGGACTGGCATACTATCCACGGTTGCTTCTCTACAATAGCAGTAAAATGAAGTGCACCTTGTTTCTGTTTCATTTGAAAAAAGAAAAAAATGATAGATAGATAGATAGACAGACAGACAGACAGACAGACAGACAGACAGACAGACAGACAGACAGACAGACAGACAGACAGACAGACAGACAGACAGACAGACAGACAGACAGACAGATAGATAGATAGATAGATAGATAGATAGATAGATAGATAGATAGATAGATAGATAGATAGATAGATAGATAGATTCAGTATATTGTCACCTTCTTTGCTCACCTAAAGTAAGTAGTGCCACCCAAGGTCAAGAGGGGGTGTTTTTAAAAAACAGATGTCTGTCCTTCTCTCCACGAAGCCTTGAGGAACCACCCCTTGAGGGCACTGAACTGAAAAAAGCCCCACCCTTCCAGTCTGCACAGTATAAACACATAGCAACCACAAAGGATGGTGTCTCATTTTGATGTGGACCCGGTTTCTGTGCTGATACAAGCCTAAAATCTGCTTTGCAATTGTCCTACTATGAGGACTATCATCTGTTTAAAACTGCATATTGAAGTGCTTATTTTTTTATTTTTTTTTCTGCCTTTTTGTTCAATTAAACAGGATTTTGTTGCCCAGTTGGCACCCTATGCATCCTTATCTTGTCTTACATCATCACTTCACAATGCTACAATATATATTTCCTGGTTCATGCCCTAGTTGTTTGGAAACTAGGGTAGTCCTCCCCAAGCAGCATCCTCTGATGGTATCCAAAAGACCCAGACAGAGCTGCGTTCTTGGACTCCAGCTCCCATGCCACCCTGCAGGTGTCTTAAACTGGTTTAGCCTTGAGGAACACTGCCACCTGTCATGTGAAAGATGAACTGCTCCCAATGTGCCTGCTCACTTAGTCCATCCATTAAGGTCTCCTGGCTGGGCAAGAATCCTTCCTTTATCCCAGCCAGGATGCCTGTCCTTCCTTCATGGCACCTACAATATATGCTATATACTGTATATATATATACTAGCAAAATACCCATGCTTCGCAGCGGAGAAGTAATGTGTTAAAGAGGTTATGTAAACATATATATACATATACATATATACACATATCTACATATACATATATATACATATATATATATATATATAAACATATCAACATATATATATATATATATATATATATATATACACATATCAACATATATATATACACATACATATACACATATATATAAACACACACATATACATCCATCCATCCATCCATCCTGTTCATATATACATATATACATACATACATACATAGTGCGTAATAACACGGGCTGTGATTGTTACATGGGAGGGAGACGACAAATCACAGCTTCCCGCTTTCTAATCGGGCCTGTGATTGGTGCTTTGACTGATGCCTAGATCCCACAGTATGTCCCCTTAGGAGAGGCGTTAGGCAAGTGTAATTGAATAGCGGTGCTGCAAGTTTAGCTTTACACCTGTTTTTAAGGCTTATTGACTGAAAGGGGCTTTCATGAAAAAACTTAGGGCTTTGCTACACCCTCCACAAGTTAAGGAAGTAAAAATAAAGGTATATATTTCTGTTTTATTTAAACCTTTTAAGTTTGTATGCGGGCGGCATGGTGGCGCAGTGAAAGGTGCCAGTTAGGAGACCCGGGTTCGCTTCCCTGCGTGGAGTTTGAATGTTCTCCCCGTGTCTGTCTGGGTTTCCTCCGGGTACTCCGGTTTCCTCCTACAGTCCAAAGACATGCAGGTTAGGTGCATTGGCGATTCTAAATTGTCCCTGGTGTGTGGGTGTGTGCGCCCTGCGGTGGGCTGGCACATTGCCCGGGGGTTTGTTTCCTGCCTTGTGCCCTGTGTTGGCAGGGAGGATAATGGATGGATGGACATTTGTATGCATAGCCCTATTTGCCCGTTTTCATTTTTTTTTCTTTGTTCAGTAATATTTCAGTAAACCCGGAGCTTGTCAGTTCAAATCCTGGTACTGACACCACTGTGTGACCCTGAGGAAGTCACTTCACCTGCCTGTGCTGCAAAAAACAAAAGTAATGTAACAAATTGTACCTCAGATGTTGTAAGTTGGTGGAATAAAGGCATAAGTAAAATAGATAAATATGTATTATACACATAGGAACTATTCATTTTATTTTCAGTTAAGTCATCTGCAGCAAACTTTTATAAATGAGGGTTTCTCATTTTTAGATTGATTTAGATTTGCAAACTGTTTCTTCTTCATTGACGTTTTCTCTTGGAGAGCTTTTTTTCATTTCATTGGAAATGAAAGCAGCAGCTGCCAAAAATATGTAGCTTTCTTATTAATTTTTCAACATTGTGTAAAAAAAATGTATAAAGTAACATAAAAGGTTTAAATACTGGTTATCCTTTTACACTAAAAATATTACTAAAGAGATACAAAAAAAGTAAAATAGATATATTCTTTTGTTTAAGGAGATTAAATATTACTGAAAGAAAGAAAAAAAAAATTAAACAGCCAAATGGGGCTATGCATACGAACTTAAAAGGTTTAAATAAAAACAGAAATATATATTTTATTTTTACTTGCTTAACTTGTGGAGGGTGTATCCTGTAGCAAAGCCCTAACTTTTTTCGTGAAAGCCCGTTTCAGTCAGTAAGTCTTAAAAAAACGTGTAAAGATATTGACAATAAGCTAAGCAAACCCAGGAAGACATGGAATCGTTTAAATCAAGTATCATTACATCTTCCTTTCTTAAAGAGAAGTAAGGCAGTACTTATAAGCTTACATATCTTATATATAGACATACATACATACATATATATATATATCTATATCCGAAGCCGTGCAAGCACACTCTTGAGAATGCAACGTATAGTTGTACAGAAGAAAAGCAATCTTGCCTCAAATGAATGGCAACCGTTTGTAGGTCTATGAACTTAATTTAAACTTTAGGTTTACACGGTGCTTTCTTTCCGAAGTACCTGCACTCATGAATATGTCTGTATGTGTCAGTCGGTCAAATCCACGCGCTTCGCACCGGCGAAGTACGGCTTTTAAAATTTTATTAAGAAGAAAATAAAACCTTTTTATAAATTGAGGGGAAAATACACTAATAACAGTTTGTTAAGGATCTGTTTTTTTGTGAAGCTGCCTTTACTCGACGTGATCACTTCGACCTGACTTGGTGGCCAACTATAAGCGTTACCTGGTAGGTAACCACCCATACAATCAGATTGTGAATCAGACTACGAATGCCGTGAATGTAATTACACACTCACTGCACTTGCTTACGGTAATCGAACCTCGGACGTCAGCGCTAGAGGGGCTGAGCAGCAGTGAAGTATTGCATTTTAAATTTTAATTAAGAACAAAAGAAAACCTCAGAGGTTCGATTCCCGTAAGGGAGTGAAGTGAGTTGCCGGTTACCTACCCAGGTAACGCTTATGGTTGGACAGCAAGTGACGTAACATCAGCCACAGTGCCTTCAGTTGTGAGAAGCAGATCATAGAATGATTGAAAAAAAAGTTTTGCATTTACCTTTTTAGTAAAAAGGCGAGCTTTTAAGCCTGAGAAATCACCCGTAAATGCACACGTTTAATTGCACATGTGTTAATATGTATGCTTACACAGTTATTAAAAGACACTCAAAAATTAACGTCATTTACCATCAGCCACGGTGCCTTCAGTTGTGAGAAGCAGATCATTGAATGATTAAAAATAGTTTTGCATTTACCTTTTTAGTAAAAGGCGAGCTTTTAAGCCTGAGAAATCAGCCCATAAATGCACACGTTTAATTGCACATGTGTTAATATGTATGCTTACACAGTATTAAAAGACAGGTCAAAATTTAACGTCATTTACCTTCATTCCCGCGTTTGTACTCGTGCTGTAAATCTCTTCCTTGTTTTTTAGTTCACGTGATTACGTAGGAGGCGTGATGACGCGATACGTGACTCCGCCTCCTCCATTAGAGTATATGGACAAAAAACATGTTGCCAGTTATGAACCATTACGCGTAGAATTTCGAAATGAAACCTGCCTAACTTTTGGTAAGTAAGCTGTAAGGAATGAGCCTGCCAAATTTCAGCCTTCCACGTACACCGGGAAGTTCGAGAATTAGTGATGAGTCAGTCAGTCAGTCAGTCAGTCAGTCAGTCAGTGAGGGCTTTGCCTTTTATTATATTATTATTTATTATTATATATATATTCATGTTCTCACTTTCTTATCAAAACAATAAAGAAAGCCCTGTATTAGATACGTGTACCATTGATTGCTAATCATTAAATAGCTGATCCAGAAAATTAATGGCTGAATGGAACATCAACACAATGACATTTTTGCTTCTTTGTTATCATTTGAATTAATTTTTCTACATTAACAAATTTCTCTTTTTAGCATGGTTGAGTCCATACTCATGAAGTAAATATTTGCTTCCATTTAAGCAGAGGTTGAAATGTGTTTTCCTTTCTTTTTTCATTGTATTTCTTCATTTCATTTGTTTTAAGTTGAAGTATTTATTTTGAAGTAAATCTTTTATGTTATTATTGTTTGTTTGATTGGGTAGTATGCCATTGTAAGTCAGCTTTTCAAAAATAACATAAAATTGTTTATTAAATAAGTAAATAATTATTTACTCCTATGCAGCTTTTGGGAAATGACCTGTGATGTAAGGAAGTGTTATTGTCTTTCCATTACATTGTTTCTTCAAGACCCCAAAATGGATTAAGCAGACTTGAGAATTTTAACACTAAAATTGCAGTGATGACATTGGAGGTGCTGAGCTTGAAGCATAACAACCAAAGGGTGCTAGGCACAGACAAAGTCTGTTAAATAATTCAAAACTAGTCTACACAAATAAGAGATAAGTTTGGATAACAATACACTTACGTTACAGTACAAAAGCTTCAGCCTCCAAATCTAGAGTTACCAAGGCTATGAATTTAATATCCTACGGCCACTGAACTTTTGGGAGAGTTTCCATGCAACATTAAGTATTTTTTCTTAAGAATTGTACTCCATCAGAAAGTGCTGCCTGCCAGTGGTAACTGTATTCTCTGCAAATGTTATGCTTTATTTGGAAATTTAATCAATAGATTGGGAAATTGCCAAAAAAAAACTTTTCAGGTTTTTTTTAGTTTAAAAATTATTAGACTGAACTTTGGCTATTCCTATAAATTGAGCAAGTCAAGAAATGTTATTAACTTGGTATTTAATTGAATTATATAACCCCCGAATTTTGCCTTTGAAGGAGTTTATTACTTGAATTGTTTCAGCCATGTTAACAGGTATGAAAACACCTCTTAAAATGTTGATCATTTTGTAATAATAAGGCAGAATAATAATGTAACCTTTTTAATATTTATATTTATAAACAAATATGTACTTAAACTGACTGCAACATTTAAACGCTGTATTTTTAAGTGAGGAACATCCATTTTAGTGTGTTGATTATTGATCTAAGGTACAACCTGTTTTATTAGTCTATCAAATATGGAATAATCCACTCAGAGCAAAGTGCATTCTTGTCTTTCCAGAAATAAATGTTCTGTTTATTTTAGTGCCTCTCTCAATATGAACAATGTCATAATATTTGTTCATTTCACAACAATGGACTGTATAAGGGAATATTTCAGGCACACAAAAAGAAGAAAAGGATAACAGAATATTAGTATGTTACTGTTAACGTCTGCCTTCTAAGCAGTCTGGCGATAGTTCAAAGGGGAAAGCGCCACTATTTTTTAAACTGTTGTGTTTAACTTTCTAACTTGCTTATATTATATGAGGCATGGAGGCAAACTGCTTTTGCCAGCTGTAAATACGACTTGTTCGTTGTATATGAGATCATCAAATAAAGGAGATGTGTGAAACTATATGAAATAGATGCTAATGAAAAAGAATGTTTACTAGGTTACAAAGGGCCAACACTACAGTAGCCATTGTTTAACACAGCATGAATGACAGTCATACACTTGGTAAGGTATAGCATTGTACGGTAACAAATGAAATAGTCCATATAACGCTTAACAAACAGAATGCTTTGGATTTACTGTAAAAAACTGAAACCACTGAAGTTTAACAAACTACTTTGGAGATAGGTATCTTTATTTTATAACCAACAAGTTACAGCTTTGTTCATCATTCTCAACATATATCTTAAGAAAAGTGAGAATTTAGTCTCATATGTGTTGTCTTGTGCTTTATGTTAGTTATTTTAAAATCAGCAATTACTTCACATATCTCATCATCATAAATTATACTGGTTCATTTTATAATGGTGACCAATATTTTAAGTTTTTAACAATTTTATTCATTTTATGAATCTCAATGAGTGAGATAGAGAACAGTCAACAATGTCATCCATACTGCTTTCCATACATTTATACTTCAAATCGAATCAATCTCAACACACCTCCTCTACTCAGTGCCATGATTACCTTAGTTTGTTCTTTTTTTCTGTCTTTAGAAATTTTTATTTTATATAGTGAAGTAAAAAAAATTGCTTATTGCAGCAAATAATTATTGATTTGATCAGTCACATTGGTTGACGTCATTGACACAATGATTTATAAGAAAAAGGCACATAGTGCTTGTTATCCAAATTCTTTGAATTCTTATGAGCTTTCTAAAAGTTTCAGCTTTTGATTCAAGGCAAATGATTTAGCAATTGTGTATTCCAACAATGATATTTGTTAACATTCTGTTACTGACAAAAGATAGGATCAATTTAATAGTTTTGACCTTAGCATGTTTGTGTTATGTTCCATCTCCTGACCTGTCTTTTCTACCTTTGTGGCCTGCCATTTTCTACTTCTTGCCAGTTCACACAGTGAGCAGGGGTCCAATATGAAAAAGGTTATCAGTATTCCAGCTTGTTTATTTAGGGATAGCATTAATACATTTTTACCAAATTCTGAAAAAGCTTTGGACTGTTCCATGTAGTAAATTACAGTTGTAAAATAAGACATTTTCACACTGAGTTATGAAAGATGAATTAAGTGTCTTGCATCTGTGTAAGATAAGATGACAGAAATGTAGGGTAAGGTATAATAATAGGTGTTTCATAATATAGGCAAAAGAAATCCTAATTATAAATACGAGAGGGTTTTTGAAGATTCCGTTCTCATCATCTAATCAATATGCAGAAGCAGTTCAAAATGTAAATAAAATGTTAGGTTATAAGTTGTTTAACCTGTTAAATATAAATCAAAAGACATTGTGCTCACAATAAATAATGCAATAGTAAAATCACTTCTAGAATATTGTGTGCAGTTCTGGCCACCATGCTAAAACACAGACATAGCAGCACCTGAAGCTGTGCCGAAAAGAACAACCAGGATCATCCAAGGACTAAGAGCTTCAGGGAGTTAAACCTCTTTAGTTTTGAGCAGAAAATATGAGGACCTAATTTAGAATTTCTGAATTCTCAAATGTATTGATGATGTAGATCCAACAGAATTCTTTCAGATAAATAGAGAACCATGTAAAAGAGGTAACCAGCAGAAATTTAAGGGAAGTGTATTTAAGACTGAGGCCAGCAATCACATTTTCAAGAAATGACAAAATCTGGAACTAATTACCGAGTAGAAACCTTGGCCACTTTTAAAAATATCTGGGTGAAGTATTGGGACAATTTAGCTTTTAGCTCACCAAAAGCGCTTGATGCGCTGAATGGGCTCCTCTCATTTGTCAAATTTCTTATATTATGTAACAGAATATTGTCCCATCTGTTGTTACACCTAATAATGCTATTTGAGGATTTGGGTTAATATGGGATAATTCAAAGTAAAGATTATTTCTCAATATGATATGAGTGTACAGCATTCCCAAAGCACCAAAAGGGGAAGACACTTGATGCCATTTTTCAATCAATCAGTCCATTAGGTTGAATACAAATGAGACTGAAATGCCAACATGAGTATTCATTTTCAGCTATAATTTAATGATTGTGCTCACATATAATGAGCTATTTTAAATAAATTAAAAGAGAAGTAATAAATCTTATGTCAATTCAAAATGGATTATTAATTTCTATGGTGAAAACAGCACACTAGGGAAAGAGAGAGACAGAGAGACACCCCGATGGAGGTGTGAGCAGAATAATCATTTTTGTGTCAAATATTTTCAATAAATTATTCAATAAATTTCAATAAGATATTATTAGGCACTTACAAGAATGCATGTTTAAAATTAATAACTTCTACTCTTAAGTTTTAATTTACTAATGACACATTCACTAATTCCAAAAATACCTCACAAGTTAATTTCATTAGAAACTTTATTGAAGATTTTGTCTTCTTCCTACCTGGATTCCGAGTTCGATTGGTCTGCCGGCTCCTCACTTGCTCAGTCCACAAAGTTGGATAATGAGATGTAATATCTAAGATGAGAAACCGACAGAGCACGTTCACTCCACAGCAGCCAAAAATTCTTTCAATAAAATAAATTTAAATTTCAAGTTTCCATTAGTTGCAAGGGCTTTAAGTGGCACTAATCTATGCCATAACACTCAGGATGTTAAGACGAAACATGAAGAACACTTCATAACTTGTACTCTCAATGTAATCTGTTTAAACAGAAAACATTAAGCCTTTAATCAAAAAGTGGAGAGGGAACAAGGAAATGGGAAAATGGAAAATTAATGAAGCACTCACTACATGTAGAAAGCATAATAAAATTTTGTCAAGACAAAAGAATGCATCAAACTGCAGTGGCACATTAGACACAAAATTCAAGTAATATTGGCAAATGAACAGAACAGAAAGAGGGCTAACAAAATTTCAAATGAAAGACAATTAATCTTCATTTTAGGTTCTATCCTTATCTTTAGCCAAAGTACTCCTTTGTCTCTTCTAATGTTCATGTCTGTGTGTCTTTGCTGAATTCCT
This sequence comes from Erpetoichthys calabaricus, assembly GCF_900747795.2. Lineage (NCBI taxonomy): Eukaryota > Metazoa > Chordata > Cladistia > Polypteriformes > Polypteridae > Erpetoichthys > Erpetoichthys calabaricus. The sequence goes on from NC_041408.2 coordinate 60,254,844, forward strand.
TTTTTTGATAGGACTGACTCTGGATTCACTGGATGCAGTGCCAAATGAGGATGGGGCAAATTTCCTACTGCCAATCCTTTCCATGAAGTGTCGTCCCGGATCACCTTAAGCCACCATGTGCTTAGAGGCTGTACTGTGCCTCCTTTTCGCTTACAGCCTTTATATTTTATAATGCCTTTTTCTACTGTGCCCTCCTAGCCACTTATATTTCTTTAGGGACTCTATAAATTTGATGTACACTGTATATATTTTGTGTATAATACTGTGTCTTGCACTTGCGTAATGATACAGCACTTTGTTCTGTACTGTTTTGCATAATGCTATGTGCATTTTATGTTCTTGGTGTAAAATTTTAATACACTTTGATAAGCAGATCATGTAATAAGGAGTTAGTATCACAGGGCTGTCCGATCAGCTCTCATTTTTTTCTATAATGTTTAGAACAGTTTGTTTAGAAAATGTTTCATAAATCCTCATGATAAAATTTACCCGTCCGTTAAATTCTACATGTTATGAGGCAAGCTTGCCCATAAAGTATAATTATTACTAAACATTATTATTATTATTAAAACATTTCTAACTGAATTGAATTCTGTTAAACTATAAAAGAGTGGGTTGTAAGGATAAGATACAGAATGTTATATTACCATATAATCTATCTTGAAATAGTTGAAGAACTTACAGTAGCTTTCAAGACCAAGACAGTACTGTAGAGCAGTTTTGACCTCCATTAGGTGGTGGTGTAAACCTTTTGGGTATGTCACCGTGAAAAATCTCACTTACATACAAAGTTAAAAATATTAGGAACTGTATTTATATTAAAAAAGACTGGCTTTGAGATTGGCTGTCATTTTCTTTCAGATGGATTAACCAAAAATGACATCAGCAGCTCACACAGGCCTGAGTCATTACTTTATAGCATTGAGGGCTTGGCAAGAATTTGAAAAAGAAAATGAATAAATTTGTACAATTGGTATTACCTTCTTCATCTCCTTGAGGCTGTGGATCCAGCGCTGGAGCTGTTGAGTCATCTGAATTCAGAATGGAAAAGATTTGCAAGGAGACTACAATTATAAGAGTAAGCTGCATATTTCTACATGCCAGAGTAAGAGATGATTTGCACATAGCCCGGCCATTAGGAAAGAAAAAAACAGAATTCAGTATAGTGGTTATAAATGGTGGTCTGAGGTCAGATGGGGAAAATCTAGTGGACATTTATCAAGAAGCCCACCCTTCATTATAAAAATACTTTTCTCCTTGATTGATCAGCCTGTAGCCTCCCGGAATGATGGAGAAAAAGAAATGAGTTAAACAAAATTAAAAAAATAGACAAACGTAACCTAGAGAAGAAACAGAAGTAGAAGATTAACTGTGCCTGAAAAAGAGAATTTAAAAGAGTACGGCCTACATAAACATACTCCTTTTAGTATTACCTCCATGGACTAGTTGGATTAAAATTTAATTCATTTTTTTTTTAAGTATTAAAAGTATGTTGAACAATTAAAGAAGAGCAACAAAAATGGAGGTCAAACATGGAATGTTTCCCCCACAATGGGAATCATTTAGTAATTTAAATGTTTGCTGTTGTTTGTAGGCATCTGATAATTGCCATAAGGAGGTGAAAGATCAGAAATGGGGACTGCTACTCCTAACTGATTTTAAGAAGGAGGATGTAATGCAGTCCAGGAGTTTGCATAGTAACTAAACTGATGAGACTACATAGTATCACAAAGGTTGTTACAGCTAAGCATTAAATAAATTATATAGAATTCTAATTAAAGAAATTGCAAGGATTCAGAAGAACAGTAATATGCACGCTGTCCTGGTATAAAAAGTGTTAATGATGAAGCCAACGGTATCCAGTTAATTGGTAGCAAAAGGAACAGATCTTTTTAAAAGACCCTAGTCCTCCAGGATGTTTTCTCATGAAATTATTGTAGGTCTAAATGTACAGATCACGGGCAAATAGTTTTAACTTTAGGCAAATCCCAAATTTTGAAATGTTATTAATATTAATATTGAAATTATAGAATACGGGCAATGGTGAAACACATATCATGAGTTCGGAAATAAGAAAACAATTCAATAGGTAACTTTCTTCCAAATGAAGCATTATAGTTTCCATCATTAAGAAATGGGGCTGATTTAACACAGTTAATGATATGTGAAATGCATCAGTTAAAATGTGTATTTGATTTCAAGTTGGTCAGCATGCTGGAAACAGAAATTACAGAATTTAGCTTAATAGTTCACAATATTTGAAAGTAAACTCAGTAAGTTTTAGAATGTTAAAAATGAGTTAATAAACGATTATTTTAATTTTATTATTTGGAAAAAAAGAAGTTTAGGATAAGTTAGAATATAGGTTAATAACTTAGTGTTTAGCTAACAGCCATATTCCTGTCGAAAGTCCTATCCATATGCTGTATTAATGACAGAAAGTCTTCCAACAAGCTCATGATAATATTCATGTATATCAAGTTCCATATGCATCCATAAAAAAGGACTGTTGCATTCCAGAAGGTGTCTTTATATTTGTTGTATAACAAAACTGGTTTCTGTTTAGACCAGAGAAGCTAATTAATGTAAAATAGAACATATAGCAGTTAAGCTATACTGCCCTACGAACAAAAAACCCTGAAATTGATTTATGCTCAAAGGTTTTTTTTTTGTCACCATAATTGAATTTTTGTTGAATGTAATAAAAATTACAGAAAATTAACACAATAGTCATAAAATATGATAATATGACACAAAATATGACACTGAAAGAGAAGTTTGAAGAGTTGTTTAAACAGAAACCACTTTATACGTGAGGTGGAAGGCCTCAGACATTGCATTGGCCTGTTTTATGGATCCATCTGGTCACCCTACAAACTATCATTTACAGACAAAATTCCCTGTTTGCACCTGAAGTGATGCAAGCCATGTCCTGACTGGTTTTATTAGGTGTTTGTGAAAAAGAGGCATTTAGGCGTTACAGTAAAAATGTGATTTGTACTTAAATGGCTCATATTCAGAAGTATATATTTTTGCTGTTTAGTTCTACTCATTCTACTAAATTATGGTAATATATTATATCTTTTAAGAAAAAAATACTTTAAAAGTATAACATCAGGCAAGTGTACAATCATAAAAAGTTGCTAAATGCCTGCAAGTAAAGGAAAATGGCTGTTGTGCATGACAGATAAAAATCAGTTGTCCCCAGGCATGTACCTGTGTTAAAAAGGAGAACAGCATTCCTTTCAGAGAGGTGAGTCTCAGGAATCCCTTACAGAACACAAAGAAAATATCAGTAGGGAACCAGATTCAATTTAAATAAATAAATAGACATGCAGTAAAATAAAATAAAGAAAATCTTCATTCTCTTTTGGAAGAAATAAGTGTCTGAAAATATAAGCATCATTCTTAAGTAAAACATAAAGTACATATATTACATTTTCCAGAAAAAAAAAAACCAAAAAACAATTATCATGAAATTGACGTATTTAAGAATAATCTGTAATGTTTAAATATATCATATCTGTATTAATAATATTTTACTAATATTACTTTCCTCTTTATTATTATATAAACTGAATTAGGCAATTAGTTTGTGGAAAAATCCACCATCTGCTTCATTTAGCAAGAGTGACTATGAAGTATGTTTACCATCTTGCTGCGTTGTAAGAACACAGAAATGAGACACTCACCATCATCGCCTTTGACCGGCGCAGTATAAGAGTCGTGCGGTTTACTGCTAACCAGTTACTGTTTACTTTTACATTTATTCACTTAGCAGAGGCTTTTACCCAAAGTGACTTACAAAAGAGGTGAACGTGATCAAGTAAACATCACTTTGGGACCAAGGATGAGGATACAAAATTGACCACCATCAAAGAGCTCTGAACAAAATACAAGTACAACTCCCAGTGTACAAAAAACTAACATCTAATATCAGGTGGACAGAACAAGAGAGTCTTAAAATGTTTCTTACACACATTGAGGGAGTCAAAATTTCAAATGGAGGTGGGCAGCTCATTCCACCTGGTATTTCTCTTCTCACGATTCTTGAAAGAAATTTTCCTGCATAGACAGTGTGTTGCTATGTAATATTTGCAATGTTAACAATAGCAAAGAACAATAACAAATGAGATTTAATGGCAGTCATGTGATTCCATAATTAAAGTTCAGAAACTGTTATCAACTTACCAACTGACATAGATACAGACTTCTCACTCTTTTGATAGTAGTGCTGTTCCTGTTGCAGCAATAATAAGCATTATCAAAAGTAAAAGAAGTTTAGTCTCAAGCAGAGGAGACTTTTCTGAGTACCTGATACAGGTGTTCAAAATTCTCAAAGGGATTGATAAAGTAGATCCAGCCAAATTGTTTCAACTGGACAGTGAATCAAATAATCAGATATATCATTGCAGATTAAGGGGAAATGCATTTCTGACTAAAGCCAGGAAGCATTTCTTTATGCAGAGTTGTAGAAATCTGGAAAAAAAACAACCGGAACATGTAGTTGAAGCAAAAATGTTGACGATCTGGATCTCCGGATGAGATATTGGGAAAGCTTATCTATTAGCTAAACAAATAAATTTAATGGACTGAATCTCGCTTGGCAAAGTTCATATGTTATGTTTTTAAAAAGGTGAAATCATACATACTGTGGTTATGAAAATAACCACAAGGACAAATGGAGAATCAATCTGGGCATATGGGTTGGCCTTGTTATTGGTAGTTCCCTTTTTTGTGGTCTAAATGCTAAATATACGTTTGACGCCTATAGGGACAATGTGCCCTTGTGCTGCTTATGGTAGAATGCTTCATCAATTTACACTTGACTAGAAATTAGTATATTTGAATTTGTTATGTGTTAGGTACATTCAAAGATTATGATAAAATATTTTTAGCCCACAAAAGGAACTTTTTATGTAATTATAAGGGTTTTAAAGAGTTCTACCTTCACCTCTAATTTTTTAATGTGTGCTTCTTTTTGTGAAACAAAAAAGCCAGAAGCAATACTTTTTGCACCAACAAACAGATTTATTTTACTGAGTTAGTCTTTTGGTGCTGGTTATTTCTTTAACTGCCCTATGCAGTTGATTTTTGGTGTTCAGTTCTGATGTAATAAGCATACTTTACAGTCACTCCTCCATTCCCATTAAAATATTTATTGCTTATGTATTAAATAAGATGGTTAAGAAGTGGCAAACAAATCAACAAGATAGTTGTGTGAATGGATTTTGCTTAAACATTTACCTGTTTTTCCAGCATCTTTGCGAGGTACCTTTTCTGGAATGGCCCCTGAAATCACAATATTCAAACATATAAACTATTAACCAATCAAAGAAGTGAATCAAATGATATAAGCAGGATAATTTAATGACGAACCTTTAAAGCACCACATAAAAATAAAGATTATTGTTATGTCCACTTACAGAGCAATAATCAGAGCATGTCATTGTGTGTGATATTTTAACCAAAAGAATGATTCCAATATTTTAATTCACAGCCGTAAGTTCCAGAGGTATTAGTGAGCTAGAACCACAAACGAGTAAATTCATAAATTTAATATAAATAGACACAAAAAACAAAATCTTGAAAGTAAACGAATTGGTCAGCTGAATTTAATATATTTAAAGGTTTTCATTGATTTTAACAGTATGTGGCCTATACTGTATGTATTTACTCATATGTGATTAAAATATTTACAAAACAGTAAATCATAAGTATAATTTAATCATGGCGTGCTTGATTGTTTTCACAATTAATTAAAAAAAGATATAAGAGAAGAGTTTAATGTGTTGATGATTTGGTAGAATATATATGCAATATATTGCATATTGTTGTATTATGCTAATATTTTATAATTGAAAATCTTCACATGTGCTCTGGACATATTCTCTAAAAAAATAAATTGAATTAAATTGACATAAATTCAAAAGGTGGCATCTGTAAATATAAATTTGTCCAGTGGATTTGTGACATGTCAGAAACAAGCAACTAATTCATTGCTCTCATGTTATAACGCATCGTATTAAATGTGCATTGCTGAGGGCCCATAGAAGGTCTAGACAATCGGCTCTTTCTATTTCCCTTTTTGATATTTGGATGTTTTATATTCTATATTTTTATGTTAATTTGGTTGTGTAATTGTATGTTTGATAGATAGATAGATAGATAGATAGATAGATAGATAGATAGATAGATAGATAGATAGATTGTCACGCATGTATGTCTGGGGACCACCTTCCTGGCTCTAAAGAGGCAAGCAGTACCGCCCTGAGATGAGAGGGGGCGCTGGTGCTAACATTATCTTCTCTTTCCTCCTCCTCTCTGCAATGGTTCCCAAAGAGTCATCTCAGAAAGCACAAAATCAAAACAAATTTCAGAAATTGTGGTTGTAGTAGACTAAAGAACACAAACACCAGAACATGAAGTATTGTAAAATATTTGCTTGTGTTGTGAATCCATGTTCCTGCTGGTTTATTCCTGCTGGTTTATGGTGATGGGAATACCAGGATGTGTGAAATATTCCATGCATCCATATTGCTTTTAGCTCTATTTCTGTTACGCCAAACACAAGGTACAGCATAGAAAGAGATGGAGGTAACTAGGAGAAGAAATATCATGAATACATTTGTTACCAAAAACAAGTTGTTAACAGAATATCCATACACTCTTTCGTCAAATCCAAAATATCTCCCAAAAGAAAAGTCTATAGCCACAACCTAGAAGTCTTTAAAAGTGAAACAAACACCGCAACCTCATATAGAGAATTTCTATGATGTATCAGCAAAGTCAGATGACCAGGAATTTCATAATCTTTTATCCCGTCACACCAATGACATCGGCACTACTCAGTGGCATTTTATAGCAAAATTGAGGCAACTGCTACTCCAAACAGTGGCATATATACAGTACATGAAACACAAGATACTGTTGGAAATAGACACCAGATATTTTCAGCTGTCCTAGCTGGAAAATAATGAGAGAAATTGATTATGTGACCCAAAAACTGATTGTAGAATGTAAAGAGTCACAAAAAAAGGAAACACAACAATGAATAGCGAAGGCAAATCCTGACAATTTCAGGGTGACAGTGATATTGTAATAATCTGGGATGTGTTTTGATTGATCTATTAATATGAGTACACAATACCTCCTATATAATCTGTAGCTCAGCAGTCAACTGACATACTAAAGAGGACATTAATACCATATCACCTGTACCAGCACCTCCTTTAGGTAATTGCGTCATTATGTTTTCAAGAATCATGATCTCAAGAAGAAAACCCAGCTAATGGTCTATAACGCAGTTAGTGCCACTCAGTATGGTGCTGAGACCTACACTACCTACTAAAAGCCTCCATTAGTATTGCCAGTCGAAGATTCTCTATAACAACTGAGGGATTTGCTCCACCAATTTCAGCATATTCACAAAGTCAAAGATAATCAACACTGAAAACCATGATCTTCCAAAGTCTACTGCATCAGCTAGTCCACCTCATGAGAATTCCTAACTCCGGTTTACTCCTAGATGAATTAAGAACAAAGGATCTAAGATGACAAGATAAAGCTGTTTAAAGTCTACTTTGTAAAGACCAGTTCAACTTCACTGACTGAGAGAGCCTAGTCATTGGCCAAAGTACACAGATAAGAATGCAGATATGTGCAAGTCTCAGTGAAACAGTAACGCTCCATTGTCAAGAGGACTCCTCAGTAATCTAAAATCACATATAACGTTGATGGGCACCCTTGTCATGTTAAGTGACTGCCGATCGAGTCAAGCAGAGCAATGTTTAAGTCAAAACATCATAGCAAATTAGGTGCAACCCTTCATTTTAAGTGCATACTCGTGTCACAAGGCCACAGAAATCCTAGAATGGCTCCAGAAATATGTCAGTCGGTTCCACTTAATGGACATTCTGACCAACACCTATAAAATGAGATTGGAAAACCTACTCAGATTAACAACTATGGGACATGCAGAAGTTAGTATAATAGCATCCATGTGTAGTCCATGCCTGTTCTGAGGACAAATAAAGGAATGACTTGATATCAAATAAAGCAGACAAAAAGGTGGGGTCGGGGAAGGGGAGAAAGATGGTTTGGGGAGTATTTGGAAAGGAAGGAAAGAAATTTACCCTTTCCAAGGTACACAACACTTGTTTAGAAAATTTGAGAAGGTGAATCAGTTGTAAATTTTGTGTTTCTCCCTAGTGTGTACAGGTACACACATTAAAATAGCATTTGCACAGGGATAATATCGCTGGAGGACATCTGGTAAATAATTATTACCAGACCACTTTAGATATTCTAATCCCATGTGAATCAGCCATGCCAGAAATTTTTTCTGAGCGTGTCATTAATAATTCTGGACCTAAACAATAACTGTTTTTGGCCTCTTCTGGTAATTCTAGTCCTGTGTGAATACAACTGTCAGTGCACTATGTCTGAAGTTCTGCTGTCGGACAGTGAAAGATCCAAATATGAACGTGTTCCTGGACATTTCTACAGGAGTGAATCAGACAGCCTGACATCTGACATCATGCAAATGGAATGGTGCACAAATGAAAAGGTAAAATGAAAATCTGAAAAATGTTTTTTGACCAACCAAAGTGTCAAATTAAATTAACAATGTTGATTATAGTAAGCACATTTATTTTTGCACCAGGCAATCTTTTGTACTTTTTCTAAATTAAAACTTGAGAAATGTAACATTGTCACTCCACCCAGGGTTGTTTTCTGCATTGCACCCCCCATGACCTTAAAGTGGTAAGTTGATTGTTATCAAAAATGTTTATATATGAACATGTTATAATTATCCATCCATCCATGCATTTTCCAACCCGCTGAATCCGAACACAGGGTCACGGGGGTCTGCTGGAGCCAATCCCAGCCAACACAGGGCACAAGGCAGGAACCAATCCCAGGCAGGGTGCCAACCCAATGCAGGACTGTTATAATTATTCTACTAATATATTAATCAAGCGTCTTACTTCCATTTGTCCACCCATTTTCTGAACATGCCTAATTCAATTCAGCTTTGTGGCATGCTGTTCCATTTCAGGACACACTCACCATCTTAGAAATGTCAGTTAATCTATCTTACATGTTCGTACTGGAACACATGGACAAACATGTATAAAGATATGGGAAGAATGAAGAGAGGCATAGGATCTGCACACAGAACACTGGAGCAATGATGCAGCAATGCTAACGACTGCACCCTCATAAAATCACGAAAATAATAGAACAAAAACTGGTGAAAGTATTGTTAGTTGTTATTTTTTTTCTATTTACTTGATATAATACTTATAAAATTATGATTTAGGAATCCCACTGTTGACTATTTGCTCCCTTGCTTGAGGTGGTGGTCATTCACAATCACTATTACTAGGCCAACTTGGACTTTCCAGTTATCCTAACAGATATACAGTACATGGTTGAGAGGTGCAGAGTGAGCGGACTCTCTGAAGAAAACCCAGACAGACAATGGAAGAACAAGAAAACGCCATAGCAAGAGTGGCAGGGCAGGGGATCAATCCCAAGTCCCTGGAGCTGTGAGGGAGCAGTAATAACAACCGTACCGCTATGAATTAACAGTACGCTGCGAATACCATATGAACGGTACTTAAAAGAGCCTCCCATAGGAATACCTCACTAGAGCGTATATGTCGATATTACTTACGGGGTTTAGGGGGTATCTCTTTACAATATCCTTAGAGTTAAAGTGCCAGAAGGTTAAGCGATCTGCTAAATGTACTTTTGAACCCAATAACATGCATTTTAAAGTCTGACTCCGGAGCCTTACAGAGTATCATTTAGAAAGGATTGCCATAAAGAATTCTTCACTCAGTATGCATTGTATTAGCTGCTTAAAAGAGATAATTGATACTGTATATTGGTTGGAGATTATTTTTGAAGACCTGGTTTAATTAGCTACCTTTTATTTATCTTCATTTGTCAGCTCTCATTAAACAATGCCTAACATGCCTTTTAGAAAATCATGTAGATCAAGATCACATCATGGTCTTCGTGGTTGTCTCACAACAAGACCAACCAATGTTTGATTAGATAGGGAAAAGATTTGTCAATTTGGAACTATTTAAATACAGAAAAATCCATATTTCAGCAATCCACTGATTTTATAACTGATGTATCCTCTAAAGGGTAAAATGAAGCCAAGATCTATCTCAGTCTCGTCAAATGGAAGGTAGGAGGACGTCCTGCATGGGGCACCAATCTGTTAGCGAGATCACTCACACGCACTTAGCCGAAACACTGTTGCCAGCAGGGGTGTAGATTCTCCATCTCATAGGGTGATCCTCTTGCTTTACATCATTGGAAATGCCAGTCTATATGCCTAGGTTAGCTAGTTTTCCATGAGGAGTTGCTACAGGTTGAGTATGTGATGTGTTTGTGAGCTCTGTGCCATGTGGAAACAACGGCATACTAAATATTCAGTTATTAGATTAGATAAGAAATATTTTATTTGTCCCAAAGGGGAAGTTAAAACTTTAAAGAAGCTCAAGAGAAGGGGTGAGCAAAAGTAGCGAAAAAGTAGATTTGCAGTTTTTCATATGGAAAAAGACATGTAGGTTATGATCGCTACATTCAAACACACTTTAATAATAAGACAAATGAGAAGAGAAAAAGACAAAAATTACAAATAAATAATACAATAATTAATAAATAATAATACACCCTCTGTGTTTTGTGTACTCCCAACTGTTAACCTACTTTTGCCCACCCCTGTATATATTGTCACACGAATGCGTCTTGGGGACACCTTAAAGGCTCTGGTGATGCTAATTCAACTCCAGTCCACAAGCTGTTGGTGTATACTAATGCCTGTTCTCTTCCTACATATACAGTCTGGATTATTCACAGCCAGACCACCTCTAACATCACTTCTGGTGTCCATCCCACTGGACCCACCTCTTCCTGCCTGGTTGGAATTTATATAGAAGTGTCGCCATCTTGGCTTGTCTGGTCTTAGATTCGTGCCATTAGGGACATTATTTTTTGCTGAAGAGTGTTTAATACTTGCCTTTATAATATATTGGGTGACAGTGTCACCTCAGTCTTTTTTCATGTTTTCATTTGCTCTGTCTCTTTTCTATGTGTGTGTGTGTATATAATATAAGATATATATAATATATAAGATATATATAATATATATATATATCTTCTTCTATAATACGCTACCATGGCTGTCTGTTCGTCTGTCCAGGATTTTAAATCACCTGTAGCTCGCAAACCATTTGAACTATTGACCTGAAATTTGGTAAACATATAATACATGACATCTACTATCCACTTTCGGGATGATGAATTACGAAGTAATTCCTCTTTTTATTTTTGATTTTATTTTATTATAGAATCAACTCTTGGCAGCGGCCAGTAGGACAGCGGTGTGGTGCATGCGTGTGGGCACCATTCTCATCCGTACCACCTTCACCGTCACTTCCCCTACCTCTTCATATCTTAAAACATTCTTGAGGCAGATTGAAGACTTAAGTGCAATTATGTGAAAAATTAAGGAAAACATACTAAGTAATTGTAACACAAACACTGACTTAATCAGTTTTAACGTGAAAAGATGCCAATGAAAGAAGAGGAGAAGTGGGCCGCTAGGGTGGAGAAAAGAAGAGCTGCTCAGGAAGCAGCCCACAAATCAACCTCTGAGCAAACGAATGCTAAACGTACAGAGAAAGAAGATGAAAACTACGAATGCTCAAGTGTATTCATTGCACGTTATCATGCAGTGCACCATTACTGTTTTATATTTATATATATATATATATATATATATATATATATATATATATATATATATATATATATATGGAAGAGAAGGTCTGTGATACGGTTTGCATATTTGCAGTTGGAGATCCACGAAGGGAGAAAAAACGAATCACGTATATCATCTGATAGCCAAGACTCAGCCAACTCTCTGCCGCTTTTTGTACTGGCCTTAAATTTAACTTTTACGTTGTCCCAGTTGAATGTGTGTCCTGTCGATTTAGTATGTGCATATATCAAAGATGGCTATCAGATGAAAACGCCATCAACAGACACTTGGACATAAATCCAGCATATGCCAACTTAAAAAGGACATGTACACAATAATTAAACTATACAACCCCCCTCCCCCCCTTGATCATACTGACTTAGTCACCTTTACCCACCCCCCCCCCCCCCACTGAATGTGTTGCTATATATTGCCTTTGATTCTTGTAAGTCTAAGCATTATCCTCTGATGAAGACCCCTGATAGGGGTTGAAAGCTCAGGAATAAAACTATTTTATGATACATGATTCGTTTTTTCTCCCTTTGTGGATCTCCAACTGCAAATATATATATATATATATATATATATATATATATATATATATATATATATATATATATATATATATATATATATATATATACTGTATATTGATTGTCACAGGAAGCTGGGGTCCTTACCCAGCCGGGATACCTGGATGCTCAGAGTGCTTACGGGTGCAAGAGCAGCACTTCTGCCACACCAGGAAGTGCTGCTGGAAGATCATCATCAAACACCTGGAGCCCATCTGGGTGAGAATACATGGGGCTGCCTCCCTACAATTAGGGAGCTTGAGTCGGGAGTGGGAGCAGGACAAAGCTCCCATTAGGAGAGGAAAGGTAGCCACGGAAATTGAAACAGAAGCCCGGAATAGGGATGATTGGTGCTGGGAGCACTGTGTGCTGTGTGCGGGACTGTGTTATTTGGAGAAAAATAAAAGTGTGCTTTTATAAAGATGTGGTCTCCATATGGTGGTGTCTGGGCAAGTCTCACAATATATATATATATACAGGGTAGGATTCAAAAGTAATCAGCCTTATTTTGTTCTGACGCGAACGTACCTCGCCGCACGCCCCACTTGCCAGCGACGGCGACAGTGGGTGTTGGCTTCACAACGCAACAGAGCTCCTATCGCTCCGAGCTTTCGGAGCGGTAGGATCGGCCTTGACGGGAACCCGTGTGCGGTAGTGCGTTACACGGCGGAATGGAAAGTTCGTTAGAACAACGGTACGCGTTGAAGACGAAGACCATGCTCATTGCCTTCTTCGGAGTGAAGGGGATCATCCACTACGAGTTTGTCCAGCAAGGACAGACCGTGAATGCTGCTTACTACTTGGAAGTCCTGAAAAGGCTGAAAAGAAGCGTCGCGCGCAAGCGAAGGGACAGCAAGGACAGCTGGAAGCTTCACCACGATAACACGCCCAGCCACACCGCCTTCATCGTGAGCGCCTACCTGGCCCGGGTGAACGTTCCAGTGGTCCCCCAGCCTCCCTACAGTCCGGACATGTCGCCTTCTGACTTCTTCTTGTTTCCGCGCTTAAAATCAGCGCTGAAAGGAAAACGCTTCGACTCGATCGAGGACTTTCCAAGCAAATGTCAAGGCAGCCCTTGCAGCCATCCCGGAACAGGCCTACGTGGACGCCTTTGAGTCATGGAAAAGCCGCCTACAAAAGTGTATTGATGCAGGAGGTGCCTATTTTGAAGACTATTAATTAGTTGTACCGATTTGCTCAATAAATTTGTCTTTTTGAACAAAGGCTCATTACTTTTGAATCCTACCCTGTATATACTGTATATACACACTCACACACACACGCACACACACACACACACACACACACACACACACATATATTAAAATAAATAAACAACAACCCACCAAGCACACAGAAGAGCTTCTGACTTGGGCAATGAAGTGATGCTAGTGTCAATAACAGACTTGTAGGTGGAAGTAAGATGGTGAGACCTGCCTAAATGTACAACAGGTTTACATTTCAAAGGCATCAACATTTGAATACAGCAGGTCCAGCTTGCTGTGTCCACAAAAAGAACATGGTGTTAGAAGTCTGTTCTATCCAAAACTGCCTGGCTGAAGACAATATTATTCCAAATGACTCATCTTTAGCGTGTTCACAATGGAGTTAATTATTTCTGTTGCCAAGTTTAAAAATAAGCATGAACAAGATGATGCAACCCCCTTCTAGTTGGCAACATAAACAAATTTCTAATTCTGGATGACACATTTCAGCTTTGAATTGTAATATGCTCATTTTTTAGCATATCTCATTCACATAACTGTTCAGACACTCCATCTGATTGTATCAAATGTAACCTGTCCAAGTAACATCCTTAAGTAACATCCAAAACAGGATGTTTAAGCCAGTTCTTCGCATTACCCAAAGTACCATAACACCTGAACCTACCATAACCCACCATGAGATGTGATAGTTCTTTCAATTTAAGATGCGATCAAGGCTGGCTAGTTTTGAATCGTTCCCACCTTACATTTCTCCTTGCTCTGGATCTTATTATATGATATGCTCCAGTCTCATTTTCATGACATTCCCAGAGGAGCTTAGTGTTATCCCTCTCAGTAACATTTGCTTCAAATTGTAATAAGGAGCAACTTCTTTAAGTGGCTATGTGGTCTGTCTTGTTAGTGGTAAATCTGTTCGGGCATTTACTACTTGAGACAATGACGAACACTAACTTAGTAAAAAAATGTTATGTAGCTGTCGAATTTAGATCGACAGTAGTCTGGGTAATATGTGTGGCCATAACTTCCATCCATCCATCCATCTATTTTCCAACCCGCTGAATCCGAACACAGGGTCACGGGGGTCTGCTGGAGCCAATCCCAGCCAACACAGGGCACAAGGCAGGAAACAATCCTGGGCAGGGTGCCAACCCACCGCAGGACACACACAAACACACCCACACACCAAGCACACACTAGGGCCAATTTAGAATCGCCAATCCACCTAACCTGCATGTCTTTGGAATGTGGGAGGAAACCCACGCAGACACGGGGAGAACATGCAAACTCCACGCAGGGAGGACCCGGGAATCGAACCCAGGTCCCCAGATCTCCCAACTGCGAGGCAGCAGCGCTACCCACTGCGCCACTGTGCCGCCTGGCCATAACTTACTATTTCTTTTTATTGCAACAGCTTACTGATATCAATATACAGTAGAAAGAACAGTTAACCTTACATTGCAAAATGAGCATTCTTTGGTACTTTCTAAAAAAATGAAAACTTAAGCAAGGGAAGATAGTCAAAATAAAATAGAGCAGATAAGATTTAATTTCCATAGTTATATAGCTGACTAAAGATTTGTGGAAAATAAAATTTATGGAAATATCCAGAAGTTTTAAAGGGATGGTAATGTAAAATAAAGCAATTTTAAGGTTAACACCACTGATAAGATTACATTTTCTTTAGAAAATATAACCAAGAAAACACACATATAAATTGAAATTATGTTGGTTTCTAAGAGACTGTTTGACACAGCATCCAATCACATGAGCAAATAAAATATAAAATTTGAAATTTATCCATCCACTTTCCTAGCCCAATTATCCAGGGCATGGTTGGGGGATCAGCTTGAGCTTATTCCACCTTCTGCCTGTAATCACCTTGAACATGAAAAAGGCGCTATATAAATTATTTATTATTATTATTATTCCATCAAGCATGGGGTGCAAGGCAGACACAGTCCTTGGACAGGGAGTAATTCTGTCACTGGGTGAAAAGACACATATACAGATCTGGGCCAAAATTGGGCATCGCCAATTCACCTGACCCGCATGGCTTTGGGCCGTGGGAGGAAAGCAGAGCACCTGGGAGAAAGTCACAAAGACACAAGCAGGACATGCAAATGCGGACACGAGGAGAACCGTCATCTCTTTGTTGTGAGAGAGTAGTGCTACCACTGTGTGTCCTTGCTACTCAATCAAAAATTCAGCCATACTGTATAACACTTAATACAGTATTTTTTTTAATTTTATTAATTTTATTGTAATCATTCCATACAAATAGATACATTTTTACAAAAAAATAGGATTGAAAACAAATCAACCCCCACCCCTGAGAAAGAAAGCATGGCCAACAGAGTAAAACTTAAAGCTAGTAAAAATAAATAAATGAATGAGTTTAATAGGCGGATAAAGATAAATGGAGAAGAAAAAGAAATGGGAAGAGAATCTGCTACCTCAGTGCTTTAAGAGCGTATTCTAAAATATTATTGATTAGATACTGCCAGGTTTTGAAAAAGTTCTGCACAGATCCTCTAAGTGGGAATTACAGTTTTTCCAATTTCAAATAATATATAACATCAGTTACCCACTGACTTAAAAGAGGAGAGTTAGGATTCTTCCAGTTTAGCAAAATAAGTCTGTATGCCAATAGTGTAGTAAAGGCTTACAGTTTGTTTGTTCTTCTCCACTTTAAGCCCATTTGGGAGTACACCAAACACATCTGTTAGTGGGTTAGGAGGGATTGTGACACCAAGGCTGTCTGAAAGGCATTAAAAATTTTGGTCCAGAATGATGTTAATTTGGTGCAGGCCCAAAACATGTGACCCAGTGAAACTGGAACTTGATTGCAGCGTTCGCAGGTTGGATCTTGCCCTGGAAAAATTTTGGACAGTTTAAGTGAGACAGATTTGCTCAATATATAATGTTGAGTTGAATAATTGTATGCTTTGTGCATATGGAGCTCAAGTGAATTCCCTGCATTGCTACCTTCCACTCCTTTTCTGATATGTTGAGTGAGAGATCCTTTTCCCATTGTCCTCTTGGATCTGTGAAAGGGAGGGACTGTAAAATAATCTATATATATAATTCGCTAAGCCGCCAGTGAGCAAGACACCCATGGAGCACGCAAGATGGAGCCACGCCCACCAACTCTATGACCATTGGATACGACGACAACTCTCAGAGCCACGCCCACCAACTCGGACGCAGCAACTCACAAAACAGGGCATCATTCGCGTTTGTCTCTGCTACAGTCCACATGCACCTCTGAGCCATGTTAACTTTTCATTATTCTTTTCGGTTACGAAGCACGACTGCGTCCACCATCGCAAACTGTTTTACACGCCATGGTCTTAGAGTTGGTGGGCGGGTCTCTGTGAGTTGCCCTTGCGAGCGGGCACATGACCAGGCGGTGTGTATGCTTCGAGAATGCGGCAGGACCATCTAAGAAGAGGCATGTTTGTCGCAGATGTGAATTGCTGTATGCAGCGTGTAAAACTTTGTTTGTCTCGGATAATTTGCCTTTTACTTTTACATGAAGACAATTTCCTGTTAGATTGGCCTTTGCGATGTCAATTAATAAAGCACAGGGCCAAACTTTCAAAAAGATATGCATGTATCTGCCAAAACCAGTTTTCAGTCATGGACAATTGTATGTTGCTCTCTCCAGAGTTCCATCTTTTCATTCACTTACTGTTGTATCCTCAAGCCCACCCCTTTTAGACAACTGTGTCTTTCCGGAAGTGTTCAGCCATCAATAAATAATTATGCGGCGTATGCCTGCAGGAAGACGTGCAGCGAGCGAGAGAGAGCGACACACACAGACGTGCAAGAAAGAGCGACACATGCGAGAGAGAGGGGGCTGGATGCATAAGAATCTATATAATAATAATACTTCATTAGCAGGAACACGTGCAGCGAGCGAGCAAGCCAGAGAGAGAGAGAGAGCGCGACACACACAGGCGCTCGAGAGAGAGGGGGCTGGACGCATAAGAATAATAATAATGATACTTCATTACATTGATATAGCAGTGTTCTCAGTATTCAAAGCACTATCCACACAGGGAGGAACCGGGAAGCAAACCCACAATCTTCCACAGTCTCCTTACTGCAAAGCAGCAGCACTACCACTGTGCCACAAGGCAGAGAAGTCATTTAAAGAATGCACTGGGCTCGATTTTGTTTTCACTTCTGTTTACAGCGATCAGGTCGTAGCATGCATTGTTGCAATGTTACTTTTTTTGGTGGCTTATTACATTATGGATGTTTCACATGTTCATTTTTTTCCCTGTTCTTAAAAGACATTAAAAAAGTGTTTCTCAACTGTGACTCCAGAACAACTCAGTATGCAAGCTATATTAAGCATCAACAACGAAGGTTTGCTACACCTTTATGAACAAGTACTGACACTTATCCCTACTGACGAAGTAACTTTCACCAGCATGGCCTCCATCGTCACAGACGATCCCGCTTTCAGTCACAGACAATTGTATGTTGCTCTCTCCAGAGGTCCATCTTTTCATTCACTCACAGTCGTATCCTCAAACCCACCCCATCTGGACAACTGTGTCGTTCAGGAAGTGTTCACCCATCAATACATAATTATGCGGCGTATTCCCCGGCATGCGTCCACCCACGCTCTCAAGGCATTCACAGTGCCTGCTCATGTGCCCGGACGCAACAACTCACTACACACAAATTTTGCTTAATTTGACTCAACACAGGAAACCTCACCCGGCCCGGACACGGAGAGGATTGACAGATTGATAGCTCTTTCTTGATTCTGTGCATGGTGTTGCATGGCCGTTCTTAGTTGGTGGAGCGATTTGTCTGGTTAATTCCGAAAACGAATGAGACTCCCTACTGCTAAATAGTTACGCGATCGCCAAGCGGTCGGCGTCCAACTTCTTAGAGGGACAAGTGGCTTTCAGCCACGTGAGATTGAGCATTAACAGGTATGTGATGCCCTTGGATGTCCGGTACTGCACGCGCGCTACACTGAATGGATCAACGTGTGTCTACCCGGCGCCGACAGGCGTGAGTAAGCGGTTGAACCCCATTCGTGATGGGGACCGGGGCTTGCAATTGTTCCCCACGAACGAGGAATTCCCAGTAAGTGCGGGTCATACGCTCGCACTGATTACGTCCCTGCCCTTTGTACACACACTTCCCTCGCTACTACCATGGTTGGGTGACTTGGTGGATTATATATAGAAAAGCAGCCGGAACCACAAAGAACAATGAAAAGACAACGTGGCTCAGAGGTGCATGTGGACTGTAGCAGAGACGAAAGCGACTCAGGTGAAAAGTTGGGGGCGGGCACATGAGCAGGCAGTGCGTACTGAACGATGATTGTATGTTGGTTCGTAGTGTGCATTGTTGCAATGTTACTTTTCTTGGTGGTTTATTAAATTACGGATTTTTCAAATGTTCATTTTTTTCCCTGTGCTTAAAAATCATTAAAAAAGTGGCGTCATTATGCGGCGTATGCGGGTTGGCTAGTTTTATATATTGCAGAAATGCTGTCTGAGCCCTTGAAACTGAGCAATATTTTTTCCAGCATAGAGGAAGGTGGGAGATGAGGAAAATTGGGTAGGTTCTGTTTAACAAAGTTTCTAATTTGAAGATAGTGAAAGAAATGTGTTGCTGGAAAGTTAAATTTGGAATGTAATTATTCATAGGCTACAAAGATGTTGTCTATATAAAGATCTCTAAGTAATTTAATCCCAAATGCTTTCCAGACATTAAAAACTGCATATGTTTGCTAGGGTTGAAAAAGGTGGTTCTCATGCAGAGGTTCCACAGATAAACATGCTTCCTACACTGGTTACATATTATGAGTGAGTAAAGCACAATTGGGTTGTTAGTATATTAACTTGCATTAATAGGGGCACAAAGCAGGGAATATAAAGAAGTACTGCAGGATTTTACTTCTATTGCGGACCAAGCCTCTGTATGTTCATCTATTTGTGTCCAGGTTTTTATGGCTTGTATGTTTGCTGCCCAGTAATAAAACTGAAAGTTAGGTACAGCCATGCCACCTTCTGCCTGAGGTCTTTGTAGGGTCATTCTTTGGATACGTGGATGTTTTAAGTTCCAACTAAATGAGGTTATGGTTGAATCTAATTGCTTAAAAAATGATTTATTGATGTATATTGGAATGTTTTGAAATAAAAAGAAAAGCTTAGGAAGGATATTCATCTTAACAACGTTAATTCTTCCAGCTAGAGTGAGATGGAGGGTTGACCATCTATGCAAGTCTTGCTTAATTTTTTCCATACAGACGGCGAAATTTTGTTGATAAAGAGCTTTACTTGTGATGTTTACCCCTAGGTATTTAAACTGATCTGCAGTGATGAAAGGGAAGGTGTCCAATCTAATATTGTATGCTTGATAATTCACTGGAAAGAGTATACTTTTATTCAAATTAATTCTGAGACCAGAGATCTTTTGAAATTCTGTAAGTGCTGTTAAAACTGCAGGGACAGCGTTTTCTGGGTCTGATATATACAAAGCCATATCATCTGCATATAGAGAAATTTTCTGTTCAAGTCTTTCTCTGATAATCCCCTTTATCTGATAAGCATTTCGACAGTGAACTGCCAGTGGTTCAATAGCAGTGGTGACAAGGGGCATTAATACAGTATTTTTAATGTTTTCTTTGAATAGTTAATGCAGTTTTGATGGCACAAATTTCAGAAAACAAATTCAATTCTTGGTATTGCAAAACTTAAAAAGTTCCTTACCTGGACATCTGGGTGTCTTATTTGCTACAGCTGTGCCACTTATGGGCCGTCCATTTGGGGTGACGCACCAGCAGTATCCAGTGTAGCTGTGACATTGAACCTGAAATGATGTTTGGTTTAAACAAATACCAAAGTGAAAAACAGTAAATACACTTAACAACAGTACATACTATACAATGTGCTTAACAGAATTACAGTATTAAAGTATTCCAAACCATTTAATAGTTGAGTTTTCCGTTATCTAACCTACATACTCAAGTCCAGAGCATCCGGGTCAAGGCAGGGAGCAACCATAGACAGCCTCATTCACTCACTTTACTGAAACACACACCCACATTCAGCCATATAGGGACAATTTAGTGCCACTTGGCACTGTACCTCTGCAGTTGACCTGTTGTCCCCCAGGTTATCTTCTCCCTCATGCCAAAAATGTGTCTAGTTTCAGTGGGTTCTGGGTGGTCTTTTGGCCTTCGAACCCCTGCAGATTTAGATTTGTTTTTTTCCTTCAGCTTAATTTGAGTTTTTAAAAAATTAATTTCTGTCCTCCTGGCCATCTGACTTTACAATTGGATGCATCTTTGTTAAATATGATGTTATATATCTACTAATTATATATCTATTTTTATGTAAGCCTTTACTCATTTATTTTTTGTTGTTTTTTTATTACTGTTATTATCTAATTTTTGTTTGTTTTTCTTTTCTTGTAATGATTTCTTTGACACATTGTAAAACACTTCAATCTACATCCTGTGTGCCTTTCTAATACTAAAGAAAAACTGATATCTGCACACTGTTGCACGCCTCATCCTAATATTGTTCCAGATTTATAGAACTACTAGGAGACACTCAGACCCCTGGTTCCTTAAGAAAGGTGGTTCATGTACTTCTCACACAACACAGCACCCCTGTTCATCCTGATTAGGGAGACACCACCTTTATTGTGCCCTAATGGTTTATATGATGGTCATTTATGTTTGCAATGAAAACGATCATTTTGCTGGGGCAATGTGCTGCACTGACATTAGATGTCTCAGCAGTTTCTCTTCTACATACTTGTGCCACTTTTCTTTTCTTGTCAGACAAGTTGCATGGCTGTGCTGTCACTTGCCATGAGAAGTTCCCAAAGCCCAATAGAGTGACAAAGGAAGCCCACACCTACAATTATTTGGTTGTGAATGATTTTCTGTTACACTCGGATAGTATGACTTGCGTTGGTGATGAAAACGAACAGTTGGCCGGTGCAATGTGCTTTACTGTCGGCAGAGGTTGCTGCGGTTGTTTTCCTGTCAGCAATGCTGTGTGCCCTCAGTCTTTCCCTGTCAGCCAGGAAACCTAGCAGCATAACTGCTCACTGTGAGAAGGACTTGCAGCCCAATTAAGCAGCCAGCACCTCCAATTCTTGGGTCATGTTATGCATATAATATCATAAACTCTCGATTAATGCGCAGATTAAGGTTCAAAGCCCACTGGATTTCAAGTTTTTGTGTGTCAGACTTACAACCCTTAGCATTCTAGATATATATATATACTGTATATATATATATATATATAATATATATATATATATATATATATATATATATATATATATATATATATATATATATATATATATATATATTGGCACCCTGCCCGGGATTGGTTCCTGCCTTGTGCCCTGTGTTGGCTGGGATTGGCTCCAGCAGACCCCCGTGATCCTGTGTTCGGATTCAGCGGGTTGGAAAATGGATGGATAGAATATTCTATATATATATATATATATATGGTTGAAATAGTTTGCCCTCATTCTGGGCTCATCAGGCGTACACACTCCACTGCACTCCCTCTCGGGAATCGAACCTCGGACGTCAGCGCCAGAGGCGATGCCCCTAACGTTGCGCCACGGCGTGTGGTTCGTTTATTTGACAGCATGTAGATCGGGGTAATTACATTCACGGCATTCGTAGTCTGTGTCACAATCTGATTGTATGGGTGGTTACCTACCAGGTAACGCTTGTGGTTGGCCAGCAATCTGCAAACATCCGCCACGGTGCCCTCAGTTTGTGAGGATCTACATGCTGTCAAATAAACGAACCACACGCCGTGGCGCAACGTTAGGGGCATCGCCTCTGGCGCCGAGGTTCGATTCCCGAGAGGGAGTGCAGTGGAGTGTGTACGCCTGATGAGCCCAGAATGAGGGCGAAACACGTGTCGCGTACTCTTTGCATTTATTTGACAGTAAACTGTTTCAACCATTCTATGATCTGCTCCTCACAAACTGAGGGCACCGTGGCGGATGTTAGCAGATTGCTGGCCAACCACAAGCGTTACCTGGTAGGTAACCACCCATACAATCAGATTGTGACACAGACTACGAATGCCGTGAATATATATATATATATATATATATATATATATATATATATATATATATATATATATATATATATATATATATATATATAATATAACCTGACAAAATAGATTTAACTTCTTATTTTCTCTGTCAGTGGATGTGCTAATAATTAGTCGTGCATTATTTGGAATACGGTTTGTGTTCTCACCTAAGTGTTAAATTATGATATGAATATTTAAAGAGTTTGGTAAAATTGATAAGGGTTGCCACTTATTTGGTTGTTAAATATTAAAAGGATTTGCCAATCAGATAAAAGAATGATACGCCCTAAGCACTTAGTCTTCTTTTTTCCTCACCCAGATATTACAGACACAAAGGTAGATACCAAGATAATTTTGTAGGTGGTGAAGGTGTCACTGTTAAACAGTTCATTTTAGAATCTAATTTTAGAGTCGCAGTCCTGTTTAGGCAGCAGCGGTTCAAGGCATGACATTACCATACTCTATCACTGGTACTTTGCCCACAACACTCACACTCAATCACAATTTAGACTCAGTTACCTCCTCCGTGTTGGAATCAGGAAGAAAAACCAGTGGAGCGGAAGGAGAGAAACGTATGATCAAAGAATTTATTAGACAGTGAACCTGCAAAGTCAGATTGGACCAAATGAAAAAAAAGCAACTTACCTGGCTATATGTTCCATCATCATTGCATTCTGGTATAAATACTTGCGGAAAGACTTTTCTTGCTTGCTGCTGGGTGTATTTCCGCTCTGCCACACATCTAGAAACTTCTAAAAGAAAAGAAAAATAGAAATAGAAAAGAAAAATGTTATAAAATGTAGCTTTAATTATCCAGACTTTGAAAAACTCCAGAAGAACTGAGTGTTTCGGAAGTGGTTTTATTATACTGTGGCCTGGAAAACAACCAGACATCATGTTCTTATTAAAAAGAGTGCATTGCTACCCAGTATGATGGTGAGTGCTGAGCACTTAACGAGAAGGGCTGAAGACGTCTTTCTAATGGAGTGTATAAGATTACTATTAAAACACACCGCCGTGGCCCCTTAAGTATATTTAAAGTTGCTTGATAATGTTAACCTGCTTAAAGGTGTCTTTTATTAATTCATTCGTAACAAGGGTCTGTAACTAACTTATGCAAATGTCACACATGGCAGCAGGTTATCTTTTGTGGTGGGTTACAGCACAGTTTATTCTTATTCAGTCTTTCCAGATACAGTACATTTTAAATGCAAAAACAACTTATTTCTTACAAATACAGTATGTATATTGTATCTCATTTGGGATTTCGTATACTTGTGTTTTTATAATCACATATACACTGTGTTTTAAGTTATTTGTATTGCTTCATTGTTTGCAAGTCTGAATGATCATCAGTCTAATCCATAAAATTGACTCAATAATGACTGTTCTGTAGAATATCAAAATGCAGATTTTAGTGATTGGACCAAATGGTCTCCCTGTATTTCCTTTAAACAGACAAAAATACAATGCAAAAAACTCCAATAAATACCTAAAGAAATTTCCATACATTTGATACAGTACAGATGTCTGTGTCATAATGGTAAAATAGCTAAGCCATTTCTGCAGTCATATTCACATCTCACCTTAGAGCGATTCTCTCATTTTTGAGCATTCCCATCTTCCTTCATGCTTCAAACTGCACTGAATATGTGCTGGCATTACTGTATTACAAACTGCATAACAAATAATAGACACTTCAATCAGACTAATTGTGCTAACTAAGATTGTATCTGAGACAGCAGTGCCACTAAAGAAGCATTTGAAGAAACAATCGAACATGACCTGAAATCTACAAAGCCTGCTTGGTAACGATGAAAAGCAACATTGGAACTTTTGAAGGCAATAGTATGACAGGCCTTTGGGAATGTATTTTATAAGAATAATGGAAATCAAATTACATGGTACACAGACTCACAGAGGGTACATTTTAAGATTCAATTTACAAATTAGTTTTTATTCAATTTTATGGTGCAATGATATTGTTAATTACTCAAAAAACAAAGTACAAAAAGGTATTGTAAATGTGATGACAAGAACCACTTTAAACTCAGATTTCACTTTATTCAAGAAGTATATCCTAAATGAATTTTCCTGACTGGAACATCTTTTACAGCCGCGGCAGTAGATTTTTTTAACTCCAGCCAAGTAAATCAATCTGCTTCCCTAAAATATGGAGAAAAATCACACCAGACTTGGGAGGAAGACTACAAAATGCAAATTAGAAGAGAGAAAGAACTTTTGCGTGGGTGGCACGGTGGCGCAGTGGGTAGCGCTGCTGCCTCGCAGTTAGGAGACCCAGGTTTGCTTCCCATGTCCTCCCTGTGTGGAGTTTGCATGTTCTCCCTGTGTCTGTGTGGGTTTCCTCCAGGCGCTCCGGTTTCCTCCCACGGTCCAAAGACATGCAGGTTAGGTGGACTGGCGATTCTAAATTGTCCCTGTGTGTGCTTGGTGTGTGTGTGTGCATGCCCTGCGGTGGGCTGGCGCCCTGCCCGGGGTTTGTTTCCTGCCTTGTGCCCTGTGTTGGCTGGGATTGGCTCCAGCAGACCCCCGTGACCCTGTAGATAGGATATAGCGGGTTGGATAATGGATGGATGGAAGAACTTTTGCATGCTGAACAGAGATGCAAGGAAGGCAGACAGCCTGGTGTTAGATGAGACAATGATGATGAACCATACTGAGTTTCCAGTCACAACGTTGGGCATCATGCACATAATCCTAGGTAGAACTGCAGATTAAGCTAAATATTCAACCCTCGGTGGAATTTTTCAGGTTTCATTGTTATACAACATTGAATCACAGCAGATTTATTTTGGTATTTTGGGCTGGTGGTAAGGCTGTCCTCCTGGCAATTCAAGTAATCTTTGCTTCCTTTTGGGAGACTGGCATCATCCCAACTGACCGGAAAACGGGACTTGTCGTCCCTATCTGGAAAGGGAAGGGTGGATCGACAGGATTGCAAAAACTACAGTGGGATAACACTGCTCTCGGTGCCGGGTAAGGTCCTTGCTAGGGTCGTCCTCAATAGGATCTTTGATCACTTGCTCACCTACCAGCAACTGGAACAGTCTGGTTTTACACCCTAAGAAGTCTACTATCGACCGCATCCTGGCACTGACGGTTTTCATGGAGCGCAACCACGAATATCGTCAGTTTCTTTGCAGCCTTCGTTGATTTTCGTAAAGCGTTCAACTCAGTTGATTGAGCTGCCCTGTGGGACATCCTGAGGGTTCGCGGGATCCCCTCGAGGTTGCTGGATATCATGGCTGGCCTGTACACTGGTACTGTGAGTGCTGTGCAGAGTGAAGGCAGAACCTCTGCGTTTTTCCCAGTTGATTCTGGGGTTCATCAGGTGTGTGTTCTGCTCCTACTCTGTTTAATACTTGTATGGACTGGGTGTTGGGCCAGGTTGTGGGGTCCAGCGACTGTGGAGCATCTGTTGGTGAAGAAAGATTCACAGATCTTGACTTTGTTGACGATGCTGTGATCTTCGCGGAGTCAATGGAGGCTCTGATCGGGGCGCTCGAGAGACTGAGCAAGGAGTCTGAGTGTCTGGGCTTGCGAGTGTCCTGATAAAAACCAAGATCCAGGCCTTTAATGACCTCTTGGGCACAGCCAACAGCACTGTGTCTGTTTGTGGAGAGAGTGTGGACCTTGTCAAGAGGTTTACTTACCTTGGCAGTGACATTCAAGTCTCTGGTGACTCTACCTATGAAGTCAATAGATGGATTAAGAGAGCCTGGGGGGGTCATGAGCTCGCTGGAAAGGGTTGTGTGGCGCTCCCGATATCTATGCAAAAGGACGAAGGTCCAAGTCTTTAGAGTCCTGGTGCTTCCTGTCTTGCTATATGGTTCCAAGACATGTACACTATCCAGTGACCTGAGACGAAGACTGGACTCCTTTGGTACTCTGTCTCTCCGGAAAATCCTTGGGTACCGTTGGTTTGACTTTGTGTCGAATGAGCGGTCGCTCATGGAGTACCGAATGAGGCACATTACCTGCATTGTGAGGGAGCATCAGTTACGGCACTATGGCCATGTGGCAAGTTTCCCCGACGGTGATCCGGCTCATAAGATCCTCAATGATGGGGACCCGAGTGGCTGGACCAGGCCAAGGGGTCGCCCACGTAACACCTGGCTGTGGCAGATAGAGGGTCATTTCTGGAGGGTGGGACTGGACCGCGTGTCTGCCTGGGGAGTTGCCAACCGAAATCCCGAGTTGTTTCATCGTGTAGTGGGCGCGGCAACACACTGTACCAGTGCATGCTCCCCAACTTGACTTGACTTTACAGAGATCTCTTTACATTTTGACATTAAAGAGTCATTTTCTGTTGATCAGTGTCAAAAAAGTCAAATCTACTATGATTCATTGTTGTATAATAATAAAATGTGAAAAATTCCAAGGGGGAGCATGCTATTTATATGTGCTGTATGCAAGAATTTTCTTTTTTGTTTGTTTTTGTTTAGTATAAGTTTTATAAATATAAAATAGTATAAAATCTACTGCCTGTGAGTTGCCTTTGCCACTGGGGAGTGTCTCATTGTCAATGTAAACAGCCCGTCTCTTTGCCCCACACCCTGCCAAATGCTGATATTTGTGGCTTTTTGTTTTGCTAGCTGGACTAATCACCCCACAACAATTTATAGTAGAGAGACTTCATTTTTTTTTTACTTCTTAAGAAATTTGGGTCCTAGCCCAAACACCAGCAAAGCTGAGTAAACATTTTTAGACGCCCACAATCTTCTAATTGCTTGGAGTGATTGATAAGCAATAAGGCAGTTAATGATAGATGTTGAGCCCTAATGTGTATTTCAGAGTGGAGATGGGATCATTTGTAGGAGCACGTGTGTACTATAATGTGGTAGACTAGGTGTGTTGTTAATGAAAAGTCAACATCCTTGAAAAAACACAAACTATTTTTCTTTCATTTTTTTTGGTAACTGTACCAAAACCACATTTTTTCACTATGTAACTAGAACTGGATTCTAGATGTACTTCAGAACATAACTGCATGAGTTCTTAAATTAAATTTTTTAGCTCACAGTGCTTTCAACCACAGCAGCAGATGCATAATTACATTTGAGACTGTATCATGAGTTCAAGTCCAAGGAAAGAAAATTTGCATCGCAAGCACGAGGTAACCACCGGATTTTTCAATTTCCTACTTCAATTCATTTGCCACAAATAATTATTACAACACTTACGTTCATCAACAAATGTTCATGCATCACGTTATCCTTCTAGTCAATAGTTCCAAGCCAAACATAAAAATGGACTGTGAAGCCCATTTTCTTGATGTTTTCCATTTTTTATTTTCAAGATGGTCAGTGCATTTCGCTGGAAATTAGAGCCGTCCACTTCCTGAAGAATCCTCAAGCATCAGTGGAAAAAGTTTCAGACAGCAAAGCTTGGCTTATAGGAAACAAATGTGATGCCTGCTTGACATCTCCAGGCTCAGGGAGGTTTCAGGGACCAGCTGGCTGCAGAACAAGCCTTCTGTGTGCTTTCAACCACAATAACAGTTGCAACTAATTTTTTTGAGGGCTTGCAAGACTCCTATTTTCCAGGGGCTTGTGTGAGATCTAAAGCCACTTATTGGATACGTTGCCTGAAATAAACAAAGAATCTTTTATTCGATCTACTATTGCTTCCTAGCTGGAATCCTGTGAGATATGACTTTCAAGTGCCAAATCCAGTGCGGCTGTTAGTTGTCGCTCAGGTTCTCTAGCAAGCCATGAAATCAGTTTTCTACCATCTAGTTTTTTTTTGGGGTTTTTTTTGCACCATTATTCATCTGACAGAAGCGTAGAAAGTGTGTCAAAAAAGACAGCCACATCTGGGTAGAGCATGGAAAATACAGGCAGTCAAAGAAGACATCCGAATGGCCTGACCTTTCTTTATTTGTATAGTGGCAGAAAGAAAGAAAGAAAGAAAGAAAGAAAGAAAGAAAGAAAGAAAGAAAGAAAGAAAGAAAGAAAGAAAGAAAGAAAGAAAATTCAACATTGCAAACAATTTCACAGTATTTTACAGAAATGCTAGAATATATTTCTATGTTATGACTTAGTGTACACATAATTAGCATGAAATCAAATTAATCCTGAATGTCTGGGCGATAGACTAAACATGGATTATTTTGTTTTTATATGTGATCATGAAAATATTTTATGACATATTGGATTCATCAATCATGTGTTGTACTAATCTTATTGATTTCATTTTGAAACAAAAGAAATAAAGTTGCATGCAGTATATATTCATGCATCCATTTAATAAACCCTTGAGGGAACTGTCACTAGCAGAACAATAATGTAGGCCTGGACCATTTGCAAAGCTTTGGACATTTTAATACAGTTCTAAATAAATCTAATTTATCCATTTAAAGGCCATGGGGAACTGCTGTGCAACTCGTCAGTTTTTGGTTGTTCCCCCTTATTTTTGGCTCTCTAGATCCCCCACAAAAAAATCTCATTTGTAGTCCATTTTTTGATATTTTTTGAAAGAAATTACACCCTTATAATCGAGAAAAGCCAATAAATGTTGTCTGTTCACAAAGAGTAACCATAATACCAGTAGGTTTACCTGTTTTGCAGATTTTCCTTAAGTGTGCCTTACTTTCGGAAACATAGCACAAGTGGAATGGGGTGAAAAGTGTAATTGTAGCTGTTTATTTTAAACATTGTTACTTGGAGGTTTTATACACTGTGAGATTGAATTTCTTCTTTATACAGTTAGGTTCATGAGTATTTGGACAGTATCACAATTTTCATAATTTTGGCTCTGCATGCCACCACAATGGATTTGAAATTAAGCAATCATTATGTGATTGAAGTGTAGGCTTTCAGCTTTAATGTAAGGGGTTTACCAAAAATATTGTGCGAGATATTTAGGAATGACAGCTATTTTTATACATGGTCCCCTATTTTCAGGGGCTCAAAAGTATTTGTACAAACAAACAAAGTCATGAATAAAACGATCATTTTCAACATTTGTTTGAAAATCCTTTACGGTCAATGATTGCCTGATGTCTGCAACCCATGGCCATCTCCGAGTGCTGGGTTTCCACTCAAGGCCATTAAAGAATATTCCACTTCTTTGCTTTGAAAAGCACTTGCTTTGCTTTCACGATATGTTTTGGCTTATTGTCCATCTGTACTGTGAAGTGTCATCCTATCAGTTTTGCAGCATTTGGCTGAATCTCAGCAGACATTAGAGCCCTGTAGACTTCAGAATTCATCCTGCTACTTCCGCCAGCAGTCACATCATCAGTAAACACCAGCGACTGACTTCCATTCACAGCCATGCATGGTCATGCCATAAAACTACCCCTACCATGTTTCACAGATGATGTGATATTCTTTCGGATCATGAGCCATTTCTTCTTTTCTCCATACTCTTCTCTCTCCAACATTCTGCTATAAATTGATCCTAGTTTCCATTGTCCAAAGAAAATTGTTCCAGAACTGGACAGGCTTTTAAACAATGTCTAACCTGTCCTTCTTATGCTTGAGGTTTACCAGTGGTTTGCACTTTGTGGTAAACCCTCTGTCTTTACTTTCATGAAGTCTTCTCTTGATTGTAGACTTTGGCAATGATAGGTCTACCTCTCAGAGAGTGTTCTTGATTTGGCTAAATGTTGTGAAGGGGATCTTCTTCACCAAGGACAGAATTCTGTAGTCATCCCTGCACAGTTGTCTTCTGTGGTTTTCCAGACCTTCTTGTGTTACTGAGTTCACCAGTGCGTTCCTTCTTTTTAAGAATATACCAAATGGTTGATCTGACCAATCCTTATGTTTCTGCTAACTCTCTGAAGGGTTTCTCTTCTTTTCTCAGCCTAATGATGGACTGTTTTTACTTGCATGGGCATTTCTTTGAACCTCAGATTGAAAGTTCACAGTGACAGTTTCCAAAAGCAAATTCCACACTTGGAATCAATTCCAGACCTTTCACCTGCTTAATAATTAATGAAATAATGAGGAAACTGCTCCAAACTGGCTATGGAACAGCTTGTCAGTTAAATGTCCAAATGCTTTTGAGCCCTTTGAGAATGAGGGGGCTCTGCAGAAAAATGGCTGTCATTCCTAAACTGCTCATACAATACTTTTGGTAAACCTCTGAAATTAAAGCTGAAAGTCTACACTTCAATCACGTAATGATTGTTTGATTTCAGATCCATTGTGGTGGCATACAGATCCAAAATTCGGAAAATCATGTCACTGTCCAAATACTTATGGACCTAACTGTATCTATATACAGCTCACAGATGACACTCTAGATTGTACATATTTGAATCTTGCCTGTATATTCCCGATCAGTGTGCAGCATAAAACTATACAATATCTGGAAACGAAGGCAGCAACACACACCAGAAACTTAAATTTTGAGAACCTGCCTAAAGAATACAGATTTTAAGGTTGATGTGTATGTGTGTGTTTACATGCATATTGGTATGCTCAGTTTAGTACCACTCTTCAGCGCAAGCATTGTGTATCCATCCAATATTGCAGCCTTCTTTGCACAGATAACTGGACATGTTGTTACTGCTAACATACTACATTAATTTTCATACTCCATTTGCCATTTCCTCCATCTGCATCACTCAGCAAACTTTATATTTTTTAGTATTTATTTATTGCTACTAGTTTTGACACATGACCATGCAGATGTTACATGGTTTAGAGCAAAATTAAAGCAAAATGTCCTGATATAGAAAAGCAAGTAAAACTAATTCTCAATTATGACAGTGTTTACTCAAAATATTGTATATGAGGAATTATTTTCTGCTTAAATATGTTATTTAAATCAATAAAGAGTTACATGAGCATACAACTTACATGTATATGTTACGACCAAAACCCAAAATCGGCCAAAGCAGGAAGTGTCTGGCCAAATTGGGAAATGGCCAATGTTGCTGTAAATTGACCGGCCAATGTCCGATCTGTTCCTTGATTTCGGGATTTGGCCAGCCAGTTTGTGAAATGGCACGGGGCGATCGGCCAAAGTCAGAAAAAAAAAATCATGAGCAGTGATTTGTTGCACACTTAGTAGTGTAATTGCATCGAGTGTAGCCTTGGCGGCTGTTGTTCAAAAAGCGGACGCCACTTTGTTGTTTCACAATAATTAAAATTAGGTATATAAGTAGGTTTCACATTTCTGTTATCATTTTAGCCTTAAAATAGTGACTTAACATCCATCCATTATCCAACCCGCTATATCCTAAATACAGGGTCACGGGGGTCTGCTGGAGTCAATCCCAGCCAACACAGGGCACAAGGCAGGAAACAAACCCTGGGCAGGGCGCCAGCCCACCGTAGGTGACTTAACATCAGGGACCTACTTTATTGGCCTTAAGGTTAGTGTTTGGGCGAGGGGAAGGCCGTCTCAAGTGGCGTCCGCTTTCTGAACAAGTGCAGAATGGAAAACTCACTTCTGAATCTGTATCTGAGAGTTTTTAAGCATCTTTGCACCTTGAGCGGACAGTTTTACATCAGTGCATCAGATTTTGGCCAGGGAGTTCTTGTCACTTCACGAAATGACCGGCCAAAGTAGCATATACACTGGTCATTTCTAGTAATTCGGACTTTGGCCACACCTCGCGGCCAAAATGCGAAAAGGCCCGGCAATTCAGGAACTGGCTGAATTTCAGGTTTTGGCCATAGCATATACATAGAAGCATGTTAAGTGTACAAGTTATTTACCCATTTTCTCATTCTCTATTTGTGCTTGCAACCATAAGCACTGTGCACCCATCCAATGTTACAGCAGCCCTAAGCATAAAGGGAAGAAAAGCTTGACTGGAGAGATGCAAGTTTCAAAACCGAAGAAACAAAGTGAGGGATCCAGAGCCTTGTTTCGCTCCAGAAGATATAACCTTCGGCCACTTCTTTCCAGTATGTTCTTTCTAGTGTTTGACATTGATCAATAAAATGGACAAACTCATTGATGTACTAAAGGTTTAAGAGTTGTAATTTCAATGGTAAGTTTGCAACTTATACTCAATCAGAGATCAAGATACTATACTATTTACTATTTTAAAACCTTATTATCTGAAACCATAGAAAAAATTATCAGAATTGGAATTGCATTAATAGTATGTAGCTAATTGATGAAATAAAAATACACACAAACAGTGTCATTTGACATCTGAACTCCATCTATCAGTGGATGTAAAAATTATGGTATTTATATAACTACTGTAGCTGAGAAGCAAGGACACTGTCAAGACAAATTTAGCACAGAAGAGCTCTAGATATTCATGGTGGTGAAGAAGCATGAGTTAGTAAACTGCTACAAAATCAGTACCAAATACTTTCTTGATATGCAATTTCAGTTGCCTTTTCTGGGTGGGTTTTTGGCATCATAGGACGAAACTTGACCGCAGGTATTGCAATACTGAAGAGATTATTGCAGTGAGAAACTCTTGCCAGGTTCACATGTTTAATACAAAAAATCTTAAATTGCTTCTTCAATTCAATTCTTCTTTTTACAGATAACTGTCTTAATTTCCCATAAGGTTATTAACATTTCATAATATAAATTTCGAAACACAGATGGAGTGCATATTCATTGTAACAGTCGTAAAGGAGGTCTGGTCTGCTTTTATATAAAGAGTTCATTTCTAAATAATGTCAAGGTTTTTAAAAGAAGTCTTTTGTCTTATTGTTTGATTTGATAAATAATTAAACATTAGTTTCACATTATTTTATTCATATTTTTGTTAAGTTAGTTATTATATTTTGCTGATTAGTATTATTTATCAGCATTCATGCTTTCAAGGTCAGCATAACCTCATTATATTGTTACGCAGATGCACACATCCAATTATGTTAAGTACATCTTTATTATTTTGCACAAAAAGCAAAAGGGCTCAGATAACCTTTCAGTTTTTTTGATTTACTTTAGAAAGATATAGCTTATCTGGGTAGCAGTTTTCAATGGAGTCATTAAACATCTTCTTTCTTTGCTAGCGGATTTTCTTCCATTGTTCATGAGTACCTGTGCTATTTTGTGCATTTGCTGTTGTCAGAATCTTTGCAAAAAAAAAGAAAAACAGATCTAAATGGCAAATTTTATTTCTTGTGAATGGCTGCAATACACCTTAAAGGTGAAAAAGTTTACTATTTAAAGTGTAAAAATGATTATTATGCAAGAAGTCAAAAGATCAGCAACCAAACAAAAGGGTAAAAGAATCCCAAAGATCAAAAGTTGGAAAGTAGTTTTCTCTCATGGACATACATTATAATCACATACACATACAAGAATGGAGAGCACACCCCATAATGATCCATGACATTATACCCAACAAGCCAACAAGCTTCCAAACAGTGATACTTGAAAACATCACTTTTATGACTTAACACAAAGACTTTACTTCTTAACAGTTGTTTTTGAGCACTGTGTCTTGAAGCACTAAGACAACGTTAACATAAGCAGAGGCTTTGAAATACAAGTGAAGCAAGCCCTTGTGGGCTTTACCTATGGCTGCCAGTTGGCTCCTGGGCCTTTTGAGACTCTAACACACACACACACATGCATACTGTTCCTTAATCTGTGTCCCAGCAGTAATATTTATATTTGTTTCATAGGCAATCATTTGAAATATCTCATTAAAAACAGAACTGTTCTGTCCAAAGAGGTGTAACGGCCGACCCCTTTACCCAGCCGGCAGCTACACTTCCAAGACCTGTGGCTTGGATAATCGACTGAGAAATAATCTAACTATCAAGCCGTACTTCTAACAAATTAAACTTTTCCCCCACAATCGACGGTGAAAAGATAAGTACAAAAACAGGATGTAAAATTAAACGGATTATATGTATTAAGTGAATTGACATGCAAAAAATAGAAACATATAAATATAAATATCCCTCCACCCCAGCAATAACAAGACACCACCAAGTATATATATACAACAAAAACCCTCCCTTGTCCCTGTAACAAATAAACACACAACACGAATAACAACAATGACTGATAAACTGAAAATGAATGAGAACGTGAGTCTGGTAATAAAGAAACTGTCCTGAAAGCGGTTGACTGAATTAGTGAAATTGCGTTGTTTGATTCTTCCCGGAAAAAATGGAACAGCCTCACCATGAATCCTCGTGTGTGTGGTGGATGATTAAGTCCTACCCCGGGGTCTCTCGTGGTGAGGTCCTTGAAGCAAATCCGGCAGATGGAAAAACAAACTGGATGGATAAGCGCGATATGGAAAACAACAGGTTCAGTTTGCTCATGGTCGTGATTGTGAAAAAAAAAATCTCCTTCTCTCCTCTCCTCTTCCTTCTCCTCCTGCTGGCTTAAATAGTCCTGTGACGGCTGTGATTGATTAATTGTAAACAGGTGTTTTCCAGGTTTGTGGCTGTGGTCTCCTTCCATCATCCGTCCCCCTTTACGGGGACGGCATTAACTGATACACAAACAGTAAACGGGACAATGTCACTCAGAACTGACATTTAACACTAACTATGTGGCCCCGCTACAGAGGGACAGTGCATTTACTAATTTGGTTGGCATTTATGAACCCTCATATAAGTGCTACTGTCTCACTGATGATATTGGAAGTATATTCCAGTAGCTCAGAATACCCAGGCTTTGCATTCTTCATTTTGGCATAGTTTAACCATTTGACTTTGAGGTTTGAACACCCCAAATACAAACAGCTGGTGATGTGTGCTACCACCGAGGGAAAAACCATGGGGCATTGCTTTACCACAATGTCAGACGCTCACTTACTATGCTGTTTTGCAGGCCCCTTCTAGGTAATTCAAACCATGCAATAAATTTTCTTGAAGTTATCTTACCATAAGACGTTAGAGTCTAGTAAATCGAAAACAATATTACTGCTTAAGTAGAATAGAGTGTCTGTGAAGAGATTGCAGAACTTGCTGGATTCAACACTCGGAGGCATGTTCAGGGACAAAATGAGCACACTACAGTAATATGTTGTTTTCTGATGGGAAAAATGCATTTCTACTAAAACAATTATGAAATGCAAACAATGACACACCTAACTTTAATAAAGAACGGCAAAGGTTTCCGAAGTTAAAGAAGAGTAGACAAGGCAGAAATTCACATTGATTGGTTCATTGCATAGGGACGGACTGCAACCACATAATATCTCAGGAACGTTTAGGCCTTTTTTTTGGAAAAAAATGGAACATCTAAGTAACTATTATTAATTCCCCCTTGCCTCCAAGTGTTCCCCAGATGCATAATCCCTTGAATGGACTGCACTTAAAACCTAAAAGTCACACTACCCCCATAGAGATCCCTGCTTTATAGTCTTGTACCATCTCATCCTCTTCCTCTGATTTTCTTTATGGCATCAACACAATTAAATACATAAGAAGGTACATCAGCATTCTGTGGGTTTCATTCTACATCTCATTTTTAGGTAGAATTCAGAGAGGAGCAAGATTAATGACTGGGTCATCAGGGTTCAAACATCTGTGCAATAGACATGGACATTGGACATTGGACATTCTAAAAAAGCTTAATAAACTCTTTAATGACCCTGTTCATCATCAACAAAAATGCTGTATCAGCAGTTTGCAAAGCACAGCAAAATAAAAGTAATGCAATGAAAAAGACCCTGTGTACCTTAATAAATAGTTCAAAAGGATAAATATTCCCAAAAAT
Organism: Erpetoichthys calabaricus; assembly: GCF_900747795.2. Taxonomy (NCBI): domain Eukaryota; kingdom Metazoa; phylum Chordata; class Cladistia; order Polypteriformes; family Polypteridae; genus Erpetoichthys; species Erpetoichthys calabaricus. The sequence continues at coordinate 60,291,187 of NC_041408.2, forward strand.
AAAATAATTACTCATTTGTCTTTAACCTTACTGTATATTTTTTATTTGTCTGATTTTTTTATTATTCAGTTGTCATATGACCAGCCTAATTTCTTAATCAGACATATTGCTATTTAGCTTGGCCTATTCATAAATAAGTGTAGATGTCTGCTGAGCCAAGTGACCATTGAATGTTACTAAGGCTCTTGTAAAGTTTTTGATGGTAGCATCAATGCACACTGTTATGTGAGAAAGAGAAATATGCACATGAGTGACAGACCAACAAAGCATGAAAATCTCAGAGACTAAAGATGACCTTTTCTTTAGACCATGTTGGTACCCAGTTGGTAGCCTAGTGAACAAAGGGTCCCAGGCAATCCAGTGAATTCAGTATATCATAACAGATCTCGTCAATCACTACAGGTATACTACTATAAACTGTTAGAAAATTCTGCAATAGCAATGCATATCTTCTAAATATCCCTATGCTGTCTCCAGCAAATTAACAGTTATTTTTTTTCTGAAAGCTTCCCTTATGAACCTTGCTTTTCCAAATTTTTCAGAAGCCTTACTAATTGTCTGTTGACCTCATCTCATCTTTGGGCACTTAACAGTTTAAAGTAATCACCTTAAACCTTTAATTTTATGTTCAGTGTTTATGTCTGTGACCATGGCCATCTACAATTAACTCAGTCCAGGCATTGTATAAAGTCAGACGACTAGCTCACTTTACTGTGCTTTATGATTTCTGTTAAGATTATCGTACATGTTCTGGTACTTTACTTTTCAGTTATACAAAGGTGAAATGAAGTTTGGGTTAGAGATTTTCTTCCCTCACTTTGGAAATAAAAATTGTTCCATCACTAACCACTAGAGTTAGGGGGGGTAAAAATGATAATAGCTCAGTTTTGCTATACTCCTTGTAGTGATAGCAACAATACAATGAAGAAAAGCATCTAAATTATTTTTCTTCATTTTTGTTCCACCTAGAGTTAGAAGTGAGAATATATATATACACCAGAGCTACTTTACAGTTAACAATCTGTTGGGTTAGGGTTAGGAGCATGTGCTGATAGCATGTTGGAAATGACAAAAATTATACATTTTCATAGTGCATGAATAACAAAATTCATTCAAATGTAGGTCCTGCCACAAATAATAGCAAATTAATTATTTATTCCAACAGTTGGAATAGTGTTTCCTATAGTAAAAACAATGTTCAAGCTTACTTAGTGCTTTTGTGTTCATTTTGGTTTTCACAACATCATAGTAAAGAAAGAATTCAATATGAAGCACACAATTTGTTATGAGGCACCATTTTAGGACATAATTCTTAACAGTGCATACCCTCCATACTGTACCACATACAATGTATTGTGAATTTTTTGAATATTTGTGAATTTCCCCTTGGGATTTGTGAATTTCCCCTTGGGATTAATAAAGTATGCCTCGCAGTTAGGAGACCCGTGTTCGCTTCCCGGGTCCACCCTGCGTGGAGTTTGCATGTTCTCCCCGTGTCTGCGTGGGTTTCCTCCCACAGTCCAAAGACATGCAGATTAGGTGGATTGGTGATTCTAAATTGGCCCTAGTGTGTGCTTGGTGTGTGGGTGTGTTTGTGTGTGTGTCCTGCGGTGGGTTGGCACCCTGCCTGGGATTGGTTCCCTGCCTTGTGCCCTGTGTTGGCTGGGATTGGCTCCAGCAGACCCCCCGTGACCCTGTGTTCGGATTCAGCGGGTTGGAAAATGGATGGATGGATTAATAAAGTATCTATCTATCTATCTATCTATCTATCTATCTATCTAACTATCTATCTATCTATCTATCTATCTATCTATCTATCTATCTATCTATCTATCTATCTATTATCTATCTATCTATCTATCTATCTAGTGAAATGTATCCATAATGTCAAGTCAGTCAGTCAGTCATTTTCCAACCCACTATATCCTAACATAGGATCACGGGGGGTCTGCTGGAGCTAATCCCAGCCAGCACAGGCCGCAAGGCAGGAACAAATCCTGGGCAGGGCGCTAGCCCACCGCAGGCATACATAATGTATTGAAGTGAAAAGTATACAGTCTGTATACTAACTAACACATGTACTAAATATTAAAAAGCAAACACTATATAATGAAATGCCTAAAATTTATAGCAAATCACACATTCATGAGCTCCTCCATAAGCCTTCATTGGTCTCATTGAAATTAGCTAAAATTCATATACCCGCTTACACTGAAGAAAACAAAAACAAAAAAAAAAATCCATAGAACATGGAACATTTATATTTATTTGAGAGTTTTTAGCACATTTTCTTTGTGCATAAAAAACACAACAACTTATGGATAAAAAAGTAACTTAAAAATGGACATGTACCTCATGGTAACCTACATGCTTGTATCCCCAGGTATTTTAAACATTCATGTTTATGCTGCATATTCAAACAATTTTTAATTTTGAAATATTCTAATGTCAATTAATGGTTGATAGGCATGTCATAAATTTAAGGGCTAATCTTACAAAGGACTCTCCCAACATAAAGGTCAGATAAAGTCCCAATGTGTGTCTTATGTGCTGTAACTGAATATTCCCAGTCTTACTCTTTAGAATGCTGAGATAGTTGAAATCCATATCTGCTATTAAAAAACTGAGTAGCATGGATTGAGTTTCTCTGACTTGATGTAAGAGATTGACTCTTTGCCCTATAAGGATATGATTTCAACTTTAATGTCAGTCAAATCACAAAAAAATTAATATATTGCAATTTATTGCGGAGCTGAATTGTAATTCTTAATATATTGTAATACCTAAACAAAACTGTAAGATTATTGTTTCATAATCCAAGTAATGGTAGTTATAGTAATATAATAGTGATGTTAGTATCAGGGCCCTGACAATTCCCACCTTTCCTTACTGCTACACATTAGCTAATCTTTTTAAGCTTCAAAAGTTCATCCTGCTAATCAGTTACCTACCTTCCATATCATTGTTCATAAAATACTGTGTAGCCTGTTGTGAGCTGAAAATTTTATAAATAAGTCAGATATTTTTAATAGCAGAAAACACTCTTATTAAAAACAGAGCTGGATTCATGTATCTGACAACTGTTGAATGACTGCAGTAGGCTATACCGAAACCTTTTCAATGAATAAAGGTGATGCACAAAAATAAGTCACATACCATATATACTTGCGTTTAAGTTCTCCCGCAGATAAGTCGGGACATGATTTTACTGTATAATTTCTGGTATTTTATAATGTCAGTTGTATAAGTCAAATGCGAAAACTCACGCTATTGGTCCAAGAGATTATAATATGCTAACACCCACCTGAGAGAGTAACCACGGAGCACACTGCCTTTTTTTCTATATATTGTGCCTATGTGACCACATGGTGATACCCAAACTATTCCAAGGTGACGTTTAAACTGTTTTGTGTTTTTTGTATCTCACACCCTCATACACCTTTATCGTAAGAGCAACCCTTATCTACGATGGAGCGTTTGATCAGAAAAAAATATGAAGCTGGTTTTAAATTGAATGTCTTTGAAGTAGCAAAGAAATTGGTAACTGCACTGCTGCAACAAAATTCGATGCGTCTGAGAAACTGATGCAAGATTACAGGAGGCAAGAAGATGTAAAAAAAAAAAAAATAAAGTGTCGCATTTTTGAACTGGCGTATAAGTCAGGGTCTGATTTTATGATCGATTTTTCGGGTTTCAAGACCTGACTTATACGTGAGTATATATGGTACTTATTTATGTATAGATAGATAGATAGATAGATAGATAGATAGATAGATAGATAGATAGATAGATAGATAGATAGATAGATAGATAGATAGATAGATAGATAGATAGATAGATAGATAGATAGATAGATAGATAGATAGATAGATAGATAGATAGATAGATCCACTGTAGCATTTCAGTATTAGTGTGTCAGAGTGGCGATGTGCAGCATTGTTTATAATGGCATTCAGTTTTGTTTTGTCTCCTTTGCTACGAATTCCAGGGGGTCTAGAGTGCATCCCATAACTAAGTTTGCCCTTCTAATTAGCTTGTTGATTCAGTCAGCCTCTACTGAAGTGATGTTACCAGCCCAGCACACCATAGAATAGAAAATCACACTGGTCATCACAGAGTTGTAGAAAATGTGAAGGATGTCACTTCCCACATTAAAGAAATGGTTTCCTAAGGAAAAATAGCCTACTTTGCCCTTTCTTATATAGTTCCTCTGTGTTATGAGGCCAGTCCAACCTGTCATTGCTGTGGACCCCTAAGTATTTCTAGGAGTGGACCACCTCTACATCCACTCCTTGCATAGTGACCAGACATAGAGGCTGTTTGGTGTGGTGAACATCAATAACCAGTTCCGTGGTTTTGCTGATGTTAAGTTGCAGACATTTCTCTGCACCAAGAAACAAAGTTCTCCACTTGACTACTATACTTTTTCCTATCCGCCTTATCATATACCCTATAAATGAAGAGTCATCTGAGAATGTCTGTAAGTGGCATGACCTGGTGTTATATTTATAGTCTGAGGAGTACGGAGTGAAGAGAAAAGGAGACTGGACAGGACCTTGTGGTGCTCCAATGTTACCCACACAGTCCTTGAGCCTCACAAACTAACCAACAGATAGCCCATTATCCAGAACACCATGGGCTCATTCACCTGAGCTTACCACTTAGCAGGGAGGTAAGAATAAGCCTTGTGAGCAGATAAAAAAAAATAATAATAGTTTTGTTATAAATTATGTATGTGAAATAATTAAAAACCAAGAAAAATATTTTGAGTGTCAATAAAGCGGGACTGGGCATCTGGCTAGAAGCTAACTAATGTTAACGATCAAAAATAACATACATTTCATAAAAACCGTGAACTGGAGAAATCTGGAGGATTTCAAAAGTTTGCCCTTAGTTTCAAAACAAAAAAGATTCCTTAATTAACCAAAAACCAAAGAAGGACTAAGAAACATCCCCACTTCCCACCCGACAACCAGCCTCCAAAGGACTATCCTCTTTCATTTTTTAATGGATACGCTATAAGGCTTTCCAGGCTTCTATTGAAACTCTTCTAAGTTTAACATATGGAGCTTAATGCCATGTGGTTTTAATACTGGAAACATTTCAACTTTTATGTTAGATTGCTACCCTGGCCTTGATGTTAAAGAAATGTAATGCAAAATTTCCACATTTGCAGCATATTTTAGACTGATTATTAACAAGAAAAATAAAATAAATTGTAACCACCTACTCAAGATGGCAGACAGAATAAATAAACTTAAATTGCCAGAGTGCACAATGAAAATACTCAAGAATGGTCATTAAAAGTAAAGTGCAAGTGCAACTGCCTCTAAAATTGAACTGTGAAGAAAGACTTTAAATTGTGTTTAAAGAAAAAAAAGACCACTAAAAATATAGACTGGTTTTAAAGAATTTGGTCAGAGATTTGGGTCTGTCAAAAGCAAAAGCCGAGCTGCTGGATTTGAGACTGCAGCAATGGTGTTTGCTGCCACCAGGTATGAAAATGTCTGTGTTTCGAGGCCAACATCATGACATAACCACATTTTTTGCTCAAGTTGACAGTCTCTGTTTCTGTCGTGACATTGAAGGATTGTTCTCAGCCTTGGGTTGTGATCCCAACCCGGGAGAGTGGTGTCTCTGCATTGATTCGTCAATTTTAAGCCTGAAAGCTGTTCTGCTACACAATGGCAACGTTTATCCTTCAGTACCTGTTGGCTGTGCAGCACACATGAAAGAAACGTATGAGAATATGGAACTGTTGCTGAAGCACTTCCAGTAGAGCAGGTGCAACTGGAATATCTGTGGAGATCTTAAAGTCACTGCTCTGCTACTAGGACTGCAGCTCGGCTACTGTTGTTTTATCTGTGAATGGGACAGCTGTGGCCACTCCGTAAAAAGTTTAGTTCCAGGACAGAAAAATGTGGCACATGAATCGCTTGTCAACCAGGCAAAGATATTTTTGCCTCCTCTTCACATAAAACTGGGACTCATGAAGAATTTTGTGAAAGCAGTGAACAAGGAAGGCAAAGGTTTTTGTTATTTAAAACAGATGTTCCTAAGAATAACTGATGCCAAGATCAAAGAGGCATTTTTGTTGGCCCCGAGATCAGAGATGTTATGAGTGACAAGTGGTTTGAAGATCTGTTAGTTGGTCCGGAAAAAAGTTGCCTGGAATGCCTTCAAAGATGTTGTTGACAATTTTCTGGGCAATTACAGAGCCCCAAACTACATTCAGCTGGTAGACAAGCTTCTCAAAGCATACAAGACAATGAAGTGCAACATGTCACTCAAGATTCATTTCCTCCACTCACACTTGGACTTTTTCCCCACAAATCTCGGTTCTGTCAGTGACGAACACAGTGAAAGGTTTCACCAGGACATTGCTACGATGGAGAAACGATACCAGGGCAATTGGAATCTGTCAGTGCTTGCTGACTACTGTTGGACAATGCAACGTGATGCACCAGACATTGAATACAAAAGAAAATCAGGAGCAAATCACTTTTAATTCTATTGAATTTAATAGCTTATATGAAACATAAACGTGACTAAATACGTCAGTAAACATATAAATGTCTATTTCTCAGAGTTCCTACATGATGCAGTAAAAGCAAAACTATATTTGTGCATACCCAGTAGGTACCTGTCACAATCAGCAAAAACTTTTCAGGAAGCAAGACTTTTCAAAAAAATTGTTGTGCAGTGATATTTTAGTATGTTATGAAATTAAACTATTTTTTTTGAGTGCCAGGAATAACCTTCTGTGGTATTTAGTTATCTTGAAATGGGGCATACATTGGTAATCCTAGCCAGATTAATCATTTAAAAAGTGTTTTCAGTAAGTGTACTAGGTATCAGAAAGATAATGAAATGTACAGGGTGATTCTAATGGGTGGGGTTCCGATTTATTATGTATTACATTTTAATAATGAAGCAATCCAAACGAAATAAAGATCATAGTATTCCTGGATAAATGTAGGAACGAGTGAGGCATGGCACTCTTTTTAACTTATTTGTGAATGAAATGGATGACCATGAGATCAGTGAAGGTTATTTCCAGTAAGATGTGGCAACCTGTTACACGTCAGCTCCTTGCATGGCACAAATTGAATACTTTTTGGCAATCGGGACATTTCAAAGGGACTATGGCCACCTCGTTCACACGGACCTATTACATTCGGATTTCTTCCTTTGGGGAGCGCTGAAAGGAAAAGGGTGCAAGAACAAGTTTCGTACACTGGAACAATTACAGTGAAACATTGAACAGGAAATTGCTGCCATCACTCCTACAATGCTTGCAGAAACCTTTGTCAATTTGTGACCGCCGTGTCGATCTGTGTTTGTAAGAAGAAGATGACCATTTCCAACACCAAATGTGATTGGATCATTTACACATCTATCAAGGTATGCACTGTATTTATTTTTTTTCTATCACTTCATTATTATGTGAATAACATAGCATAACTCGGGCCCCACCTATTAGAATCTCTCTTAATAATCTGGGACTATTAATTTCTTTTAAAATAATACAGCATATAATATTAATGGTTTGTGGTGAACTGGCATCTCATCCATGATCAGGTCTTGCTGGAATAGACCTAGTCTGCCATGTCTCTGTGCTGGACCATATGCTCTTGGTGCAGAACATATGGACTGATATGAGTCCCTCCATCCAGAGCTGGTTCTTGGCTTCGGTATTCTGATTCTCTGTAATACTATACATTTAATACATTTCATAAAATCAATGATTAGATTACGTTAGTGGTACAGCATGCAATATTGTATATTATGTAGCTGCATAACATAAAAGTTTTGGTTAAGTATACATCGATTTAACTTGCATCTGTGTTGGACAGATTGTTCCAAATTCACTTGTCTCTCTTGAAACCTTACATTCGGTCCTTGTTGAACATGGCATGAAACATGGCTTCATGTCAGTTAGACTGGTTTTCCCTGATCACAAGTTTAATGCAAATGTTTCTTGTCTCCTTTTCAAAGGGTTTTAATTGTCTGATTGTTTCAGAAAAGAAAGATTTTCATCATATGGTTTCTCTCTATTTGACATTTTCATGTTTCTTCCATTCATTTCCTTTTTGTAATCCTCATTTATCATTGGTAACTAGCAAAAATGTGTGTACAATGTGATAAGTTACATTCAAATATTTAATTTATAGCATACAAATAATGGTAAACATCTATTTAACTACCACAATTACACTTATTTACAATTGTCTGGTAATCTTTCATTGGTTTATTTATTTGAGATCTTTCTCTTTATGATTTTCATTATTATTATAATACTTGGTTTTTTTTTTTATCACTGCCATTTTTTGCCGGCTGCAGTGGTTTCAGTGTCCATAACCCAGCACTTCATAAAAAATAGGAGCAGCTCCCATCAGGGAAAGTTTCTGTACCTGTTAGACCATATATTGTCCAGAAAGCTGTTGCAGATTCTTTTTGAATCCTATCTTGGTGGTACCTACAGCCCTGACCAACACAGGCACAACTCTAGTCTTGGTGCCCCACATCTCGCTACACTCAATTTCCAGATCTTTATGTTTTCTTTGCTTTTCAGCTACTTTGAGTCCCATAATTCTCTGGGACTGCTATGTCGATAAGCAGGCATTGTGTCTCCCTCGTGTGATGGACCACAGGGCAGTTAGCTAACATGGTACATTTGGTTTGCACTGCCATGTCCCACATGATGGAAGTGTCTCCAGTGTTGAAAATAGCTTCTGACATGTGTTGATAATGTTTCTCAGGCATTTCTCTACCTTGTGCACCACAGATCAACCAGTGACAATAGCTGTCAACCTTACTGTGAGACTTTATATATTCAGGACAAGTCAGAATGGGACATTCAGTGATGATATGGCTCTTCATCTGCTTAGCCTTGCTGCACATTCTGCACTTGTTCTCAGCTTGCTGCTTCAGAATGTTCCGCTGGTGGTACCTAATGTTGACTGCCAGGTCCTGAGCTATTTTTATTATTTGTAACAAATATAAAAAACTAATATTATATACCTGTAGATTTTCTTATAAAGTAACATTCCTAAAAACTCTTAAATCATTTCAGGGTTATAGGGGACAAGGGCAATCCTGGTAGCAATGGGAGTAAGGCAGGAACAGGCCCCAGACAAGTCACCATTCTATCATTGGGCCCATTCACACACACGTGGCCAATTTAGAATTGACAGCATAACCTGCATATCTCTGGGGATGTGGTAAGACAACTGGAGTAACCAGAGGAAGATCAATGGCGCCCAACATAATGACTCATACAGTTAAGACTTGTTGTGAACAGCAATGGTGGAATGTGTGCTCTTATGAGGTATACTGTAATAAATGCAGCCTTCAGGAAGAGGATGACTTCAAAGATTTTTCTGATGTATTTGTGAACATCAGTGCACAACTGAAAAGTAGTTATCAGCTTTAAGGGGTATTTGTAGGTATATGTACTGTCCTGGTAGCAAATATAAATATAAGAACCCAAAGAGTTTGAAGTACTTCCAATATAAATATGTTCCGTCCACCTATGCTAACAAGAGCATTCCAAAGAAAAATAAATCAGGCTGTGATCCTGCAGCATTCCAAGAGCCACATATACCCAGGTGTCCTAAAGGGCATTAACAAATTACATGCAATTACAGGAAGAAAGGTGAATGAACCTAAAGTGCTAGGCAATGCAGCAATAAACGACAGCTCATTTCCTTCTGGAGTTCCCTACAGGACATTTTCTCCAATAATGGCAGGTTGTAGCAAGAGTGTTTGTGACATTTCAGCCATGCTAGATAGGCGAAGAACATCCTGACTTTAAAACAATAATCCATGGTATATCTCTGCTAGGAATCCAAGTTCCTCCCAGAGCCTGTCTTCCTCAGGATGTACTTGTAGCATCTTTTTTCTATCTCTTAAA